>NC_139222.1:7433233-7900274 GCF_055691185.1 Crinia signifera | reverse complement strand
TGGGAGGTGAGGGGGTCTGGGAGCGTCACAGTGACATCGCTCTTATCTCTATTACTGACACAGGGACCTGACCGGGGAGGTGAGGGGGTCTGGGAGCGTCACAGTGACATCGCTCTCATCTCTAATACTCATTATTGTGTCTTAATAAACAGGGATATACAGTAGTGAGGAATACATCCAGCAGCCATGAACGTGTGTCAAGAAGACAGAGCCCCATCACGGTGCCTCCACCTCACTCACTGATACATGAGAGGCACAATGACCAGAAGATCCTGGAACTCACCAACAAGATCATTCAGCTGCTGACCGGAGAGGTGACTGCTGGGAATGGGACGTTATACAGTAACACCGGGGGATGTGACCATAGAGGTGACTGCTGGGAATGGGATGTTATACAGTAACACCAGGGGATGTGACCGGAGAGGTGACTGCTGGGAATGGGATGTTATACAGTAACACCGGGGGATGTGACCGGAGAGGTGACTGCTGGGAATGGGACGTTATAGAGTAACACCGGGGGATGTGACCGGAGAGGTGACTGCTGGGAATGGGATATAATACAGTAACACCGGGGGATGTGACCGGAGAGGTGACTGCTGGGAATGGGGTGTTATACAGTAACACCGGGGGATGTGACCGGAGAGGTGACTGCTGGGAATGGAAGGTTATACAGTAACACCGGGGGATGTGACCGGAGAAGTGACAGCTGGGAATGGGACGTTATACAGTAACACCGGGGGGATGTGACCGGAGAGGTGACTGCTGGGAATGGGATGTTATACAGTAACACGGGGGGATGTGACCGGAGAGGTGACTGCTGGGAATGGGACGTTATACAGTAACACAGGGGGATGTGTCAGGAGAGATGACTGCTGGGAATAGGACGTTATACAGTAACACCGGGGGATGTGACCGGAGAGGTGACTGCTGGGAATGGGGCGTTATACAGTAACACCCGGGGATGTGACCGGAGTGGTGACTGCTGGGAATGGGGCGTTATACAGTAACACCGGGGGATGTGACCGGAGAGGTGACTGCTGGGAATGGGACGTTATACAGTAACACCGGGGGATGTGACAGGAGAGGTGACTGCTAGGAATGGGACGTTATACAGTAACACGGGGGGATGTGACCGTAGAGGTGACTGCTGGGAATGGGACGTTATACAGTAACACCGGGGGATGTGACCGGAGAGGTGAATGCTGGGAATGGGACGTTATACAGTAACACCGGGGGATGTGACCGGAGCGGTGACCGCTGGGAATGGGATGTTATACAGTAACACCGGGGGTGTGACCGGAGAGGTCACTGCTGGGAATGGGACGTTATACAGTAACACCCGGGGGATGTGACCAGAGAGGTGACTGCTGGGAATGGGACGTTATACAGTAACACCGGGGGATGTGACCGGAGAGGTGACTGCTGGGAATGGGGCATTATACAATAACACCGGGGGATGTGACCGGAGAGGTGACTGCTAGGAATGGGACGTTATACGGTAACACCGGGGGAATTGACAGGACAGGTGACTGCTGGGAATGGGGCGTTATACAGTAACACCGGGGGATGTGACTGTAGAGGTGACTGCTGGGAATGGGGCGTTATACAGTAACACCGGGGGGATGTGACCGGAGAGGTGACTGCTGGGAATGGGATGTTATACAGTAACACCGGGGGATGTGACCGGAGAGGTGACAGCTGGGAATGGGAGGTTATACAGTAACACTGGGGGATGTGACCGGAGAGGTGACAGCTGGGAATGGGACGTTATACAATAACACCGGGGGATGTGACCGGAGAGGTGACTGCTGGGAATGGGGCATTAGACAGTAACACCGGGGGATGTGACCGGAGAGGTGACTGCCCACAGGAGGATCATGTAGGTGGGATTGGTGGTCTCCCCTAGTTACCGTACGTGGGCCCTTATTCTGATTTGTTTGCATTGGGTCCGATGGTAGCCGTATACACATGCGCAGGTGGTGGTGGTGGGGGGGGGGGGGCGGATGTCGGCGGTGGATAGGTGCATCCATGTCGGCGCTGTGGGCGGGCAGGTGACATCACCAGATGACAACTATCGAGTTTTAGCTATAGATGTTCATCGATTCTCTTTGACTGACTGGCCCATAGGCCAATCAGAGCGTGGGGGAGGGGCTTGAGGGTTGTCAGGGGGCAGAGCTCTGCTCAGTGTACCAGCACGTTGAAAAAAAATAACTAAAAATAAACATCGTTTCTGCCGTCCCATCGATGTAGGGAAACCACCTGGTTCTCTCCGTCGATGGAAAAAGTATCCGACATCGGCCATAAGCCATCAATGATTTAGAATCATCGATGGTTGATGGCCATCCCTACTTCTGCCAAGTAGTAGAAGGGTCCATGTGTGTAGAAGGGTCCATGTTGCCACCCTATGACATGATTACGCGTGATGTCACCTGTATTACCTCCTATGTGTATGATCCGTATAGAAGCGGATATTGTATTCTGATTATGTTCTCCTTAATTATAATATTACCCATAATGTCATTGGTTTCCATGCTATGTAGGATGAAAAGAAGACTACAATTAAAATTGAAGTATTGGAGCCTGAAGAAGAGGAGACGTATGTGATGGGTGATCAGCAGTGTAAGGAGGAGGAAATCCCTACAGGCATCAGCACAGGTGAGTAATAATCACTAAGTACAGAGAATTATTCCATGTTCCGACTGTAGGTGGCGCTGTTGTGTGTTGCAGTTGCTTGCAATAGACCACCAGCTGATTTACCCAATTGGCAGCAGTAGGAGCGGTCAGTGGCCACTCCTACTGGTGCCAAAACCTAACAGTGGGGGGAAATAAGATCACATAGTATATGCAATATGTTGCGTCATCTCTGCCTTCATTTTGTTCCCAGCAGATGGGTCCAGAAGAAGCAGCAACAGCTCGGAGAGACATCTCAGGTGGTCTACAGACTGTAAGATAGAAGATAACGAGGTTGCACAACATTCTCCAGGAGAGAACCCCGTTGATCCTAAAATACACCCAGTGCTTCACACGACAGCTGTATCATCTGACTCATCTACTTATTACAATGACAATCATAGTGACAATCATGCTTTGCAGCAGAAAAGTGTCACGGATGATCAGCGGTTCCCCAATCCCGCTGGTGTGGAAAGTATTAACCAGACATCGGGCATGTCTGTGCATCAGAGAAGTATCACGTGGCAGAAACAGTTTCCATGTCCCGAGTGTGGGAAATGTTTTACCCTGAGATCTTATCTTGCCAAACACCAGAGGATCCACGCGCCGGTGAAGCCTTATTCCTGTTCCGAGTGCGGGAAATGTTTTACGCAGAAGAGGAACCACCTTGAGCACCTGAGAATCCACACGGGCGAGAAACCGTATTCCTGCACTGAGTGTGGGAAATGTTTTACCCACATGTCTTACCTGATTCAGCACCTGACCACTCACACGGTGGAGAAGCCATTCTCCTGCTCCCTTTGTGGAAAGGATTTTGCGCATAAGTCTAGGCTTTCCTTGCATCAGAGGGTTCACATTGGCGCAAAGCCATTTTCGTGTTCTGACTGCGGGAAAAGTTTTGCGCAGAAATCTAGTCTTGTCCGTCATAAAAGAGTCCATGCGCATTAACACAGGTGACAAGTTGTACATTTGTTATTTATACTGTAAATGTAAAGGGTTTTATTAAAGAAATAAAAATATATGTTATAAATCAGAGTCTTAACATCAGGGGTAATGGTCGTAACAATTTCTGGTTTCTTCCATAAACCTCAGTCCATAAGGTACCTCATAACACAGGGCCTCACTATATTAGTCCCTGCTAGGTGAATCAGGACCCTGTACTTATTCCTTTACAGTTCTGTTGCTTTATCCCACCAGCTAGGCCCGAACTGAAGCCTGGATCAGATTTGTTTTCCTTCTGGATAATTCTCTGAGGGACAGTTTGTTTGGTCCTTATCACTTGTGTCCTTAGCGCCACACATTCCATCTGTATCGGTATACTGTTACACGCATGTACACAGGGCCGGCGCTACCCGCTCAGCAGAGGACGCAGGGCAGGGAGGCGCCTGGCAGTATAGGTGCTCTCCCTGCTCTACATCCCCTGCTGTGCTGTGTGGCTGCCCGGTGCCGCTGTGACTGTCACTCTGCATGACACAGAGCAAGACTGGACAAAAAAAGGATGCAGGACTCGGAAGAGAGGATGAGCTGCCAGCCTGAAGTGCCCTGAACTAGGTTAGTAAAATGTGAGCCTACTACTGTCAGTAAGTGGTGTGGTCAAATGTATAGGCAGCGCTACTCCTGTCAGTGAATGAAAAACACACAATATGCCAGTAAAATATAACTTAGACAATGTACAACAAAATACATAAAAATTAAAAATAAAGGATTGGGGGATTGTCACACAGGTGACATGAAGTGGTATGTAGCAGGATTTAAAAGTCAAAATGTCATAAAACATCCATGATAGGATTTTATATTACTGACTTATGCTGGCAAGAGCTTGTGGAAGCCTGATGGCGACCACTGGTTGTACTGGTACGTCTCTTAGGGAACTGGCTTGGTATGCCAGCAGCTTTTTGAAACGTTTGTTCCATATTTTTGGTGGTGCTGTATTTCTTTCAGGAATCAAAGGTGACCATCAGTGGGAGCAGAGATGTCAAATGTAAGTGCTCAACGCGTTTCCCCGCATCAGCGAAATTCCGGCTTCCTCAATATTTAATGTTGGGAGAGTTAATGATGGAATCTTTGATATAGTTTTGTCCCATACTTTCAACGTATCTAGAACCGTAGGTAGGGTACAAAGCTTACTTGGTCTCATTGACTATGGAACCCATATAAGGTCTTTTAGGGAAAATCCAGTGCATGTAACTTGATCCATCTTTACCCAGACGGTCTTGGGAGACTCTCCACACCATTCTTGCATTTGGGTTAAGGCGCATGCTTCTCTACATCTATCTAAGTCTGGGAGTGCCAGAAAGCGTCATGCGTGATTTTGCTAATCTAGGTGGGTGGCCCTTCCAGATGTAGTTCATCATCACCGCCTGACATTTTACCATGTACTGGCGCGGGACAGCATAGGGGATTGTCCAAAAAAGGTACATTCATTTAAAGGAGCACCGTCATCTTAAATGCTGACAATCTGCCCAACCATGACACTTCATATGATAGCCATGATTTAGTGAGAGTGGATATATTTTTAATCATTTTTGGCCAGTTTTGTTCAAATATTAACTTGGGGTTGGGGGGGGGGGTGTATCAATCCCTAGATAAGCAATGGACTTGGTCTTCCATTGGTAGTGATATACGGCCTTCAGGGCAGATGTTTTACTGTCTAATAAGTTAATGGGTTGGGCTTCTGATTTAGCTGTGTTTAACTTATAATATGATACTTTCCTATATTCATCTAAAATGTTATGTAAACTTGCTGAAGAGTGATGTGGATCTGTCACAAAGAGTCGTACATCTTCTGCGTATAGGCATAGCTTGTTCTCACTTTGCCCTATCGTTAAACCTGGAAACGCTTGGTCTGCTAGAGGTTCAATAGACATGACAAAGATTATTGGGGAGAGGGGGCATCCTTGTCGTGTTCTATTAGTTATAGAGAATGCTTCAGACAGGAACCCATTACTAAAACCCTCGCTGAAGGTGCAGAGTACAAAGCCATGATAGATGTCAAACTACATTCTATCAGGCCACATTTTTCCAATACTGCCCTCATATACGTCCAGTTCAGTCTATCAAAGGCTTTTCCTGCATCTAGAGAAAGCAGCATTAAGTCAGTTCCTAAGGTCTCCTTACTGTGCAGGACATTCAGTACTCTTCTAGTATTGGCCGAGGCCTGTCTACCTCTTACAAACCCCACCTGATCTGCAGGAATCAGTCCCGGAAGAAGGGAAGCTAGACGTAGCGCTATCAGTTTAGCGTATATCTTCACATCCCCATTGAGGAGTGCGATTGGTCTATAATTGCTACAGCATGTTGGTTCCTTCCCTGCTTTAGGTATTGTCACAACTTGTGATTCCAACATTTCAATTGGAAATGTGCCCTGATCCGAGACTGATTCATACAGATACAGTAATCTTGGGGCCAGAAGTTCTTTAAATTGCAAATAGAAATTATTACTAAAACCATCTGGGCCTGGTGCTTTCCCCTTTCGGGGAGTGTTTTGATCACCTCATTTATCTCGGCTAATGTCCGTGGCGCATTTAAATTTGCTAATTGATCTACCGATATTAATGGGAGTTTTAAGTTAGATAGAAAGAAATCGATTATTTGTGTAGATGGTGTCTGAATCGTTGGATTCGATACTAAATTATAGCGCTGTGAGTAGAATGTAGCAAATTGTTGTGCTATCTTTGCTGGGTCTGTTATTTTTGTATTTCCAGATGTCTTGGTATATTTAATTCTATGTCTAGCTTTTTGTGTCCTGAGCTTGCGTGCTAACATTCTCCCTACTCTGTTTCCCATTAGATAGAATTTCGGTTTAGACTTGTTTATCATAGTCTGCGCCCTTTCTGATAAAGTGCTCCTAATATTCTGGATGGGTTTTCCTGATTTTATTTCTAGTTCTTTAATTCTAGTTTCGAGGTCTTTTTGTTTTTGTTCATATTGGCGTTTGTATCTTGCCAGTGACGTAAGTTCGTCCCAGTTGCCCGAAGGCAAGCTAAATATTGGTGCCCCCCCCTAACACACACATACAGACCACCTTATATAAATATATGTATGCATGTATGTATGTTACATAGGGCCTTATTCTGGTCTGTGCGTACTTTCCCGCACTCTTTCGGATGGCGTTTTTTAGCCGTCTGCGCATGCGTGGGCAACTCTATGTGCATGTGCCACGCAAGGTCTCCGTACTTGTTCTCACCAATACCGTACAGAAATGTTGCCCGCATTAACTCGTGAAATATGGGCGTATTATGGGCGTCATTCGGAACTACACAGGGGCGTAGTTTCAAAGTGGGCTAAACTGGGCGGAAACATGGGCGTACACGAGGGAGTGCACTAATTCTGGTACGCGTACATTCGGACAGCACACCGAATGCACGCGACCAAAAAGGCAGGAAACATGCGGTCTTCATAAGCAAGTATTGCTTTGCGGACACCACACGGTCATGCGCTAGGCATTCGGAACGCCCAATCAGTACGGGCGCACCTCAACCAATGTCAGCTGAACACAATACAATCCACTCCTTTACTCATTACTCATTAATTACACTCTTGTCATTGCTTCAATTGGAAACCTTGCAGCTTAAATGGACCATTACCAAACACACAAATATATGCTGCATTTTTGACACACATTTACACTGCAAGCAATGGAACTTCCTATCACTAATATAAATATACATGTCACTTGTACATTTACCAATAAAACCACACATTTGGGGATCAAAATATACATTTATTACACTAACGTCAAACACAAAATGGAAAAAGCATGTTTTTGGACACATGCAACAAATTAAAGGTACCATACCAGGAATGTAGAAAAATAATTTAAAATAAAGCAATGTATTATTTACATACATAGCCACAGCAGAATCATTAGGAACACATCAGGTGGCTTCACAACAAAAGTATAGCACCAACACTTCAAGTACAGCAGACAGTAATGGCAGCCAAAAGAGGCCAACAGAGGAACCAAACACAGCATTCGAACCGAGGGCAAATGTGGGTACCCTGTGCACGGGATTGGTTTGCACACAGGAGGCTGACACACACATAGCAAAATGAAAGATTTGGGAAGACATAAGGGTGGAGATTAATGTGGACACAAGTTAATGTGCAGGGCTTTTTGGCCTTGGAAGGGCCCTTGCCACGTGCAGCAGCAGCTCCTCGCCCACGGCCACGTTGGGATGGTGGGGCAGGTGGGCCCAATGATGGCGAAGGGGATGATGCTCGTCCCCTTCTGCCAGCAGGGAGTGCTGGTGGTGGGAAAGCACCAGAGACAGCTGCCAATAGGGCACGATTGGTAGTAACTAGGTCTTGGAGGAGGTCATTCATCCGGCAGGATTGATCTGCCAGCACCCGCAGGCTGGCAGCTACGGAATGCTGGGTGCTGACAAGACCCATCATGACCTCCTCCGTCCTACGCATCCGCTCTGATGCAATCTCTCCCTGCTGGTGAATCTGACCAAGCATCTCCACCCACCTGTCCACATCCTGTGTGGCCGGTGGCTGCTGCACATGTCTGGCAGTGGTGGCAGGTGGCACAGACTCCTTCACCTCCTGAAGACTTGCCTGACCAAACGGCGGGGATGCTGGTGAATGAGAAAAGTACAATTACAACACATTCCTTGAAAATTAGTACAAACTACTTATGCCATGCCAAATAATTACCTTCTACATAAGCAGCAAAGACTTCCGCTGGGGCCTCGCTATCCATGTTGCTCACCCCCCGGATCTCCTCTATGGCTATGCAGCCAGCAGCCATCTCTTCCAGGGGGGTGAGCTTCAATTTTGCTGGCATGGGGCCAGCCCCAGAGGTTTGGCTGTGTTCCCGCCGTTTGGTCAGCTTCTTCTTCAGGTTGGTTTTGAAGTCGTGCCACCTGCATGCAAAGTTCTCATATTAATACATGTCACCCCTGATGTTTGATGTAGCATGCATTGGAATCTGCTACCGATGTCAACGTGTGCTTCATTCTACATAACTTACATTATGTAAAACTATCAACACAACACTTAGAACAAACATTCCCACTCAACCTCCAAAAAAGATAGAAGAAGAGACATACCAATCATGTCTGTTGCTCCTAGCAACGTGACCGACCATTCAACCAACTCCATCTAACATATAATACAAACATTACTGGTCTACTTCTGCACAAATGTAGCACACTTTAACTTGCCTCTTCTTCACATGCTCCCTCTCACGAACTTGTGGAGCTACCACATTAATCTCCGCGGTTATGTCATCCCAAATCTTCCATTTCCTGGTGTGTGTCAGCTTCTCCTGTGGACACTCTATCCAATCCCTTGCACGGGGTACCAGAATGGCAAGCTCCTGCGGTTCGAATGCCATGTTCTTGGTGTCTGGATCATCTGTTGGGCTCTTTTGACCACGGCCACGCCCACGGCCACCTGTCGCTGTACCTGAAGTGCTGGCCATGCTACTATCTTGGGAAGACACCTGCTGTGTTCCCAATGATTCTGCTGAGGCAGAAGATGGGCCAGCTGCCTGCTCTCCTCCAAATGCCTGTTGGTGGAGGGGCACATAGGAGGTGCTGGAGTCCAGGCGTTCCATGAGGCTATGGATCTCTTGCTCTCCCTCAGAGTGAGAGCCAGCCATGTTTGCAACACCATTTTGTGGTTGTAGCTCACCTTTATTTGTGTCAGTGGCGTACTTCAGCCCCACCCTGTTTTTTTTTTTTTTGCGGCAGCGTTCCGTACGGCAGCGTACGCCGTGCTGTTTGTGCGGCGCATAGGCCACGCCCATAGTAGCGGCAATTCGATTTAACAAAACCTGGCGTACCTTCAAATTTAGGTGAAATGTTGTAAGATTTACTATAATGGCCACCTCCAACGTTATAAAATCATAAATGCTATCTGTGAATGTTCATTAGTACTGTGCTATTGTTGTGAATGTACCAAAAATGTAAGTAACCCAATCCATTTGGAAATCCACCCCACAAATCATGCACAACACATGTGATAGGCCTATATATAGTGGTTTGCTGCTAGGTGCATTTGTCTCCAGATCTGTATTGTGGCCGGGTCTAAGGTAAGCTCTTCCATGGTCATTGTAGAGATGATATACATTAACAATGTAAGGGTAATAATGTATGCACCATTGGTTCACATATTACAGATTTTTTGGTCAGCAAAGGCTTGTTAGCATTAATGAATCATGTTAGCTGGCCACCATTTAACACACAGGTGTTAAACCTGTGTGCCACCATATATTGGTGAACTACATGTCCCAGCAATAGTTGAAATGTGAAATACTGTTACAGTTCACAATGGAGGGTATTTATGTTACAACATTCCATTTCACACCATCAGAAGGCGCACACTTTGCTGTGCCATGTATTTTCACCCAACATATTCTTTCAATTTGTCATACATGTGTCTGACTACATGATTTCATGATCAATTGTTCTTACATATAATACTTAATTAGTGTTTCGGTGTTAAATGTAATAGAGATATTTGTGTTTACATAGTCGTGTGGTGAGGTAATATTATTGTTCCATCATTGTAGATCATTATGGATATTCGGGACTTCACTGGGCGGGCGTCTATTGTACGTATGGATTCATATAATTCTACTATTGTTTTGGGATGAGCATTCTTTGCATAGGTGTTCCATTTTATTTGATCATTTCATTGTAGGTTGCTGAAGCAATGATGGACTTTGTGGCTAATGGGCTAAGGGCACTTGCGGCTCACCCCACTCGTCGCCCAAGGAGGCCAAGACGTGCAAGAATCTTTCGCACATGGGTGACACTCTTTGGGATGCCCGATGATGAGGTACTTACTAGGTATCGGTAACCCCCACATGTCATTCTAGATATACTCTCTTTAATTGAGAGTGATCTAGAACCTCTTCATGGGCTCACAACGGCAATTCCGCCTCACACTCGGCTGCTGGCGGTGTTGCATTTCTGCGTCTCAGGATCATTCCAACAAGTAGTGGCAGTACTTGCTGGAATATCTCAGCCGGCTTTCAGCAGAATCCTGAGGCGTGTGACGTCAGCCATGTATAGGCACAAGGGGCACTTCATGGCCATGTCTTTTGCACAAGAGACCCTTCACAGAAGCCAGCAGTCATTCCATCAAATTGCTGGCTTCCCTAATGTGATAGGGGCTGTGGATGGCACCCATGTACCATTTGTGCCTCCATCACGAAGTGATAAGATCTATAGGAACCGAAAATTGTTCCACTCACTCAACATGATGGTGGTATGTGGCCCATCCATGGAAATTCTCGCCTTCAACGTGAAGTTTCCCGGAAGTGCCCATGACTCTCATGTTATCCGACAAACCGGGATTTGGCAGAGACTCCAAGAGCTTGAAGACCGTGATGTGTGGGTTCTGGGTGACTCCGGTTACTTATGTACGCCATGGCTACTTACGCTGTACAGCTCCCCAGCACCGGGCCCACAGGAGGCATTCAATAGGGCGCATGTTGCCACCAGGCAAGTGGTGGAGCGCTCAATTGGCCTGTTAAAGGGTCGATTTAGAGTGCTCCACCGGACTGGTGGTGACTTACAGTATGCGCCTGAATTGGTGTCGAGGATTGTGGGCTTGTGTGCATTCTTTCACAACATAGCTGTGCGGCGTGAGATACCCTTTGATGAGTGGGAGGTTCCATCTGAGCCGCAAGATCCTCCCCTGCGCCCATCCCGCTCCCCGGAAAGCCGTCGGGGACACCAGCTGCGGGACTCTGTTGCCCAAAGATTCTTCAGGTACATTTTGAATGTTGCACAGACCAACCCAATTTCTGATCAATGACACCCATCAAGGTGGAAAATTATGTTAATTTTGTGTCCTCGAAATTTATAATTAGCCACCATGGCCTCTTAATGCCAATATCAATTGCACTACGTATTATGTGTGAGGTGTAATGGTTTAAGACCAATATTGCAGGCCACACTTATACCTTGTACATAGATTTGAAAATGTTTTTTATGTTTCCAAAATTGTAGCTGAGCTTTTCATCCATGTCTGGTGAGTAGATTGATTTTTACACCATGTATGTGTGGTATGTGGTGTTGAATATTTTATTTGTAGATGTAATATTTATTATCACATATACACATATATATATATATATATATTTTGTTGGGTGTTTATTTTTAAATATATTTGAAGTAGGAGCTAGGCAGGCAGGCAGCCAGCTTAGGTGTATTAGGTGTCCAATATAATGGTGTAGTCAGGAGAACTGCTAGTATGTGTTTTTTCTTATAAATGTACGCATACACATAAATGCATACAGTAAGTAATGCGAACTACAGCTATGCGATGCCAAGCTATAGCACGCGTTGCTTGGCGATGCGATGTTTTCGCCGATTGTTGGGCGCATACACAATGTTCATGTCAATATGGATAATAAAGTTAATACCAAATAGTAAACTTAACAACCAATCACAGGACAGGAGTCTTTATCATGCTCCATAGATAAAATGGCTTCTTCTCAAAGGGCACCACCGTTTGACACCGCGGAGCTGCTGGCACTCGTTGCCGTTATGGAGAGGAGGCTGGGGCGTGCAGGCCCCTTCATCTCCAACAGAGACAAGCCCCGGGCGTATCTTGCTGCCCGGCGCAGGATACTCACCCACACACACGTGCGGAGGACCGTCGCCCAGTTAGAGCGGCGATGGTCCGACCTGCGGAGATGGCAGCCGGAGCTGCTACAGCAGTTGAACGCTGTAAGTTTTTTCACTATTCATTCATCATTAACATTGAATCCTTTCTTTTTCACATTAGTAACACATTTATTAACATGAGGTACAGTGGGTGTTGATGATTGAGAAATGGCATATACTATATGTGTGATACTGCCTCTATCACATGCATTAATGTGGATATGATATGTACTTGTTATAGTAATTAGAATGTCAAATGACACTCAACCATTTTGTTTGCTTAACCCACAGCGCGGGAGAGAGCCAGACAGGCCCGTGAGGAGGCCCCGGAGGTGGAGGTAGAAGTGGAGGGCCAGGTGGAGGAGGAGGAGGCGGGACAGGTGGAGATGGAGGAGGATGAGGGCCGCCATGAGGCGGAATACTTCACCTCCACTCCCCCTACACACACCCCTCCCCCTAGCCACTCACCAACCTCCCCTTTCTACCTTCCCCCCCCCCAATACCAACAGCAGGAGGAGCTGCCCCTACCCGTGGCCAACTTCCCACCACCTCCCAACGTGGAGGATGAGGACATTGTGGAGCTGCCAGCCAGGGGTAAGTAGATGTAATGCCTCATTACTGACTTATTTAGGTACAGCTTGTTATGTCGCACAGCTGATTACATTTTGCTTTAATATAGTTAAGACTAGTCCAAACAATTGGATAACAACAGACACACTTTGGGGTTATAGGGCCATGCTGCAAACGTGGAATCTGGAGGCTCATCAGGTGATGAGTGTTTATTTATGGAGGGTCTTTCTATACAAGCACAAAGAAAACATCAATGGAGTATGGCCAGGCCTGATTTAAAATGGAGTCACAAGTGGGCAGTTCCCCTGGCCCCCCTCTAGCCAGTGGGCCCGTGTTGTTGCCATGTATTTTTGAAAGCTATTATGTAGGATGGATTTACCTTAGAAATTGTTTGGTGTATGGAAGCGGATTAGTGCTGCACTTTCACCTATCTGGCAATGTGACAATGATTCATGAAGTAAGGGGTAGAGGGACTAGCCTAGCCTTTTAATGTGGTATCTATCTATCTATCTATCTATCTATCTATCTATCTATCTATCTATCTATCTATCATGCAGTTTAGCTATTAAGCAGTGACATGCAGGTATATATATATGGCAACATGTGGTATGTTCTAGTGCAGGGGTGGCCAACCGGTCAGAGGCAAAGAGCCGAAAAATATCGTTGGTCAAGCCAAAGAGCCAACATCATGCGCGCGCCAAAAAGGGGTGTGATCGGGGGAGTGGCCAGGGACGTGGTCATATGACACAAGGGGAGTGGCCACATGACAAAACTTTATGCCCCTAGTGCCAGATATGCCCCCCACAGTGCCAAACATCATATGCCCCCCACAATGCCAAACATCATATTCCCCCCAGTGCCAATCATATGCCCCCCAGAATGCCAAACATCATATGCCCCCACAGTGCCAGTCATATGCCCCCCACAGTGCCAAACATCATATGCCCCCCACAATGCCAAACATCATATGCCCCCCACAGTGCCAAACATCATATGCCCCCCACAGTGCCAAACATCATATGCCCCCCACAGTGCCAAACATCATATGCCCCCCACAGTGCCAAACATCATATGCCCCCCACAGTGCCAAACATCATATGCCCCCCACAGTGCCAAACATCATATGCCCCCCACAGTGCCAAACATTATATGCCCCCCACAGTGCCAAACATCATATGCCCCCACAGTTAGGAAGCTGGGCCCTCCAGCACAGGTGTTGCCCACAGTGCAACACCTATGCTGGAGGGCCCAGCTTCCTAACTAAAAGCCCCACCTAGAGGGCCAGGAGGGCCCAACAAACAAATGAGCCACGGGCCAAGAAGGCCCGACTAATGCGCCCACAGGCCGGAAGTGCCTGAATGTGCCCACGGGCCTAGTGCCTGACACCCGGTGGTCTAGGGTGGATGGGGGGTAGGAGACCAAAGGCCCCTACCTGGTGTTGGGAGAGGCCGCTGGGGGGAGCTTCGTTAGCTCTTTTGCTTCCCACCCCCGCTGGCCTCTCCGGGAGCCATCTTCTTTGTTCTTCCAGAAGGCGCCGGAGATCTTCTGTCTTGATCCCGGCGTCTTCTGGCCTCTTCAGCGGTGCCGGAACTGTTCTCCCCGCCGCCGTCTTCTGCGCCGTCCTCCGGCGGCTTCTCGCCTCTTCAGGAGCGCTCCTGCGCTCCGCCGGCATGGAGACATCTCGCCCTCCCGCTGGCGTCTGATGTCAGACGCCGGGGGCGGGGTGGAAACGGCGCGGCGAGCGCTGATTGCCTCGCCGCGGCCGTTTCCTATTGGCTGCCGATGCGGCGTTTTGAATTGGCAGCCGAATTGGCGCCAAATTCAAAACCCCGATGGGAGCCACAAATTTCAGCGTGGCGAGCCGCATGCGGCTCGCGAGCCGCGGGTTGGCCACCGCTGTTCTAGTGGATGTAGCTTTCTAGTAGATTGGTGAGTGTTAAGGCAGGACAAGTGTGAGTGAGGCTCAAGTGTTGTTGTGATTTTGATACATACATTGGCAATTTTATCAGTCACATATTCTGTAGTGTAAGCCAGTGTGTGTGTGTGTGTGGCACCATCATATTTTTTTTCATTAGAAACACTATTGGCTATGTAATTGTTTGTATGTATGAATTCTCATGCTGTAGGTACTTAGGATTGACTGTACAATGTCTACCTGAATAGCATAATTAATGTTGAACCCCCTTTAACATGCCCACAGATGACCAGAGGGAACAAGGCGAGGGTGTGAGAGGGGCCCTCCTCAGGCTGCGCCAGCACCTGGTCGTCATGGCTGCAGAGGTGCAGGACCTCTGCGACCTCCTGCTCTGAAGAATTTTTTTTTATGGTTATTTTGTATGTTAATACATTTTTGTGATAAAAGTTAGAAGTGGTCTGTGTGTTATTTATACTGTAAAATAATACTATATAAGTATAAAAAGTGCTGTTTATTTATGTAAGGTGCAAAAGGTATATACAGTATATATACCCCAACTAGAGACTCTTACCATCAAATGCAAACCTTTCTACTCCCCTCGGGAAATTGCCTCTATTATCCTAGTAGGAGTATACATCCCCCCACAACCAAGTCCAACAGAAGCCCAACTTCAGCTGGCCACTCTGATAACAGACACCGAACTTAGACACCCAGACTCGCTGGTCATTGTGCTTGGTGACTTCAACTGTAAACTGAGCCAGGAGCTCCCAAAATACACCCAGCAGGTCACATGCCACACAAGAGAGGGGCGAACGCTAGACCACTGCTACACCACCATAAAGTCTGCATACCGATCCATACCCCATGCAGCACTGGGTCTCTCCGACCACTGCATAGTTCACCTTCTTCCGACATATATCCAGAAGCTAAAGTCTGCTAAGCCTGTTATCAAGTCTGTCAAAAACTGGTCAATCGAGGCAAAAACAAAGCTTCAGGCCTGCTTCGACTGCACTGACTGGATGGTGTTCGAAGCCTCTGCCTCTGACATAGATGAACTAGCGGATGCAGTCACATCCTACATCAGCTTCTGCGAGGACTTATGTGTACCAACCAAGCAAATACGATCCTTTAACAACAACAAGCCATGGTTCGGTAGCCAGCTCAGGAAACTCCGCCAAGCCAAGGAGGAGGCATACAGCAGCGGGGACAGGACACAGTACAAAGAAGCCAGGAACTCCTTGACTCGGGGTATCAAACTCGCAAAAAGGGAATATACAAACAAGCTGACACACAACCTCACAGCAAAGGACCCTGCGGCAGTATGGAAGGGCATGCAAAACATCACAAATTACAAGAAAGCCGAAACACAGTCTGAAACCAGCCATGAACTTGCAGAAGACCTGAACAAGTTCTACTGCAGATTTGAGCAGGCCGTACGTCCCCCACTCCATCCCAAACACCACACCCAGGCCCTCCACGTGGACCAAGGCGAGGTAGAAGCAGTACTCAAAAGAATAAAACCTAAGAAGGCTGCAGGACCGGATGGTGTGTCGCCTTAGGACCTGTGCAGCTCAGCTCGCCCCCATCTTCACAACGATATTCAACTCCTCCTTGGACTTGTGCAAGGTTCCTGCCTGCTTCAAACGCTCTATCATCATCCCGGTCCCTAAGAAAACACCCACGAAGGACCTAAATGACTTCAGGCCAATTGCACTAACCTCAGTGGCCATGAAAGCATTTGAAAGACTAGTACTGAAGCACCTGAGAGAAGTGACAAACTCTCACCTTGACCCCATGCAGTTTGCCTACCGGGCGAACAGAAGTGTAGAGGATGCGGTCAACCTCGGGCTGCACCATATTTTACAACACCTCGACCACCAAGGCACCTATGCAAGAGTCCTATTCGTGGACTTCAGCTCAGCATTTAATACTATCGTTCCCGGCATCCTCCAGCCAAAACTCCTCTCCTTAGGAGTCCCAGGATCAACATGTTCATGGATAGTGGACTTTCTAACAGCAAGGGAACAGGTGGTCAAAGCCGGCGCCTTCTCGTCCAGCACACGAACAATCAGTACTGGAGCCCCCCAAGGATGCGTCCTCTCCCCTCTGCTCTTCTCTCTCTACACAAATCACTGTACCTCAGCTGAGCAGTCAGTGAAAATCATCAAATTCGCAGATGACACCACTATCATCGGCCTAATCAAGGATGGTGACGAGACCGCGTACAGGCATGCAGTGGAGAAGCTGACACAGTGGTGCAGCAGCAACAACCTCGATCTAAACCCCACCAAAACAGTTGAGATGGTGGTCGACTACAGGAAAAAACCAAATGCACTAGCCCCGCTAACAATAGCCAACGCAGTGGTGTCGCGGGTTGATTCCTTCAAATTCCTAGGGACAACCATGTCCAGTGACCTAAGATGGGGATTAAACATAACCACAAACATCAAAAAGGCCCAACAGCGCCTGTTCTTCCTGAGGCAACTCAGGAAATTCAACATCCCACAGGAGCTGCTGTGCGTATTCTACACCGCCATCGTGGAGTCTGTCTTATGTTCCTCGATCACAATCTGGTACGGTGGCGCAAGCAAGAACGAAAAACAAAAACTGCAGAGGGTAGTGAAGACTGCGGAAATGGATCATAGGGACCGACCTCCCTCCGATAAGGGATCTGTTCTCATCCAGGGTAAGGAAACGAGCTGAGAAGATCGCAAACGACAAGCTGCATCCTGGTCACAACCTGTTCGACATCCTACCATCCAGAAGACGGTTCAGGTCCATCCCCGTCAAAACGTCCAGATCCGCAAGAAGCTTCTTTCCATTAGCCGTCCATCACCTGAACAATCCAATCAAAGCGAATGCAATCCCAATATCAACAGCCAAACAACGTGTCCCTACTTGGCGACCTGACCACCATAGTCGTAGCTAGAAATTAAATGCTTGTAATGTCTTTATGTAATATATGTAATGTCTCCCGCCCCCCTTTTCATCCCTGCTTGATGCTGCACTGTAATCCACAAAAAATTCCTAGTGTGCGCAAGCACACATGGCCAATAAAGTTGATTCTATTCGATTCTATTCTATTCTAGATGGGTTTATTGCATACAAGTGGTTGAAAGTGAAGGGTAATGTAAAGATGTACATAGTGTGTTGATGTGTATGTGTGTTTGCATATGAAGAATAATTGATGATGTAATATGCATACATAACACATGGGCGTAAAGAGGCGAGAAGGAATGTTTTGAACTTAGCATGATGTAAGGGTTAATCTAAAGTGGTAGTAAAGTGTTTAATTATCAATTGGATAAATAATAGATGACCAATAAAAACAATCCCTTTTTAATGAGGTTGCCTAATTGCATAAGTGGGTCATGTTACAGATTTTGGTATTCAGATAATAGTGGTGAGTTTTGCGTAAATACACCGCATCGGTGCGTACGGGCAGGTTCCCGTCCGTTCTGACGCGGTAAGACCGTGCAGACGCTGTAAGCCCGTGCAGAATATGTGCGTGTCCACCGCACACGCATGGTTTGGATGTCGTCCGTAAACACGCCCTCTTCTTAAAGAGTGAGTCCGTCCGATTGCGGAGGACCGGTGGGCGTTTTTTCGTACGATGTCTGCACAGCGTGGCGTTTGGACCTCTCCGAAATAAAGCGGAAATATACGCACCAACCAGAATAAGGGCCATAGTAACCTTATATCCTTTGGAGTGGTATTGGATTTAGCTTTTTGTAGGACAAGCTCAATTATTTCTTAATTGTGGATCGGATTTCTTTTAAGCCATAGATCATCCAATTTTGCGATCAGCATACACACTGTCAGATCCAGACAGTACCACAATGTCTCTTTATCAGTAATATTGCGTAGGCACCCGTTAGAATAAAGGGAATAGTTTCCTTTTTTCAAAAGTCCTAAACTTAACAGCAGTGTCCATGTGATAAAATTGCAGGTGTCTCTTACCACTTTGCAGGGCTCACTCAGTTTGATGCTTGTTAGGTCACCGATGGTGGCTGTAATCGATGATGACTCTCTGAAGGGTGTCTGGTAATAGAAGATGGTACCGGGTAGTAGAGCTGTAGGTGGCTGGGAAGCGCGGTGGTCGATGACAACGTTGGTGAGCCGATGACAAACCGATGGTGAACCAGATATACACTGTGGTAACTGCAGGAGCAGAACTGACTGGAATCAGCAGGAGAGAATGCAGCAGAACTGCCAGGAGTCAGGCTGTGCTGGAGATGACAATAGCACTGGTCTGGAGTAGGGTGGCCAATCCCGGGATCGGGATCGGCGGGATCCCGGGATTTCTCCCCCAAAACGCCGGGATTTCAATCCCGGGATTGGAGTTTCCAATCCCGGGATTTTCGGGATTAGACTGCGCATGCGCAGTCTAATGCCGGGCAGCGTCTGAGCACTCGCTCAGCCGCTGCCCGGATACTCCCATACCCGGCAGAGCAACCCTGCGCAGCGTGACCTCTCAGCATGACGAGAGGTCATGCTGCGCAGGCAGGCAGAGATGAAGCCGCCCGTCCACCTAGCCAGCCCACCCAGCAAGCAAGCAACTCCGCATTATGAAGTCGCCCGCCCACCTAGCCAGCCAGCCAGCCGACCTAGCAACCCGGCTCCCGAAGTAGGAAGCTGCCCACCCGGTATCCCGGCTCCCACCCTGCCGCCGGCCGGATGAAGCTGCCCACCCGGCATCCCGGCTCCCACCCATCAACCCGGCCGCCCCTGCAAATGTAAGTAAATGCGGGGCGGCCAGGGCGTTTTTTTATTAGGAAAGCCAATCCCGGAATTCCGGGAATCCCGGGATTGAGCATTTTTCAATCCCGAATCCCGGGATTGAAAAAATGCCCCGGGATTGGCTTCCCTAGTCTGGAGGTTGAATAACACAGGAGCAGATCCTTAGATGCTACTTAGGCTGTAGACACCATTGCACTGACAACTCCAGACCATTTTCCCAGCATACTTATAGGAATCAGGGTGGGGCTGATTGGACCCAGCTGGATGATGTCAGAATCAGTCAGACATGCTTTGGTTTCTGAATGTCATGTGAGAGAAAGCAAGAGCACTGCACTGAAGTCTATTAGGTGTATACCTCAGAGCACGTCTGGACAGGCACTTAGACGAAAGGTAAGTGTTCTTTAGACTCGTGACAACGGGTAGCTGTGCAATGGAACGCGTTTCGCCGCACTCTGGGCGGCTTTTTCAAACCAATTTGAATTAATGTATTGTTATATTAAGTGTGTTTGTTTTTGTTTTTAATAAATTGTTTATTTCATCTTGTGCACCTTTGAGAACCCCATGTTATTGTCTTACTCATTATATCCCGCACTGATTACTGCAATAGTCTCCTAACTGGTCTTGTCGAGAACAGACTCTCACCACTGCAATCCATTGTAAATGCTGCTGCGAGGCCGATCTTCCTTGCAAGACGCTCATCGTCTGCTGATCCGCTCTGCCAGTCCCTCCATTGGTTGCCTGTATCTTACCGTATTCAATATAAAATACCGTATTTTTCGGACCATAAGGCGCACCTAGTTTTTGGGGAGGAAAACAGGGTGAAAAAATATTCTGAACACCTGCCCAGGTACAGTCACTGCCACCCAATGCCCTGGCATAGCACTATAAAATAATAGTGGATAGTGGTTTTACAGCAAGTGTGGTATTATACATATACATATACATATACACACACATATATATATATATATATATATATATATATATATTATACATAGATTCATGAGATGATAAGCCCCTACAATAACCACATGCAGCAACTGTGTGGCTTCTGCTGCAGCTCCTCCTATACACACAGTGTCTGCGGAGGCCCGGAGGCCCTACCCCAGCCAGATCATATGCCAACAGGCTGCACAATGAACTAAAAGCAGGGACACCGGTGCCCGGTCCTTCAGTGTACGCCGGACTGGCGACATGTACACAACACGCACATCCATGTACATAGACGTGTTATAAGCCCAGAGCTTGAGAGACTAATATTTAATAACATCAGAAAATAAAGAAGTTAGTACAGCCTACCTTACTTATTTGTATTGTTGCTGGCAGACAGGCTGTACTTACAGAATACAGGAGAGAGAGCCTGCACATTCTTCTCCTCTCTCTCCCCAAGCAGCACCATACACTGGCTCCGCTCTCAGCGATTCAATCCTTTTCTCAGCAGCCTGCATGCCCAGCCAATCACTGTGCTGCAGGCTGGTGCAAGAGGCTCTATTGGACTGCTGAGCACCTATTGTGCTTCTATATACAGCACCGTTGGCTGTCAGGGTAGCGCGCAGCCAGGAGCTCATCACCGCAGATTGGGGGGTGGGGGGCAGAGGGAGGGTGATCATGGAGCCCCGCTACTTCCACTGCTCCTCCGTCCCCATGCTGACCTGGCACTCGCTTCCAGCTTATACGGCAGGACAGGGGATGCTGGCGCAGCCACTACAAGAGAAAATTCCCGCACCAGTATACCGTTTCTGTCACACCAGGGGAGCTCAGTCGACGAGACTGAGACCTCTGGTGGGGACCTGGACTGGTGAGGTTGGAGAGGACCCTTGCGCATGGAGTGCGCGACAGTGCACCCAGAGCCAATAAGCAGTCAGAGGTAAAATACAACCGGAGTTTATTTGCAGATGGTTGTAATATAAACAGACAGTAAAGTATGCAGGAGAAATAACAGAGTTCATGCAGATTGCAATACTTTACAGATGTGATGATATGTGGGATCGATGGTGGAACATCGGATGTGAAGACTGTGGGTCCGGAATGACGGACGGAAGACTTGAGCTTGACTGTGGGTCTGGAATGACGGACGGAAGCTTGGCTTGGAGATCCGGAATATCGGACTATTGATGATGATGTGGGAACATCGGATTCGGTATCGGATATGAAAGAAGACTGTGGGTCCGGAATGATGGACGGGAGATGACTGTGGGTCCGGAATGACGGACGGAAGCAGGAGATCCGGAATATCGGACTAGCGATGAAACATCGATGGTGGATGATGCTGGAGCATCGGAAGGACCAGAGTCCCGGAGCTAGGCTTGGTCGCTGGGCTGAGAGGCAGGATCACAGGCGATGGAATAACCTGGACTTCACAGGAGATGGAACAACCTGGAACACACTGCAGCATGGAAGACAACACCAGCAGAGAAATACACTTGCACGGAGACAAGGACAGCTGACCATACACTGGAGAAAACTGAAGCACTAGCAATGGTTCTGAGAGCTCCCAGCATACTTATCCCCACTGGGTGGCCAGTATTGGCCGAGGAAGTATGACAGGGAGATCAGAACCAACAGGATTGGACAGCATAGACATGTGACTGGGAAGAACATGGCAGCCCCCATGTCTGCTATGGCGGGAAAGTGTGTTTGTGCACACCATGCTGGATACTGGGAGCAATGGCGGCGGACAGGTGGATTGCCGTGCACTGGGGACTGTCACTGGGAGACAGGACGCTGGCAGAGATGACGTCTGGACCGCAAGCTGAACCTGCGGAGGCACTTAGCCGGTAAGAAAGTCTGTCTGACAGCTCGGATCGTGACAGCAGCCCCCCCTTTAAGGGTGGCCCCAGGACACCTTTTAGGCTTGCGGGGAAACTTGGAGTGGAACGCCCGGATGAGTCTGGGAGCATGGACATCGATGGCATTGGTCCATGATCGCTCTTCGGGGCCGTAGCCCTTCCAATCGATCAGATATTGCAGACGACCATATCGGATGCGAGAGTCCAAGATTTTACTGACCTCATATTCTGTTCCACGCTGGGTGCAAACCTTAGGAGCCTTGGGGAGCTTGGAATGAAAGTGATTCAGAACCAGCGGCTTGAGCAGCGAAATGTGGAATGTAGCTGGCACTTTCAAATAGGGCGGCAACTTGAGCTTGTAAACTACTGGATTGACGACTCGCTCAACTGGGAAAGGACCAATATATCGGGGAGCGAACTTCATCGATGGCACTCTCAATCGAAGATTCTTGGTTGACAACCAGACACGATCTCCTGGACGGAGGGCTGGCACAGCTCTGCGTTTCCTGTCGGCAAATTTTTTGTACCTGCTTGAAGCCTTCAGAAGTGAAGAACGAATGAGCTTCCAGGATTTGACAAATTGCCGGATGGTCGTGTGAACCGCTGGAACAGAGGACACAGGTTGCAGAGTGAAGTCAGGAACTCGAGGATGAAACCCCTAATTGGCAAGGAATGGAGTGACATTTGATGAAGAATGATATTGGTTATTATGGCAGAACTCTGCCCATGGAAGGAGTTGAGCCCAGTCATCTTGGGAAGAAGAGACGTATGTGCGGAGAAATGCTTCAAGGTCCTGATTCACCCTCTCCGTTTGGCCATTTGTTTGAGGGTGATAGGCTGTGGAAAACTTTAACTTGATTTGAAGCAGGGAGCACAGGCTTCGCCAGAATTTGGCTACGAATTGGACTCCTCTATCGGAGATGATTTCAAGAGGCAGTCCATGAAGCTTGAATATCTCTTTGATGAAGAGCTGGGACAGCTTGGAAGCTGACGGAAGACCGGTGAGGGGAACGAAGTGAGCCATCTTGGTGAACCGGTCAACAATCACCCAGATGGTGGTGAACTTGTCAGACTCTGGAAGATCAGTTACAAAGTCCATAGAGATATGTGTCCAAGGACGATGTGGCACTGACAGTGGCATCAATTGCCCAGGAGGAGACTGACGACTGGTCTTGTGCTGAGCACATTTAGCACAAGAGGAAACAAAGTCCTGTACATCCTGTTTGAGGGACGGCCACCAGTAGGACCTGGTGATAAACTCGTAAGTTTTCTGAATGCCTGCATGGCCAGCGAATTTTGAAGAATGCGCCCAACAGAGCAACTTCTTTCTTAGAGCTGGCTTTACATATCTTTTCCCTGTAGGGGGCGTGAGATTTGAAACTCTCGTTGCGGAGAAGGCCACTGGATCAATAATAAAATGTTGATGTGTGGACTTAGACTCACTTTCTTGCTCCCATGAGCGGGAAAGGGCATCAGCTTTTCGGTTTTGTGTCCCTGGACAGAATGACAGCTTGAAACGGAACCTGGAAAAGAAAAGTGTCCATCTGGCTTGACGGGGATTTAAACATTGAGCAGACTTGAGATACAGAAGATTCTTGTGGTCTGTGATAATTGTGATCTCATAAACAGTGCCCTCTAGAAGATATCTCCATTCTTCTAATGCCAACTTGATGGCGAGAAGCTCTTGGTCACCGATGGCATAGTTACGCTCTGCAGGCAGGAACTTACGGGAGTAGAACCCACAGGGATGAAGACGACCATCGGGCGCTTTCTGCGAGAGGACTGCCCCAACACCCACGGAGGAGGCATCAACCTCGAGAATAAAGGGCAAGGTGGTATCAGGTTGTCTTAAAACAGGAGCGGAAGTGAACCTCTGTTTTAACAGATGGAAGGCTTCTTCGCTGGATTAGACCCCTTTTTCGTTAAGGCAGTGATGGGAGCCACAATAGACGAGAAATTACGAATTAATTTTCTGTAATAATTGGCAAAACCCAGGAAACGTTGAATACCTTTCAGCGAAGAGGGAATTGGCCAATCTTGGATGGCCTGCAGTTTTCCTGGATCCATTTGAAGACCAGAACCGGAGACAATGTACCCTAGGAAGGGTATAGACTTCACCTCGAAGACACACTTCTCCAGTTTACAGTAGAGATGATTAGCTCGCAGCCGGGACAGAACCTCTTTGACCCAATAACGATGTTCTGTGATGTTATTGGCGTAGATTAAAATGTCATCGAGATATACAACTACATGACGATACAGAATGTCCCGAAAAATCTCATTGACATAGTGCTGGAACACGGCTGGGGCATTGCTGAGCCCAAAGGGCATGACGAGGTACTCATAGTGGCCGTCTCTGGTATTAAACGCCGTCTTCCACTCGTCGCCCTCTCGTATGCGGATGAGATTGTATGCACCCCTCAGATCGAGTTTCGTAAAGATGGTTGCACCGCTGACACGGTCAAACAGCTCGGTGATGAGGGGCAACGGATATCGGTTCTTTACTGTAATGTCATTGAGGCCGCGATAATCAATGCAGGGACGTAGGCCTCCATCCTTCTTCTTGACGAAGAAGAATCCTGCGCCAGCAGGAGAAGTCGAAGGACGGATGAATCCCTTTGCCAGATTTTCCTTGATGTAATTGGTCATGGCTTGAGTCTCTGGAAGAAAGAGAGGATAGGTTCTACCTCTGGGTGGTTCTTTGCCTGGGATAAGTTCGATAGGGCAATCCCACGGTCTGTGAGGAGGTAGGACATCAGCGCCAGACTTGCTGAATACATCTGAGTACTCTTGGTAGGGAAGAGGCGGAAGGTCTGCTGCATCGGCTGAAGAATGACGAGCTGGGAGTACCTTTTGGAGACAGGTACCGGAGCAGGAAGGATCCCAGGAAAGGATTTCTGATGTCTTCCAATCAAGACGAGGATTGTGAAGACGGAGCCAGGGTAAACCCAGAACCAGAGCATGAGTGGCTCGGGGTAAAACCAGGAAGGACAAAAGTTCAGTGTGCAGGACTCCCACTTTTACTGTAAGTGGCAAAGTTCTGCGGGATAATGTTGCATCAGGAATCCTACTGCCATCCACAGCAGTAAGGAAGACAGTCTTGGAAAGACTTTCAGTGGGTAACCCCCACTTGCGGACCAGTTCTGCAGTAACAAAGTTGCCAGCGGCACCGGAATCAAGAAGTGCGGAGACAGTCTTGAAATGCTGACCAACTTGTAGGGAAACTGGAAGGACACAATCAGTTGCTGATGGAGAGGACTTAATTACTCCTAGCCTACCCTCTCCTTGACGGGATAGGAGGAGGAGTTCTCCTTGACGCTTTGGGCATGCAGAAATTTGATGTGCAGGATCGGCACAATACAGGCAGAGCTGTGCCAACCGTCGACGTCAACGTTCTCCTGGAGACAAACGGAAACGGTTTATCTCCATTGGTTCTTCTTTGGAATGGACCACAGGAGCAGTGGGTAAAGAAGGCAGAGGAGTTGGCACTTTAACTGGAGCGCTCTTGTGACGTTCTACAGCCCTTTCTCGGAAGCGTAGGTCTACTTTGATACACAATGAAATAAGGTCACTTAGACCTGAGGGTAAGTCTCTGGTAGCGAGTTCATCCTTAATATGATCGGATAGGCCATGCCAGAAAGCTGCGTATAAGGCCCCATCACACCAGGAGAGTTCAGACGCCAGAATCTGGAACTGGACCAGATATTGCCCGACGGAGCGGGATCCCTGTCTGAGACGGAGGAGTTCAGTGGAGGCAGATGCTGATCGCCCAGGCTCATCGAAGATACGCCGGAATGTTGACACAAAGTCCTTGTAGTTGGACAGGATGGCATCAGATCTTTCCCATAAGGGAGACGCCCATTCTAACGCTGCTCCACACAGTAGGGAGATGATGTAGGCGATCTTGACCCTTTCAGTAGGGAAGTTGCTGGGTTGCAGCTCGAAGTGAATCTCACACTGATTGAGAAAACCTCGGCAGGTCTTGGGGTTCCCATCATACTTGGTGGGGACAGAGAGATGAAGGCGAGGTGCAGCAGCCATTACAGGAGGATGAACGGGACTTGGAAGTTCTCTGACAGGCTCAGGGTCACTGAGAGTGGTCTGTAGCTTATCCAGCCGGGAAGACAGATCTTGCAGACAATGAATCACTTGGCTCTGCGCAGCCTCTTGCTGATCCAAGCGAACAGCCAGTTGCTGTACAGGGCTGGGTGGAGATGCTTGGTTTGCGGCTGGATCCATTTGGCTAGTGCTTACTGTCACACCAGGGGAGCTCAGTCGACGAGACTGAGACCTCTGGTGGGGACCTGGACCGGTGAGGTTGGAGAGGACCCTTGCGCATGGAGTGCGTGACAGTGCACCCAGAGCCAATAAGCAGTCAGAGGTAAAATACAACCGGAGTTTATTTGCAGATGGTTGTAATATAAACAGACAGTAAAGTATGCAGGAGAAATAACAGAGTTCATGCAGATTGCAATACTTTACAGATGTGATGATATGTGGGATCGATGGTGGAACATCGGATGTGAAGACTGTGGGTCCGGAATGACGGACGGAAGACTTGAGCTTGACTGTGGGTATGGAATGACGGACGGAAGCTTGGCTTGGAGATCCGGAATATCGGACTATCGATGATGATGTGGGAACATCGGATTCGGTATCGGATATGAAAGAAGACTGTGGGTCCGGAATGACGGACGGGAGATGACTGTGGGTCCGGAATGACGGACGGAAGCAGGAGATCCGGAATATCGGACTAGCGATGAAACATCGATGGTGGATGATGCTGGAGCATCGGAAGGACCAGAGTCCCGGAGCTAGGCTTGGTCGCTGGGCTGAGAGGCAGGATCACAGGCGGTGGAATAACCTGGACTTCACAGGAGATGGAACAACCTGGAACACACTGCAGCATGGAAGACAACACCAGCAGAGAAATACACTTGCACGGAGACAAGGACAGCTGACCATACACTGGAGACAACTGAAGCACTAGCAATGGTTCTGAGAGCTCCCAGCATACTTATCCCCACTGGGTGGCCAGGATTGGCCGAGGAAGTATGACAGGGAGATCAGAACCAACAGGATTGGACAGCAGAGACATGTGACTGGGAAGAACATGGCAGCCCCCATTTCTGCTATGGCGGGAAAGTGTGTTTGTGCACACCATGCTGGATACTGGGAGCAATGGCGGCGGACAGGTGGATTGCCGTGCACTGGGGACTGTCACTTGGAGACAGGACGCTGGCAGAGATGACGTCTGGACCGCAAGCTGAACCTGCGGAGGCACTTAGCCGGTAAGAAAGTCTGTCTGACAGCTCGGATCGTGACAGTTTCGATTTAATCCTCTCTCCCAGTTATTTTCAAGTACTAGGGTAATGTATTCTTCCCTAATATTAGACTGGGAGGTGCTACCCACTACTTATTGACAGACCTAAAACACCCACAAAAGAAAAAGTAAGTACCTTCTAGGGTGCACTGAGGATCTAATGATCTCTAAAATTTAACCTTTATTATTATTATATAAAATTATCTCCTGTTGTCATCAGGAGAAAAGTTTACCTTGTTCAGTGAAATATTTAAAAAGAAAGATGTGTGATAAAGAATAAGAAATTTATGTGTTTTAAAATAAAGGAGAAGGACAGACAAATGTGTATTCGCTTAGTCTATTTCGTAATATTCTTGGGCTATTTGCCCTTTTTATTATCACTTTGAGGCTGCTGTTTAAATATCACAGCTTATATAGTAATTGTTTATCCAGCTTACTGTCAACCTTCGCTTGTTACAATTTTTCTGTGATTTCCAACAGTGCTCAGGCTGTGACAGTGTTGCCAGATTGTTACAATGGTCTCTTGGCCTCTGTAGCAAACTTATTGAAATGTTTATTGATATCCATACATTGCCATATGATAGTATGTGTTATTAAATGACTGCGAAACCAGCCCAGTAACATACAGTGTGGTTGGTATTTTCTGGTAGACAATATCATTAAATAGGTGTCAGTCAGTTCCTGAAATAATTTCACACTGTGCACCCTCAGGGATATAGCTGTGTATATCTGGTAAATATTACAGTGCCCTCGTATTTAGGAGAGCTATGCATTTGTATTCATCCGTCAATAAGCGGTGCTATATATCCGCCGGATTTTGGACACAGTGCTTTCTTATGTGTATACACTCCTTATCTTGCTGTATTCCTAGGGCAAGTTTTTAGATCATGTCTGGATATTATTCATATCCCTCGTGGGCTAATATGTAACCGCTCATATAAGTATAGGGTCCCTTGTCTGGTATTTAACTAATACTATAAGTCCCGAAAATAAGCAGTATAACTGCCAGGACTCTTATAATTTTATGGTTTTATATGACACGGCTCTCAATACCAGGGCTTTCCAGGTCTCCTCTTAGCTTCTTGCTTATACCCGAGAATTTAGCAGAATGCTGCCGGGTGTGGATTAATGTATAGTCGTCTCTGCCACTTTCAGTGTGCAGGCTTAAGCAAAAAGGGGAGAATTGCCTCATATATTAAAGGGCAAGTCGATATTATCCAATGTGGAGAAAGCAATAACTAGACCTATCTGGCGTATTTATACAAACAGATTACCCGTAAATAAGCGGTATGTCCGCCGGGCATTGCAATGACATGATCCTTATACTGATCTGCCCCTATAGAGTAGATGTGTGCTCACAGTTAGGTGATGTGGTTTTACACATATGATATATCACAGATCTATCATTTTACACTGATCAGAGCCGCCTGTCATATATCACTGCAGGCAACGCTGAACAGACCTTTCATACCCCTCCGTATACTTGTAGCTCACAAGGGGTCTGTATGTTAATACATATTCTGCCCACTTTGGCTACCCATATGCGGGGTTCATTCGGCGTATACAGCATTGTCACTGTTTAGCGCTATATCAGTACCCGCTCGGGAAGCGTGTCCCCGCGTGTATAGCAGCCTTGACAAAGCAGGAGTGAAACGATCGTAGGCTGTTAGAGAGGACAGACATGTGTATATGTAGCTTAGCATAATATTGTAGCAACAGTTGAAGTGTATATATAAAGGGATTAGCGCTATTTGTAGATAAGCGCACTGAATATAAGATACAAGCATACGGCTGCTATACACGCCGGGACACGCTTCCCGAGCGGACACTGACATAGCGAAACACAGCAATATATTTGAGCCAGCCTCATCTGTGTAAACTGTTGAGATATGTGTTTACAGACTAGCGCTATTAGAAGTGAAGCGCACGTAATATAAGTCATTAATAAACGGCTGCTATACACGCCGGGACACGCTTCCCGAGCGGGTACTGATATAGCGCTAAACAGTGACAACGCTGTATACGCTGAATAAACCCTGCATATGGGTAGCCAAAGTGGGCAGAATATGCATTAACATACAGACCCCTTGTGAGCTACAAGTATACGGAGGGATATGAAAGGTCTGTTCAGCGTTGCCTGCAGTGATATATGACAGGCAGCTCTGATCAGTGTAAAATGATAGATCTGTGATATATCATATGTGTAAAACTACATCACCTAACTGTGAGCACACATCTACTCTATAGGGGCAGATCAGTATAAGGATCATGTCATTGCAATGCCCGGCGGACATACCGCTTATTTACGGGTAATCTGTTTGTATAAATACGCCAGATAAGTCCAGCTATTGCTTTCCCCACATTGGATAATATCGACTTGCCCTTTAATATATGAGGCAATTCCCCTTTTTGCTTAAGCCTGCACACTGAAAGTGGCAGGGACGACTATACATTAATCCTCACCCGGCAGCATTCTGCTAAATTCTCGGGTATAAGCAAGAAGCTAAGAGGAGACCTGGAAAGCCCTGGTATTGAGAGCCGTGTCATATAAAACCATATAATTATAAGAGTCCTGGCAGTGATACTGCTTATTTTCGGGACTTGTAGTATTAGTTAAATACCAGACAAGGGACCCTATACTTATATGAGCGGTTACATATTAGCCCACGAGGGATATGAATAATATCCAGACATGATCTAAAAACTTGCCCTAGGAATACAGCAAGATAAGGAGTGTGTACACATAAGAAAGCACTGTGTCTAAAATCCGGCGGATATATAGCACCGCTTATTGACGGATGAATACAAATGCATAGCTCTCCTAAATACGAGGGCACTGTAATATTTACCAGATATACACAGCTATATCCCTGAGGGTGCACAGTGTGAAATTATTTCAGGAACTGACTGACACCTATTTAATGATATTGTCTACCAGAAAATACCAACCACACTGTATGTTACTGGGCTGGTTTCGCAGTCATTTAATAACACATACTATCATATGGCAATGTATGGATATCAATAAACATTTCAATAAGTTTGCTACAGAGGCCAAGAGACCATTGTAACAATCTGGCAACACTGTCACAGCCTGAGCACTGTTGGAAATCACAAAAAAATTGTAACAAGCGAAGGTTGACAGTAAGCTGGATAAACAATTACTATATAAGCTGTGATATTTAAACAGCAGCCTCAAAGTGATAATAAAAAGGGCAAATAGCCCAAGAATATTACGAAATAGACTAAGCGAATACACATTTGTCTGTCCTTCTCCTTTATTTTAAAACACATACATTTCTTATTCTTTATCACACATCTTTCTTTATAAATATTTCACTGAACAAGGTAAACTTTTCTCCTGATGACAACAGGAGATCATTTTATATAATAATAATAAAGGTTAAATTTTAGAGATCATTAGATCCTCAGTGCACCCTAGAAGGTACTTACTTTTTCTTTTGTGGGTGTTTTAGATGCTGGCGCAACGCCCGGGCGGCTCCAGCAGAGGTGGACAAGCCGTGCTGTCCTGTGGTGGCAGGTGTGGCTACACGGCTTGTCTGCCTCTGGAAATGGCCCTGACCCCACTTCCTGGCACTGACAACGTCTACTGTTAGAGACGCTCACGGCAGCCACATATCAGGTAAACTGACTCCAGTACTGCCTCTCCTCCCAGCTCTCTGCCAGCTTCCTGCCGGCTGCATATATCTGGCCAGGCACTGGGACTACGTAGGTCTTATTTGCTCCAGCTGTCCACATTTGGTCCATAAGACGCACATAGTTTTTCTCCCACATTTTGTGGGAGAAAAAGTGCGTCTTATGGTCCGAAAAATACGGTACTTCTACTCTCATATAAAGCTATTAACCATACTGCACCAGCTTATATCTCTGCACTTATCACTAAATATCTCCCATCTCGCCCACTCCGCTCTGCACAAGACCTGCGTCTCTCTTCTGCACGGATCACCGGCTCCCATTCACTATTACAGGACTGTCATCAGGCTGCTCCCACCCTATGGAATGCCCTTCCACGCACAATAAGACTCTCCACTAGCCTCCAAACTTTCAAGTGTTCCGTGAAAACTCACCTCTTCAGGCAAGCGGTGCACTTTAACCAGTGTTCATGTCGACAGTGTCAACATTCGGGTCAAAAAACAGTGAAAAACCTCACGTCAACTTTTTAACTTGCCCATGTCGACCAAGACCCATATCGACCTTGTCCCATGTCGACCTAGACCCATGTCGATCTTGCTGTATGTCGACCTGGTGGTGTTGACCCAATGCTTGTTGATCTAGTTGTTGTAGACCAAATGATCCCCCTGCGTTTGTTGTTCTACACTGTATTATAATGACACCCACTTTGGGACATTATAGAGTAAGCGCTAATGTACCCAGTGCATTCCTCCTAACTTCTGTAGTTGGGAGGTCGGGACTCGAAAAGGGGGACATGGTCTAGGGAAAAGAGGCGTGGCCTCGCGAGATGTCGCGCCCTCCGGCCACGCCCCGTTTTCCCGCAGCTCGTCTGCGCTGAACAGACGATGTGCGCATGCGCACAGCGTCTATTTTTGGCAGGCTAGGAGGACTCCCAACTGTCCCCCTCACCGCGGGACAATGGCGGCCCCGGGCGGGACTCGGGAACGTCCCCAAATATCGGGACGTTCCCGCGGTAAGCGGGACAGTTGGGAGGTATGCCAGTGCCCCTAAGTTTCCTGCATGGAGATAGTAGTATAAGCACCGATGAGCAGGTCACTGCAAACCCCCTGTGGCGCAATTTGTTCACGTATAGCAATAATACCAGGAAAAAGATCACAAACCACACGAAAGTTCTGCAAATAACAGGAAATGTGACATTATTGCTTCTCTGTGCAGTATAGGACTCTCACTTCCTTACTCTGTATTTCTGTCTGTCACGCCTGTGTACGGTACAGCAGCTCCTCTGTATAGTCTTACTGAGCATCCACCTGACCGATCCCTCATACATCTGCTACCAGCGGGGTCAGACCAAAGCCGGCAGCACTGTCCCCTGTCTGCAGCTCCTCAGGTAAGACTCATCACATGGGAATGTATCTGTGCTGCCTTCTACATCAGGGGTAGGAAGCTGCGGCACTCCAGCTGCTGTGGGACTACACATCCCAGCATGCCCAGCCATGTTTCTTTCTGTTAGAACATGATAACACTGTGGCACTCCAGCTGCTGTGGGACTACACATCCCAGCATGCCCGGCCATGTTTCTTTCTGTTAGGACATGATAACACTGTGACACTCCAGCTGCTGTGGAACTACACATCCCAGCATGCCCAGCCTTGTTTCTTACTGTTAGGATAGGCTAACACCATGGCAGTGGTACTACACATCCCAGCATGCCCTGCCATGTTTCTTTCTGTTAGGACATGATAACACTGTGACACTCCAGCTGCTGTGGTACTACACATCCCAGCATGCCTAGCAATGTTTCTTTCTGTTAGGACATGCTGACACTGTGACACTCCAGCTGCTGTGGAACTACACATCCCAGCATGCCTTGCCATGATTATTTTTTACGACATGCTAACACTGTGGCAGATGTCTAAAGAGAAAAATGGAGACATTGGTGAGTACAGTCTGGAGACTCGATTGTTTTCTTTGGTACTTGTTTCCTAGCACGGGCCCGTCGGAAACCTTTTCTTTTTCCTCAGTGGCTTAAGCTCTGCAGATTCATACCCTCCAACTGTACCGTTTTTTACCAGTCTGTGGGCCTTATTCTGGTTGGAGCGGCCGGGCCGTACGCGTACGTCCCGGGTTTTTTTATGATCTGCGCATGCGTACATTCGCTAATGCGCAGGCGCGACCACTCACCAACGCTTACGGACGGGTCTCTACGTGCGAAAAAACCTGTACGCGAGTGTACGGGTATTGGGGGCGGCATAGGGGCGTGAAGAGGGGAGCGGCCGAAATAATGAGGGAAAATGGGCGTAAATATGGGCGTACACGGGGGTGTGCACCAAAAATGAGCAGTGCTACTACCGCACGATCGACTAAGGCACCGTTCATTTCGGACACAAAACAGGCGTCCGCCAACCGCCATCTCAAACCACCCCTACAGATACCGCATGCCAGCGTGCGCCTGAGTTTGCTAATTAACGCTGATTCCTACTCAAACACATACACCTGAATGTAATAAGCAATGCTGCAGTCTACTAAGTCCAAACCATGATTTCACTACCTGCAAGCCACACACAGCACGCAAACACATTGGAAGCTTATCTTTCTATACTTCTCGACATTTAAAGGTTTGTTTAATTTAAGGTAAGAATCTTTTTAAGACCTGCTTATATATGCTAAGGTAGGTATTTGCTAAACAGTTAGACACATTCACTACGTGCTTTCATAGACTTTACACAGTAGCACACTCAATCTACACAAGTCGACATGTGTCAACGTGTTCACTCTAATACAAACATAGGTTTTGTATTTATGATACAATAACATAAACCACATCTAACACCTACAAAGGATGTTTCAGCAATGTTTTAAGCCCCTGACCACTATTTTGCACATTAATTAATTCAATCAATTAATTAATTTTCATAATTATAGTTGAAAGGCAAGATTTGCAGGTCCATATATATGAAGGGTATGTCAGCGTACACGGACGTACGCTCACTCTCACGAGCGGTGACATAAGCTGAGTTTTCCATTGAAAACAATAGGGACCCGTCCGTGCAAGCTGGCGTACGCTCAGATCTCCGCAAGAAGGCGGTGGGAAGACGGACGAGAGACGTCCGTAAATGGTGGTGTACGCTCTGTTGTACGCCAGTTGTCGGAGTGTAAGGGCTGGCCCGTCCGTGTACGTTGGCGTACGCTCAATTGTACGCCACTCCCCTTCTACGTTGTTTATGCCCGTACGTATGCGGCTGAGTTGTGGGTGGACTTAACCCCAACGGCCGCGTGCGGATAGCGTACGTTAATAGCGAACGTACGCACGTTTGGCCGCTCCAACCAGAATAAGGCCCAGTATCAGCTAAAATAAAGCGTACCGATTGAACCAATTTTATTAAGCTCTGGCTGAGGGACCCTGTGCACCCTGGGAAATGTAGTTAATACCATTGCTGACTGCTTCCCAGGGAGTGTGAGGGAGTGGCAGGCCAGGACTACATCTCCCAGGGTGAACGGCGGTGGGACATGCAGGTCCGTCCGTCCCTGCTTAGGGAGAGACATCGGTTGGGGGACGTCACGCCTGTGGGGTGCGGCATGTGTGAGCCGCTCCCCCCCCCCCTCCCAGTGCCCTCTACCATTGCAGCAGGGACCTTCCCCCCCGAGCGGTGGATATATTACATGCCGGCTCGGGCGACAGTCCCAACGGAACAAGTCGCTGCTGCCCAACTCTGCGCTACCGGTGTCTGAGTGAGTGTGTGGGGGGGTAATGTGGGAAACAGCGTGCACAGTGGTGGGTATTGCACCCTGTAGAGCAGAGGCCGGCCACACTGTGTCTGTGTGTAATGACGAGAATAATGCCCTCCAGGCTCTGCTGCCGGGAACTATGCACTCAGCTGTCCTGTATAGTCTCATTGTGGGGACGGGGGACTGACGTGGCAGCTGGCTTCTTACGGGCATGTTATATGGGTACATTGCAATGTATCCTGGGAAATGTAATCCTGCATACTGACATGATGCTTGGATGGTGTTGCACACCCTCCAACTTTATGTACAGAGCTTTTGGCCACGCCCCTCTACAAGTGGTCACGACCCTTTCCAGAGTTGTACCGATTTACACTAATCAGATGTTGGAGGGTATGCAGATTACTTACCCCTGTACTATATACAGATCCTATAATAGATGTATTATAGAAAGGTTACTGGTAATGTGTCCTAATTGCTGGTTGGCTGATGTGTACCATGTGACCACAGCAGCTGGAGCTCTGCAGATTACTTACCCCTGTACTATATACAGATCCTATAATAGATGTATTATAGAAAGGTTACTGGTAATGTGTCCTAATTGCTGGTTGGCTGATGTGTACCATGTGACCACAGCAGCTGGAGCTCTGCAGATTACTTACCCCTGTACTATATACAGATCCTATAATAGATGTATTATAGAAAGGTTACTGGTAACGTGTCCTAATTGCTGGTTGGCTGATGTGTATCATGTGACCACAGCAGCTGGAGCACTGCAGATTACTTACCCCTGTACTATATACAGATCCTATAATAGATGTATTATAGAAAGGTTACTGGTAATGTGACCTAATTGCTGGTTGGCTGATGTGTATCATGTGACCACAGCAGCTGGAGCACTGCAGATTACTTACCCCTGTACTATATCATACCCTCCAACAGTACCGAATTTGCCGGTACAGTACCGTTTTTTTACGGTCTGTACCGGCAAATTAAACATGTACCGAATGTACCGAATTCAGAGCCGGGCAGCGCACAGACAGCAGTGAGCTGTCTGTGCGCTGCCCGGCTGGATTTAGTTTCTGCCCTCTGCTTACCTAAAGCGGCGGCAGCAGCAGCATAGTCTCTGCCGCGTAATTCAAGGCCCAGCCCAGGGCAGGCTCTTTCTCCCTAGGCTCAGGCTGGAGTCAGTGGACAGCCACGAGCCAATAGGAGGTCGCGGTCTAGCAGCCGCTCATGATTGGCTGTCTGACCGCGACCTCCTATTGGCTCGCGGCCGTGGCGCCCAGCGGGAGAATTGAAAATAGTGAGGGTCAGGGACGAGGATGCTGCCGCTGCTTACACTATACAGCCGGGCAGCGCGCACAGCCTGCTCTCTCTGCCCGGCTATCATTTTATTCAATTGTGTGTGTCCGGCGGCTCCCCCTTGACAACGAGCAATCCCCCCCCCTTGACAAGAGCATTTTCTCCCCCCCCTTGACAACGAGCAATTCCTCCCCTTGTCAACAGCATTTTCTCCCCCCCCTTGGCAACGAGCAAGTCCCCCACCCTTTGCAATCGGCATTATAGCATTATATTCCCCCTTGGCAACATGCCATGCACTCCCTCTTGGCAACAAGCATGAAGCCAAATCCTCCTTGACATCAAACATGAAGCCCTGGCATCAAGAAAGAACCCTCTAGCAATAAGCATGTAGGTAAGCAGCATTTATGCATCAAATATGTAATGGGCATTATGGTTTGTTATTTAGTATGTAAATGGGCATCACGATGTGTTGTACAATGTGTAATAGGCATTACGGTGTGTGGCCTTATGTGTAATTGGCATTACGGCGTTTACTAAAATGTGTAACGGGCATTACGATGTGTTGTGTAATGTCACGCCCCTTTTGTGTTGTGACACGCCCCCTTCCACATGGCCACGCCCCCTTTCTGAATGTGTACCTATTTCTGCCCTTCAAATGTTGGAGGGTATGCTATATACAGATCCTATAATAGATGTATTATAGATAGGTTACTGGTAATGTGTCCTAATTGCTGGTTGGCTGATGTGTATCATGTGACCTCAGCAGCTGGAGCACTGCAGATTACTTACCCCTGTACTATATACAGATCCTATAATAGATGTATTATAGAAAGGTTACTGGTAATGTGACCTAATTGCTGGTTGACTGATGTGTATCATGTGACCACAGCAGCTGGAGCTCTGCAGATTACTTACCCCTGTACTATATACAGATCTTATAATAGATGTATTATAGACAGGTTACTGGTAATGTGACCTAATTGCTGGTTGGCTGATGTGTATCATGTGACCACAGCAGCTGGAGCTCTGCAGATTACTTACCCCTGTACTATATACAGATCCTATAATAGATGTATTATAGAGAGGTTACTGGTAATGTGTCCTAATTGCTGGTTGGTTGATGTGTACCATGTGACCACAGTAGCTGGAGTGCTGCAGATTACTTACCCTGTACTATATACAGATCCTATAATAGATGTATTATAGAAAGGTTACTGGTAATGTGTCCTAATTGCTGGTTGGCTGATGTGTATCATGTGACCTCAGCAGCTGGAGTACTGCAGATTACTTACCCCTGTACTTTATAGAGATCCTATAATAGATGTATTATAGAAAGGTTACTGGTAATGTGACCTAATTGCTGGTTGGCTGATGTGTACCATGTGACCTCAGCAGCTGGAGCACTGCAGATTACTTACCCCTGTACTATATACAGATCCTATAATAGATGTATTATAGAAAGGTTACTGGTAATGTGACCTGATTGCTGGTTGGCTGATGTGTATCATGTGACCACAGCAGCTGGTGCTCTGCAGATTACTTACCCCTGTACTATATACAGATCCTATAATAGATGTATTATAGAAAGGTTACTGGTAATGTGTCCTAATTGCTGGTTGGCTGATGTGTATCATGTGACCTCAGCAGCTGGAGTACTGCAGATTACTTACCCCTGTACTTTATAGAGATCCTATAATAGATGTATTATAGAAAGGTTACTGGTAATGTGTCCTAATTGCTGGTTGGTTGATGTGTACCATGTGACCACAGTAGCTGGAGTGCTGCAGATTACTTACCCTGTACTATATACAGATCCTATAATACAGGGGTCCTCAAACTACGGCCCGCGGGCCAGATGCGGCCCGCTGAGGACTTTTATGCGGCCCCCCGGGCTTGCCGCTGCCCAAGCGCTGGCGCAGAAATCACAGTCAGTCACTCTCACTTGCCTCAAAGCTGGGAGTTGGGAGGATGGACGGGCAGGCTGGCTGGCGAATGGACGTGGCATGGGACGTCAGGGGAAGCATAAGTGTCTGCTGGTCTGACCTGTCTCTTTTTTAAGCTTCTCCTATGCGTGTGATGTCATCACGTCACACACTGCAGAGAGGGGACCAGTAGCTTCCAGAATCCAGAGAGAGGAGCCGGACGAGAAGCCAGCAGGGAGGGAGCAGTGGCACTGAGCAGACACTGACAGTGTCCCAGTCCACACACAGTCTACTCTTGACTGTTTTCTTATTGTTAGAGGTGCGTTTTTTTTATACCAAAATATTTAAAATGATATATATATATATATATATGTGTATATATATATATATATATATATATATATATATGTACATATATATACTGTATATATGTACACTGCGCAGCATGCACTGTACATCCCCCACGCCTGTCTGTTGTGGTGGCTGCCGTTACTGTGTACAATTGTTTCTGTTTTTACTATAGTCCGGCCCTCCAACAGTCTGAGGGACAGTGAACTGGCCCCCGATTTAAAAAGTTTGAGGACCCCTGATATAATAGATGTATTATAGAAAGGTTACTGGTAATGTGTCCTAATTGCTGGTTGGCTGATGTGTATCATGTGACCTCAACAGCTGGAGCACTGCAGATTACTTACCCCTGTACTATATACAGATCCTATAATAGATGTATTATCATACCCTCCAACATTTGACTGGCAGAAATCGGTACATATCCAGAAAGGGGCGTGGTCACTTGTAAATGGGCGTGGTCAATTGCAAAGGGAAGGTGTGGCCAGGCCCCCTTCCCGAGTTTTTACTAGCCATTTTTTCCCCATATACTGTATGTATTATATTATCCCCAATTGACCAATACCACCGTTCTCTCCATCCACAGCAACAGTCCAGTACTAGTTCCTGACACACATCAGTCTGCAACAATAGCACCACCACCGTAACATACACATTACATCAAAGAGTGTGCCTCCTGCAACGCAAATTACCAATCTTACAAGTGTGACAGCCACATGATAATTTATTCCCCTCTCTAGGTCTCTATACTATTATTGCTTCCATCTCCTGCACAATGCCACATACTGTAGTGCTCCTTGCCTGTTTAACTCACAGGCTGCCACTTCTGAAACACATTCCCGGCCGCTGAGTGCCCTCATCTCCAGCCACTGATCCTGCAACTCAGTTGAACTGCTGCTCCATGACCGCGGCTTCCGGCAAATACACTTCAGGAGGGTCCGCGCCGGTGAAATGTGATGTCATGGTGCGACACACGCTGGCCGGGACCTGGCGCAATGCACCCCTGGGAACGGGTGAGAGCCGCTGTAAGGGCCAAAATAAACTCATAACACCCGCCGGGCCCAATCGATCTTATAGCTTATCATGAGTTGCAGAAGGAGGAGCTGGCTCAACCATAAAACCGGTACAATCGGAACAATTTGTTTTAGCCGGTACAGACTGTTAAAAAAACGGTACTGTACCGGCTAAAACGGTACAGTTGGAGGGTATGGTATTATAGAGAGGTTACTGGTAATGTGTCCTAATTGCTGGTTGGCTGATGTGTATCATGTGACCACAGCAGCTGGAGTGCTGCAGATTACTTACCCCTGTACTATATACAGATCCTATAATAGATGTATTATAGAAAGGTTACTGGTGATGTGTCCTAATTGCTGGTTGGCTGATGTGTATCATGTGACCACAGCAGCTGGAGCACTGCAGATTACTTACCCCTGTACTATATACAGATCCTATAATAGATGTATTATAGAAAGGTTACTGGTAATGTGTCCTAATTGCTGGTTGGCTGATGTGTATCATGTGACCACAGCAGCTGGAGCTCTGCAGATTACTTACCCCTGTACTATATACAGATCCTATAATAGATGTATTATAGAAAGGTTACTGGCAATGTGACCTAATTGCTGGTTGGCTGATGTGTATCATGTGACCACAGCAGCTGGAGCACTGCAGATTACCCCTGTACTATATACAGATCCTATAATAGATGTATTATATATAGGTTACTGGTAATGTGTCCTAATTGCTGGTTGGCTGATGTGTATCATGTGACCACAGCAGCTGGAGCACTGCAGATTACTTACCCCTGTACTATATACACATACCTCCCAACTTGTGTCCGGATGAAATAGGGACACTCGCGCGGCGAAGCCGCGCGAGCGCCCGAAAAGGGGGCGGGGTGTATGCAAATGAGGGCGTGGCTTATGCTAATTAGCCGCGACCTCATTTTCATACGAGAATAGACGCTGTGCGCATGCGCACAGCGTCTATTCTACTAGATTGGGGGGTCTCCCAACTGCCACCCCCCCGCAGCGGGACAATGCCTGCCGCGGGTGGGACGTCGGGACAGGACCCGAAAATCGGGACTGTCCCGACGGAATCGTGACAGTTGGGAGGTATGTATACAGATCCTATAATAGATGTATTATAGAAAGGTTACTGGTAATGTGTCCTAATTGCTGGTTGGCTGATGTGTATCATGTGACCACAGCAGCTGGAGCTCTGCAGATTACTTACCCCTGTACTATATACAGATCCTATAATAGATGTATTATAGAAAGGTTACTGGTAATGTGTCCTAATTGCTGGTTGGCTGATGTGTATCATGTGACCACAGCAGCTGGAGTGCTGCAGATTACTTACCCCTGTACTATATACAGATCCTATAATAGATGTATTATAGAAAGGTTACTGGTAATGTGTCCTAATTGCTGGTTGGCTGATGTGTATCATGTGACCACAGCAGCTGGAGCACTGCACATTACTTACCCCTGTACTATATACAGATCCTATAATAGATGTATTATAGACAGGTTACTGGCAATGTGACCTAATTGCTGGTTGGCTGATGTGTATCATGTGACCACAGCAGCTGGAGCGCTGCAGATTACTTACCCCTGTACTATATACAGATCCTATAATAGATGTATTATAGAAAGGTTACTGGTAATGTGTCCTAATTGCTGGTTGGCTGATGTGTATCATGTGACCACAGCAGCTGGAGCACTGCAGATTACTTACCCCTGTACTGTATCACAGGGTTGCCGACTTATAAATGCTCCTCTCCGGGAGAAGCCCGGAGAGGAGACTTTCCTTACCCGATCGGGGGGCGGGGCTTGACTGTGACGTCATTAAGCCCCGCCCCCATTACGGGAAACAGGAAAAATGACTGATCTCTATGGAGGGGGCGTGGCTAAAATGACGCGATTGTGCCATTTTAGCCCCGCCCCCTCCTCTGAGACCCGCGGATTGCGGCATTTAAATGCCGCGATTCGGGGGGCTCAGGGGGGTCCCCCAGATTCCGGGAGGGTTGCCCACCCTTCCGGGGGGCCGGGAGGAGGACCCGATTTTCGGGAGACTCCCGGGAATTCCGGGAGGGTCGGCAACCCTGCTGTATCATACCCTCCAACATCTGAAGGGCAGAAATCGGTACACATTTAGAAAGGGGGTGTGGTCACATGCAAATGGGGCGTGGTCATGGTTAAATGGGGGGCGTGGTCATGCCTCCTTTCCAAATGTGTACTGGGCTTTTTTTTTTTTATAAGGTGATACTCTTAACTTTAGGAGCACTTTAAGTGCTGTTGGGGCAAATTCCTTTAATGTGTCGTGCTGCAGCTCAGTCTTATGACATGTGATGGCTGCTGGCATAATAAATAATGAATTTATTTTCAATGTTCTGCCTACAATAACTTATGAATAATCTTTTTTTTTACATTCTAGATTATTCATAAAATTGTAGGCAGAAGATTGAAAATAAATGCATTATTTAATATGTCAGCAGCCATCACATGTCATAGGACTGAGCTGCAGCACGTAACAAGAAGTGAGAATGAGAAGAGATTTATTTAAATTAAAGTTTAACCTACAGTATGTGCTAGTCCAGCCTCCGGCCGCCGCTGGCTGCACCTGATGACCCGGGTCCCGCTGCCAGTGTATTCCATTATAGAAAGAGATAGCTGAAGCAGCTGCCAGCTATCTCTTCGCGCCCGGAGCCCTGTCCCCTGTCCCCTGTGTGCGACGCGTCATGACGCGCCGCGGCCACACACACGCTGGTCCGCCGGGAGTCCTCACTCCTCACTCAGCCTAAAGCAGCTATCTCTGCTGCACTCCGCACTTCATGCTTGGCAAGCCTGGGTGAGTCGGCTAAGGGCACAAAAACCGGTACATTCGGTACAGGTTTTATTTGCCGGTACAGACCGTTAAAAAACGGTACTGTACCGGCAAATCCGGTACAGTTGGAGGGTATGCTGTATACAGATCCTATAATAGATGTATTATAGAAAGGTTACTGGTAATATGTCCTAATTGCTGGTTGGCTGATGTGTATTATGTGACCTCAGCAGCTGGAGCACTGCAGATTACTTACCCCTGTACTATATACAGATCCTATAATAGATGTATTATAGAAAGGTTACTGGTAATATGTCCTAATTGCTGGTTGGCTGATGTGTATTATGTGACCTCAGCAGCTGGAGCACTGCAGATTACTTACCCCTGTACTATATACAGATCCTATAATAGATGTATTATAGAAAGGTTACTGGTAATATGTCCTAATTGCTGGTTGGCTGATGTGTATTATGTGACCTCAGCAGCTGGAGCTCTGCAGATTACTTACCCCTGTACTATATACAGATCCTATAATAGATGTATTATAGAAAGGTTACTGGTAATGTGTCCTAATTGCTGGTTGGCTGATGTGTATTATGTGACCTCAGCAGCTGGAGCTCTGCAGATTACTTACCCCTGTACTATATCATACCTCCCAACTTTTGACCTTAACAAATAGGGACACTCGTGCGTCCTAATTGCTGGTTGGCTGATGTGTATCATGTGACCTGAGCGGTAACTCAATGAAGCCGCAGGAAAGTATCCATGTACAATAATCTGCATTTTATTTTCTACTAGGATATATAAGATCTCACTGGCTGCTGCATAATGGCCACTCCCACCAACCGTGAGTATCAGCTTTTGTACCCATTTGTAGTAGTAAATATGTAATTATTAATATTATTATTTATTACCAGTTTTATTTATAGCGCCATACTTGCCTACTTTTGGAAACTAGTTTCAGGGAGATTATAGTTGGTAGTAGAATTTTGCAGAGTGCCCAATTGAGGGGGCGTGTCATGCTCCACCCAAAGGTCGTGTCTAGTTCCATATATGGAGAAATTGTGAAAAGAGATTGTGAACGTGGCACCTAGAATCGTGGGTGTGTACTGCTACGTCTGAGAGGAATCTTTTATATAATAACTTATATCCAAATGTAGATGATACCCAGAGCAGTTAGTAAGAGATACTATACTTGTTTCAGTGCTGGGAAATGGTGCTGATGATTCACTGTAACTGTATCTGTCTCTCATTCCTTTTTCCCCAAAAAATATAACAGTGTAGTGTGGGCTAGGTGACATGTGGGAGATTGCTAGACTAATGAGGGAGAGAGGGAGATTGCTGTTATGTCAGGGAGTCTTCTGCAGAATGCAGGAGGGGAGGTAACTATGATGTAACAGTGTAATGTGGGCTAGGTGACATGAGGGAGATTGCTAGACTAATGAGGGAGAGAGGAAGATTGCTGCTATGTCAGAGAGTCTCCTGCAGAATGCAGGAGGGGAGGTAACTATATGTAACAGTGTAATGTGGGCTAGGTGACATGAGGGAGATTGCTAGACTAATGAGGGAGAGAGGGAGATTGCTGCTATGTCAGGGAGTCTCCAGCAGAATGCAGGAGGAGAGGTAACTATGAATTAACAGTGTAATGTGGGCTAGGTGACATGATTGAGATTGCTAGACTAATGAGGGAGAGGGGGAGATTGCTGCTATGTCAGGGAGTCTCCTGCAGAATGCAGGAGGGGAGGTAACTATGATGTAACGGTGTAATATGGGCTAGGTGACATGAGGGAGATTGCTGCTATGTCAGGGAGTCTCCAGCAGAATGCAGGAGGGGAGGTAACTATATGTAACAGTGTAATGTGGGCTAGGTGACATGAGGGAGATTGCTAGACTAATGAGGGAGAGAGGGAGATTGCTGCTATGTCAGGGAGTCTCCAGCAGAATGCAGGAGGAGAGGTAACTATGAATTAACAGTGTAATGTGGGCTAGGTGACATGATTGAGATTGCTAGACTAATGAGGGAGAGAGGGAGATTGCTGCTATGTCAGGGAGTCTCCTGCAGAATGCAGGAGGGGAGGTAACTATGATGTAACGGTGTAATATGGGCTAGGTGACATGAGGGAGATTGCTGCTATGTCAGGGAGTCTCCAGCAGAATGCAGGAGGGGAGGTAACTATGATGTAACAGTGTAATGTGGGCTAGGTGACCTGAGGGAGATTGCTAGGCTAATGAGGGAGAGAGGGAGATTGTTTCTATGTCAGGGAGTCTCCTGCAGAATGCACGAGGGAAGGTAATTATGATGTAACAGTGTAATGTGGGCTAGGTGACATGAGGGAGATTGCTAGACTAATGAGGGAGAGAGGAAGATTGCTGCTATGTCAGAGAGTCTCCTGCAGAATGCAGGAGGGGAGGTAACTATATGTAACAGTGTAATGTGGGCTAGGTGACATGAGGGAGATTGCTAGACTAATGAGGGAGAGAGGGAGATTGCTGCTATGTCAGGGAGTCTCCAGCAGAATGCAGGAGGAGAGGTAACTATGAATTAACAGTGTAATGTGGGCTAGGTGACATGATTGAGATTGCTAGACTAATGAGGGAGAGAGGGAGATTGCTGCTATGTCAGGGAGTCTCCTGCAGAATGCAGGAGGGGAGGTAACTATGATGTAATGGTGTAATATGGGCTAGGTGACATGAGGGAGATTGCTGCTATGTCAGGGAGTCTCCAGCAGAATGCAGGAGGGGAGGTAACTATGATGTAACAGTGTAATGTGGGCTAGGTGACCTGAGGGAGATTGCTAGGCTAATGAGGGAGAGAGGGAGATTGTTTCTATGTCAGGGAGTCTCCTGCAGAATGCACGAGGGGAGGTAATTATGATGTAACAGTGTAATGTGGGCTAGGTGACATGAGGGAGATTGCTAGACTAATGAGGGAGAGAGGGAGGGAGATTGCTGCTATTTCAGGGAGTCTCCTGCAGAATGCGGGAGGGGAGGTAACAGTGTAATGTGGGCTAGGTGACATGAGGGAGATTTCTAGACTAATGAGGGAGAGAGGGAGATTGTTGCTATTTCAGGGAGTCTCCTGCAGAATGCAGGAGGAAAGGTAACTGTGGTGTAACAGTGTAATGTGGGCTAGTTGACATGAGGGAGATTGCTAGACTAATGAGGCAGAGAGGGAGATTGCGGCTATATTAGGGAGTCTCCTGCAGAATGCACGAGGGGAGGTAACTATGATGTAACAGTGTAATGTGGGCTAGGAGACATGAGGGAGATTGCTAGACTAATGAGGGAGAGAGGGAGATTGCTGCTATGTCAGGGAGTCTTCTGCAGAATGCAGGAGGGGAGGTAATTATGATGTAACAGTGTAATGTGAGCTAGATGACATGAGGGAGATTGCTAGACTAATGAGGGATGGAGGGAGATTGCTGCTATGTCAGGGAGTCTCCTGCAGAATGCAGGAGGGGAGGTAACTATGATGTAACAGTGTAATGTGGGCTAGGTGACATGAGGGAGATTGCTAGACTAATGAGGGAGAGAGGGAGATTGCTGCTATGTCAGGGAGTCTTCTGCAGAATGCAGGAGGGGAGGTAACTATGATGTAACAGTGTAATGTGGGCTAGGTGACATGAGGGAGATTGCTAGACTAATGAGAGAGAGAGGGAGATTGCTGCTATGTCAGGGAGTCTTCTGCAGAATGCAGGAGGGGAGGTAACTATGATGTAACAGTGTAATGTGGGCTAGGTGACATGAGGGAGATTGCTAGACTAATGAGGGAGAGAGGGAGATTGCTGCTATGTCAGGGAGTCTTCTGCAGAATGCAGGAGGGGAGGTAACTATGATGTAACAGTGTAATGTGGGCTAGGTGACCTGAGGGAGATTGGATCACCAAAACTTTGGCCTGATGCTAAGATACTGGCCAAAGTTTTGGTGAATCGTATGAATAAAATTATCAATTACATTATCAATCCAGATCAAACTGGTTTTATGGCCGGTAAGTCAACATCGATTAATCTGAGGAGGGTCCTTTCATATATCCAGATTGTAGAATCGCGAAACATCAATGCGGCAGTGGCTTCATTCGATGCCATAAAAGCATTCGACTCTATAGAGTGGGACTATTTATGGGTAACTCTTAGGAGATTTGGCTTTGGGGAGAGGTTTGTTAAATGGGTCTCTCTACTCTATAAAAACCCTAGGGCTAGAATTACAGTAAATGGGTATACAACCCCCCCCTTCCCTCTCTCGAGGGGTACCCGACAGGGGTGTCCCCTTTCCCCGCTACTCTTTGCGGTAGCAGTGGAACCACTAGCATGCTTATTGAGGAAAAGCATGGGAGGTATGGCATCTGGCTTTCCTCCATGCTTTAATTTAGTATCGTTGTATGCGGACGATCTTTTAGTCGGAGTACCCAATCCTGAAACTGCTATTCCCTCTATTTTGGACCAGCTTGGGGAATTTGGTAATTACTCCGGTTTAAAAATTAACTGGGGGAAATCATATTTGATGCCCCTGGGGAAGGGGGAAGGGGATGTTAGGTTGTCAGTAGACTTCCCCGTACAACAAGCTGCGAAATTTAGATATCTGGGGGTTTATATTTCTAATTGCCCTACAGATTATATTGTGGATAATCTTATTCCTCTGATTAGGGATATTAAGCATAAATGTAGAAGCTGGGTTAAATTACCGCTTACCCAGATTGGAAGAGTGAACTTAATTAAGATGGCCGCTGTACCTAGGTTAATATATGTTCTTCAACATTCACCGGTCTATATTAAAGATCTTTATTTTAACAAAATTAATAGTATTTTCTCTTCCTTTATATGGCGATACAAGCAACCTAGGATTAAACTGGAAACCCTATATAGGGATAGGAACAATGGGGGGTTAGCAGTCCCCAATATTAAGGCTTATTATGTTGCCGCGCAATTGGTTCACTTAAGTACTTGGTTGAGGGATGGTGAGATTACCAAGGAAGCATTGGAGTTGGTACATTGTACAGGAGAAAATGTGACACCGAACCAGTGGCTGATGTTAAAAGAGTTACGAAGTAATGTGCCCCCGATCTTAGTACAGGCAGCATGGAATTGGAAATGGGTATGTAAGATCTGCAGCTATGATGGTTATGACCCTGATACCCCGTTATTCTCCATTCCGATGCTAAAAGATATAAAAGAGCTAGTCGGCAGCGCAATTTGGGGCAGGGTTGGCATTGAAACATTGGGTCAATTGTACCGTAATGGTCAGTTAAAACCCTTCCCAGAGCTACAATCTGAATATAATTTACCGGGAAATATGTTGTTTAGATATTTCCAGATAAAGAGTGCACTTACACAAATTGGAGATGTAGGGGTGATTAATATTATAGAGAATCCCTGTAAAGGATTTATTAAGAAACTGAATGGGGGGAAGCGCCTATCAAAGCTATATAAGTTCTTATCGTCCTTGAGTCAAAGTAACGATCTACAGGGCTTAAGAGATAAATGGGCTGTGGACCTCCCAGGTGTGGAGGAGTTAGAATGGAGACAGATATTGGCTGCCCCAAGTAGAGCCACTATGGGAATGAGAATTCAACAGGTGCAATTTAACATCCTACACCGCATTTATATTACCCCGGTTAAATTAAAAAAAATGGATCGTGCCCAATCAGATAGATGCCCTAAGTGTGGGTTGATGGAGGGATCTTTTTGGCACCTTATATGGGATTGTGAGGTTTTGCAAAAGTTTTGGGATGAGGTTAAAAGAATACTGGGAGAAATTGGAATTAACCAGAGGTTCTTATCAGCGCAAAACCTGATTTTTGGGGTATGGGAAGTAGGCCATGGGGAGTTTGCGGAGAAACAATTAGTTGCCAATATAGCAGCGGTGGCAAAAGTTATTATTGGCAGATATTGGTTACCATCCCGGGAACCGAGTGTGCAAGAATGGCTGAATCTGGTTAATGATATATGTAATCATGAGAGGTATAACTTTGCTATTAGAGGCGCTATCCCCAAATACATGAAGATATGGGGACTGTGGATCCGGTCTAGTGTCTATAAAATGTCACAACAATTAAGATAAATAGCGGTGTAGTGTTTGCTTGGATAAGTAGCTGGGTGAGGAGGGGAGGGGGAGGGGAGGAAGGGAGAAGAGAGAGGAAAGAAAGAAATGTATTTATTTTTATTTTTATTTATTTATTTTTATTTTTTTTATTTAATTTTTTTTTTTTTTTTTTTTTGTTCTCTTCACTCGTGGTCATATATATTATGTGAGATCTGGGCAATAATGCCTATATCAAATGAGAATGTTTTGTGAGATTTGGGCAACAAGCCATATATTAAATGAGAATGTTTTTGTAGGTAATATGGGCACATATATTTAGAAATACTGTACACTGGCACATGATTTCTGTTTGTGAATGGGGGCAGAGCCGTTGGTAGGAGAGAACCCCCTCTATGGTGTGGAATTGTGGATAAGGTGGTCTTTTCCTTTTTTTTTTTTTTTTTTTTGTGTCTCTTTAGTATAAAGATCATAAGTAGTAGTTTAAGCACTAATACAACACTTAAACACAATTCACGATTAGGGAGGAAAGAAAATAGATGGACAAAGGTATTAAATCCTCATATCATAACCTTGATGTGTTTTTTTTTTTTCTTTTTCTCTCTCTCTCTCCCTCTCCTTTTGTTTTGTTGAGTCTCTTTATTATGTCTCAGGTATGAAATATATTAGTCTAATTGTATTTGCCCGATAGTAGGGGATATATAGGCCCCCAGAAAGTAATGCCTAAAGTTATGATAACCCCAGAGTGAGGCAATAATGGACAGGGTGTTGGTTTAAAAATATAAAGATCCAATCAGTTGGAGCCTAGGCCGGAGTAGGTGACTGTCTAATTGTTTGTGTATGTATTATATGTATTAACATATTATGTGTAATCATGTATTAGTACAAGATTTTGTGATTTTTTTATGTACTTGTCTTAGTGTTAAATATGATATTGTTCTTTTTAAAATGCATAAATAAAACTGAATAAAAAAAAAAAAAAACAGTGTAATGTGGGCTAGGTGACATGAGGGAGATTGCTAGACTAATGAGGGAGAGAGGGAGATAGCTGCTATGTCAGGGAGTCTCCTGCAGAATGCAGGAGGGGAGGCAACTATGTATAGCGCACATATTCTACAGTGTTTTACAGAGTATAGTTGAACATTCCCATCAGTCCCTGCCCCAGTGGAGCTTACAATCTATATTTCCTACCACATGTACACGCGCAGGGCCGGATTAACAATGGGGCTGATGGAGCTACAGCTCCAGGCCCATTCTCCAAATAGGCCCATTCTGTAGCTGAGGGCCAGAGCTTTCCAACGAGCCCAGCCCCGTGTCGGTAGCCCCCCGGGAACCAGAGATACCGACAGGCAAACCTGGAACGTTTTCCCCATAGGATAACATGGGACCCGCTAATTCCGACCTCCACCCGGTTCCAACGGCTGCCAGTTCCCCCTCCGGCATCACAGAAGCTTGAGGTTGATCTCAGTCGAACCCAAATCGCTGGGCCTTCAATCTGATACCTGGTCCATATGGGTTCATTGGTTCTAGAGATATTGTGGGTAAACCAATTTTTTTTCATTTCTGAAATGTAATTTCATGGCTGTTCATGTTGTTTGACAGATTTCTTTGGAACCAAATGGCCCAGTTTCACGGGACCAAAATCATTTGAAGCCTACATGTAAATCGGTCAGTTGGTTCCGAAGATGTAGCTGGTTGTTTAAAGGGGGACGGGGTTGTTTTCTCTCCCCCTCACACAAAAAAATGCAGGGACTAGGCTGGTGTAAAACGGTCCAGTCCAGGAATGTCCCTGCATGATCTTGGGGCCATATTCCCGGGTAAATCCCTGCATTTTCTGGTGTGAAAGGGGTATTATTACAAATAGCCGGGACATGCAGTGCTCTGAATACAGCCAGGCAACCCCCTGCTCTCTGCCCAGCTGTCAATGGCTGTCATTTCTGCCCGGCGGCGGCTATCCCCAGTTACCCCAAGCATGTATTCCCCCTTGGCAATGAGCATGTAATCCCACATGGCAATGAGCATGGAATCCCTGGCAATAAGCATGGAACCCCTGGCAATGAACATGTTGGTAAGCAACACTTAAGTAGCATCATTTTTCATAGGCATTATGGTGTTTGGCATAATACATAATGGAGAATATGGTGTTTGGCTTAACATGTAACGGGCATTATGGTGTAAATTTTTAATGCACGCCTTCAGCGCGCAATGCCCCTATTTGTGAAGCATATTGTGCATTATTGCTCAATCTGTTTGGTATAATAATGTGTATTTTGGCTCAATCCATGTGGCAAAATGTGTATTTTGCCTTAATCTGTGTGCCATAGTGTGAATTTTGGCTCAGTCAGTGTGAATTTTGGCTCATTCCATGTGGCACAATGTGTAAGAGGCAAGTACAGTATAAGGGGGTTACTATTGTGTTGCATGATTTGGTACTTGTTTCCTAGCACGGCCACACCGATCATGATCGTGGGCATCGTTAGTAAAAATCGGGGGCATCGCGGCCATCGCATGCACTAAAAAATTGGGTGATATGGTACCGACGCGATGCCCGCGATTTCCCATAGGAAACAATGTTAAATGCCTCAATTTACCCGCGATGCCTCCGATTTCCCATAGGAAACAATGTTAAATGCCTCAATTTACCCAAATCATCATAGGGAACAATGGTAAATGGGCCAGAAACCCCCAAAAACACCCCTGAACAGTGAAATGTCCCCCCAAAAGTAGTTAACGCCACCCCACGATCAACGTGAACCCGAAGCGTGGCGAGCGGCGGCGGTACGCGTCCTCCGACCTTTTCATACCCCCACTATCCACGTCGGCGTGGAGTTGAGAATAGAATAGTGTGGCGAGCGCAGCGAGCCACCGAGCCCGAAGCGTGGCGAGCGGACGCGGATACCTGTGAAGCACGCGATGGGACGCATTTACCTGTGAAGGTGTCCGCGTCCGCTCGCCACGCTTCGGGCTCGGTGGCTCGCTGCGCTCGCCACACTATTCTATTCTCAACTCCACGCCGACGTGGATAGTGGGGGTATGAAAAGGTCAGAGGACGCGTACAGCCGCCCCTCGCGGGCACGCTGCGCGCGCCACGCTTCGGGTTCACGTTGATCGTGGGGTGGCGTAAACTACTTTTGGGGGGACATTTCACTGTTCAGGGGTGTTTTGGGGGGTTTCTGGCCCATTTACCATTGTTCCCTATGATGATTTGGGTAAATTGAGCCATTTAACATTGTTTCCTATGGGAAATCGGGGGCATCGCGGTTAAATTAAGGAATTTAACATTGTTTCCTATGGGAAATCGGGGGCATCGCGTCTGGACCATTTAAGCCTTTTTTAGACGCCTGCGACGCGACGGACACGATTTTGACTTTTTTCAATGCATTTCAATGGGAAATCGGGGGCATCGCGTCGGTCGCGTCGCAGACCACTAAAAATTACACCCGATGCCCGCGATTGTGGCCGTGCTAGGAAACAAGTACCCATGATTTGTATAAGTGGTATATGGTTTGGTAAATTTAGGTAGCCACATAAAAGGTGCTGAAATGTTGTCTACCAAGTTTCGGCTTTCAGTATTTTTTTTATGACGGGAGTGCCGCCTCACCCCGCAAGTATCTTAGAACATCGGTATCCTGCATGTGCACCTTTGGAGGGCACCCGCCAATATATCTCACTGCATTTTTCTTATGCCAGCCCCATGCCTTTTCCAGGCATATATAATTAGTTGAAAGTATTTACACAAATACAGACACACCCATGAGCAGACACCCAACCAGAACACTGGTCACGCCCCCCACATGGCCGCAACCCCTATTATTGTGCATAATAGGCCATTGATAATTTTCAGCTCCAGGCCCATTTAGACCTTAATCTGGCTCTGTACACGCGCACACAGACATTCTGTTATGGCAGAAATAATTGATAAGTTTCCTTGAAGATTCTTTATTCCAAGTTAAGCATACAATGAGCAAGCAATCACTACTGACTGCAAGCTGGTGACAGAATGAATGTTACAGTTTTATATACCTTATACATTTACATTACATATTATTATTATTATTATTATTATTATTATCTCCTATATATTTGGCTACATCTGTCACTCAAAGTGGGTGTCTGTGTCTATAACGCTCTGTTCCTGGACTTTCCTCTTAATGTGTGATTGCCTTCATCTGTGCTGAATTCGCAGCAGGCAGCAGCCCCAGGATTAAATGGCACATGCAAAACACTGACATGGCTATGGTCGACAATGAAAAAGGTTGACATGAGTTTTTGAAGATTTAGTTTTAATTTTTTTAATTTTTTCATATTCATTGTCATGTGTCGACATGGACACCAATGAAGTGGCACACTTATGTCAACATTTACATGTGTTGACCTTTCTGTGTTGATTTTTTCTTGTGGCGATTCGCGTCACACCCCCCCGCAACCCCCCCTCCCGCGATTCACGGCACCCCCCGTGACCCCCCAACCTCCCGCAATTCGCGGCAACCCCCCACCGGAACCCCTGTGAACCCCGCCCTCCCGCGATTCGCGGCACCCACCCCCGCGACCCCCCCTCCCGCAATTCGCGGCACCCCCCCGTGATTCGCGGCAGCTCCAGAATTAAATTGCACATGGAAAACACTGACATGGCTATGGTCGACAATGAAAAAGGTTGACATGAGTTTTTGAAGTTTTTTTGTCATTTTTTGAATATTTTCATATTCATTCTCATGTGTCGACATGGACACCAATGAAGTGCCACACTTATGTCAACATTTACATGTGTTGACCTTTCTGTGTTGATTTTTTTCTTGTGGCGATTCGCGTCACACCCCCCGCAACCCCCCCTACGGCGATTCGCGACACCCCGGCACCCCCCCGCGACCCCCCCCTCCCGCAATTCACGGCAACCCCCCACCGGAACCCCCATGAACCCCGCTCTCCCGCAACCCCCCCCCCCTCCCGCAAATCGCGGCACCCCCCGCGATTCGCGGCAGCCCCAGGATTAAATGGCACATGCAAAACACTGGCACGGCTATGGTCGACAATGAAAAAGGTTGACATGAGTTTTTGAAGATTTATTTCATTTTTTGAATGTTTTCATATTCATTGTCATGTGTCAACATGGACACCAATGAAGTGCCACACTTATGTCAACATTTACATGTGTTGACCTTTCTGTGTTGATTTTTTCTTGTGGCAATTCGCGTCACACCCCCCGCAACCCCCCTTCCCGCGATTCGCGGCACCCCCCGTGACCCCCCACCTCCCGCAATTCGCGGCAAACCCCCACCGGAACCCCTGTGAACCCCGCCCTCCCGCGATTCGCGGCACCCAACCCCGCGACCCCCCCCCTCCCGCAATTCGTGGCACCCCCCGTGATTCGCGGCAGCTCCAGAATTAAATTGCACATGGAAAACACTGACATGGCTATGGTCGACAATGAAAAAGGTTGACATGAGTTTTTGAAGTTTTTTTTTTCATTTTTTGAATATTTTCATATTCATTCTCATGTGTCGACATGGACACCAATGAAGTGCCACACTTATGTCAACATTTACATGTGTTGACCTTTCTGTGTTGATTTTTTCTTGTGGCAATTTGCGTCACACCCCCCCCCACCACCCCCCCCACAACCCCCACTCCCGCGATTCACGGCACACACACACACACCTCCCCCGCGATTCTCGGCACCCCACCCCGTGACCCCCCCTCCCGTGATTCACGGCACACCCCCGCGACCCCCCCTCCCATGATTCGCCGCAACCCCCGCCCCGTAACCCCCCCTCCCGTGATTCGCGGGACCCACCCCCGCGACCCCCCCTCCCACAATTCGCGGCACCCCCCTGCGATTCGCGGCAGCTCCAGAATTAAATTGCACATGGAAAACACTGACATGGCTATGGTCGACAATGAAAAAGGTTGACATGAGTTTTTTAAGTTTTTTTTTTTCATTTTTTGAATGTTTTCATATTCATTCTCATGTGTCGACATGGACACCAATGAAGTGCCACACTTATGTCAACATTTACATGTGTTGACCTTTCTGTGTTGATTTTTTCTTGTGGCGATTCGCGTCACACCCCCCCCCACCCCCCACCCCCGCAACCCCCACTCCCGCGATTCACGGCACACACACTCCCCCCCACGATTCTCGGCACCCCACCCCGTGACCCCCCCCTCCCGTGATTCACGGCACACCCCCCGCGACCCCCCCTACCATGATTCGCCGTAACCCCCCTCCCGCGATTTGCGGCAACCCACCCCGCGACCCCCCTCCCGCGATTCTCTGCAATCCCTCCCGCGATTCGCAGCATCCACTCCCCCACAACCCCCCCTCCTGCAATTCGCGGCACCCCCGCGACCCCCCTCCTGCAATTCGCGGCACCCTCCGCGACCCCCCCTCCCGCGATTCGCGGACACCTAAGTTGCAATACAGGCATCTTTCATACAATTCTAACCATATTTCTCATATACAAACGTTCACAAATTAAGGGGGCGCAGCCCCTTACGACGGTGTGAAGAGCGCCCGTAGGGCGCGATGAATCACCTAGTTATTATTATACGTTTCTTATATAGAGCAGCAGATTCCATTGCGCTTTACAACTGATGACAACACTGAAAGAACAAACTGGGTAAAACAGACAGACATAGAGGTTGGCGGGCCCTGCTGCAAGCTTACAATCTATAGGTTCAACATACTGTAAACCAATCACATTAACTGACCAACCATATACATAGGCCAATCACATTAACTGACCAACCATATATATAGACCAATCACATTAACTGACCACTCATATACATAGACCAATCACATTAACTGACCACTCATATACATAGACCAATCACATCAATTGACCACTCATAGTGTTCATTCAAGCACCCGCCAACTTTGAAAACCCATGAAGTTCCTCTTTCCTGCCTGGGGTGTCACTGTCTGCTGTAGTGCTTCTAGAACAGTGTGGTCTGTATATCAGCACTGATATGCAAACCAGACCTGTGCTAGAAACACCACAGGAGACACCGAAACCCCAGGCAGGGAAGAGGAACTGCATGGGTTTTCAAAGTTGGCAGGTGATAGAATGAACACTAACTCATATACATAGGTCGATCACATTAACTGACCACTCATATACATAGACCAATCACACTAACTGACCACTCATATAAATAGACAAATCACATTAACTGACCACTCATATAAATAGACCAATCACACTAACTGACCACTCATATACATAGACCAATCACATTAACTGACCACTCATATACATAGACCAATCACATTAACTGACCACTCATATACATAGACCAATCGCATTAACTGACCACTCATATAAATAGACCAATCACACTAACTGACCACTCATATACATAGACCAATCACATTAACTGACCACTCATATACATAGACCAAACACATAAACTGGCCACTCATATACATAGACCAATCACATTAACTTACCACTCATAGAAATAGACCAATCAAATATTAATAATAAGAATATATTATACAACCCTGATGGGGATCAGACATTATCTCAGCATCTTGTGATTTATCTTATGATTATGACTTTTATATTATAATTATAAACCTGCTAGATATCTCGCGCTGCCACATGCCGTGTCTCAGGAGTGTCAGTGGTGGCTTCTGATTGGCTGTCAGACCCAACAGGTGGCAGCGCGAGATTTCAAATAGCGCTATGAATACAGCTGGGTAGCCCCTGGCTTTCTGCCCAGCTGTCAATGCATACAGTTCTTCCCAACGGCGACTGTCCCACTGTTACCGCAAATGGCCTGCATTTCAGTGGGCAGACTACGGGGAAAATAAATGTAAGAAATTATACGGGGGTATGTACCCCCCCCCTCCCCCCTAAATCTGCCACTGGCTTTGTCTACTTTTAAAGTTTCCTCCCAGGAGAAGCTTGGAGAGAAGACTATCATCAGCACATCGGGGCGAGGCCTGATGTACTGCAAATCCCATGAAAAAAGGATTCCTACATGGGGCACTCTTATAGGATAACATTTTTATTTCTTATTGATGTTTATACATCAAATAGTGTCCCAAGATAAACATCATCTATATGTATCTAAAACATAACTTTTAATGGGAGTGGTATGATATCCTGGCGGTCGAAATCCCGACGCCGGAATCACGACAACACCGCAATGCCGACAAGGGGGACCATGAAACGCTTCCCCTTGTGGACTCACTGCGCTCGCCACGCAGCGGGCCCGGTGCCTCGCTACGCTCGGCAACACTATTTTATTCTCCCTCTATTGGTGTCGTGGACACCGATAGAGGGCCAAAGTGCCGGCAATGCGGCAGTCGGGATTCCGGTGTCTGGATTTTGACCACTGGGATTCCAAATGCCGGGATATTGACCGCATCCCCTTTTAATAATTTATTCATTAAGATTAGTGAAATATTTAAAAAAAAATTAGTGAAGAAAGATTAGTTAAAATAAAGTGTGATACTTCAATAATGAAGATTATAAAAACAGGTCCGCACTTCTGGTTCCGGCTTCATGTGGTGAAGAGCCTCCCCGTGGCACTCCCGCAGTGACCCTATCAGCTTAGCATCACAAAGCCCCCAGCAGCTTCCAGCTTACCGCTCACCAGCTCCCCTGCCTTGTAATAGAGAGAGAATCCATAGAATTGACCCTGTCAAATCCCATGATAAACGCCCTAGGGTGGTCATTATTAAATGCCTAAACTTCCTGCACAAACAGGCATTCTGGGCAGCATCCAGGAAAACACCCTATTATGTGGGAAAATCATAAACTCCTACTGTTCCAGGACTTCTCCGTAGAACTGACCAGAGCCAGAAAGGCCTTCTCACCAACCTGCGCTAAACTGGTGCAAGAAAAAAAGAAATTTGCCTGATTATACCCAGCAAGATTATGCTTGTATGAAGGCGACACTTTCCGTGACTTCACAGTCCCGCACAATGCTGAAGTGTACTTGAAAGAAAAAATCAGGGAAGACTCCTAATTTGGGGATTTAGGCGCTTGCTTATAATAACCAGGAATTTAAGGATTAATTCAGAGTTTGTTCCCTTTTAATTCTTGATCTGTCTGCTCGTTTGTAATCAAAGTTTACATATACTTTCTAGAAAATGTTTATATGCTTACAGTATATCTATCTTTCTTTTATACAGTATATTCATGTCTAACCTCATTTAGGTTTACTGTATTGTAATATGGGTATGTTGCCCTATAGTTAAATGTTCATATTCCATGCTGAAATGTTCTTATAGTAAGATACTGTATACATTGTTTACAATAATTAGGGTTCACTCCGGAGACCCTCCTCCCTCACCCATCCTTAGGTGTTTCCTTCATCCCCTGCCCCACTTTGTTATCCACTAGATTCCAGCTGCTCGCCACAGCCAGAAGCACCTTGGAAGCCATGCCTTCCTTCACTAGTTATTTATCCTACTATCTCCTGAAGTCCTTCTTCCTAATCTTATACCATATCCCCAGTTTGCTTTACACCATGGGTCTTCAAACTGCGGCCCTCCAGATGTTGTGGAACTACATGTCCCAGCATGCCCTGACAGTTTTGGCATGCTCTTATAGGAAAAAATGTGGCAATGCATGTTGGAATATGTAGTTTCACAACATCTGCAGGGCCACAGTTTGAAGACCCATGCGTTTATACAATCCAGATACCCCATTGGAAGCCTCCCCCCTTCCCTAAAATTCCCTATATGTCCAACATACTGAATTTTTGGTACATCAGATGGTTTGAATTAGGTTGTCAGCTCTATGTATCTCTATCTTAGTCCCACAACAGTTATGGCCTCCGTAGATTACCAAATAGGATCTCTTAACGTTGGTTGCGAGCGAAGCGGGCGATGCGAGGGGCTGCGGTTCACTTCAAACTGTGTACATGTCGACTGTGTCGACATTTCGGCCAAAAAACAGTGAAAAAAACATGTCGACATTTTGACTGTCGACCTAGTCACTGTCGACATAATGACATGTCGACCCAATGACATGTCGACCTAATGGTATGTCGACCTAAAAGCATGTCGACCTATTGAGTTGTCGACCTAATGGCTGTCTATCTACTTGTTGTCTACAAATGGTCCCACATCCGTTTCAGAGTACTTATATACGTCAACCTTTTACCTATATGTCAGCCTTTTAGCTCCCCATCGGGCGTTTTTAATACCTTGTTGCTTATGTTAGTGCCTTATACATCGCCTGATGGCAGCGTTCAATATTTACTTTTCACAAGGATTTATACTCCCTTACCGCTGCTGTCCCACCAAGAGAGAGAGAGAGAAAAAAAAAAAAAAGGAAAAGAATATTCATCATAACCCATGGATTCGACAGTCCGGGATTTCCGGGGTTAATTAGATCCTACTGGACGTTTGCCTGGAAACTTAATGTCCAGCCAGGCCGCTGCTTCTTTAGGTGTGAGAAAAAACTTAGTTTCGCCTTCAAAAATAACCCGGAGCTTGGCCGGGAAAAGTATGGCATATTGTAATTCCAAATCTCTCAGACGCTTTTTAACTTCATAGAACTGTGCTCTTTCCCGCTGTACCCCTATAGCGTAATCTGGGAACACTGCGACTTTTGTGTTATCCCAGAGCAGGGAACCTTGAGCTCTGGTTAATCTCAGTACTGTGTCCCGGTCTGAATGGTGTAACATCTTTGCTATAAATGTGCGGACTGGTGCTCCGGGAGGGGGTGTTCTCAGGGGTACCCGATGGGCTCTTTCTACTGAATTTTTTTTTTAGAATGCTTCTTGACCATATACTTTAATCAACCAATTTTGCAAAAATAGTTACGGGTTTGATCCCTCTATTTTTTCAGGCAGGCCCACCAGTGTTAAATTATTTCTCCGGGAGCGCCCCTCCAGATCTGTTATTTTAGAGTTAATTAATTTCAACTGAGTGGCCATATTTTCCATCTTCTCAGTGATAGGGGAGACCAGATCTTCCAACGTTGATGTACGGGTCTCTACCTCTTTAACTCTTTCCTTAACTCTCTGTACTGCTTGTTTCATTATATCCATGTCCTCTTGGACCTTTTCAATTTTATTGGCAAGTCACCCTTCGCTCAATGCGAGGGCGTCTAATACCTTTTGTATGGAGGACCCAGTTTGTTCGATTTCTGGGGGGGGTAGCCGGGGGGAGATCTCCTCTCTTGTGGGGGGTGTTGGGGTGCCTGATTGTCTGGCATACTTTGCAAGTTTATTGGCCGCAGCCGTGTTCTGATTCTTAGGCATTTTCAACGCCACTTTTATAATTTAGTGGGGTGGTGAGGTAGGGAGATTTTAAGTATATTAGGTATTATTGATCCACCCTTACAACTTGCTTTCTGATGCTTTAACACTTTTAGTCTTAGTCCCGTTTTGAAAAGAGGAAAAAATAAGTAAATGTTACTCACATACAGTAATGGCCTACTGCGTGTTTAGAGTTGGTGATAATCCTTCGCTTTACCAAGCTAGCCGGCAGATGACTCTTCTGCCCTGGCCACCCCGTCTCTCACTCGGGGGGGGGGGGGGAGGGAATTTTCACTGCCCCGCTCTTATATCAGCAGCTCCGTCTCTCACCAGGAGGTTTTAATGCTGAGACAGACAATCCCGCCTGCTGATAGTACTGCTGCACCACTCCTTCTTGCTGCCTCTAGGTCCGGGCTCCGTCTCTCACCCGGAGCCTCTGCTAGTGCTGCTGGCTCCAACACTCTCCTGTGTCCGGCCGGCGTCTCCCACCGCTCACCACCTCCTCACAGACCTGCGTCAAAGGGCTCTGTATGTCGACCGGAGTCTCCGGTCTGCGTAATTGCTGCACTGCGTCTCAGGTCTGTGCGCCTCTCACCGCCGCCAGCAGCAGCCCTGTATCCCGCCCGGGGTCACTGTCCGGCGTTACTGGCTTCCGTACCTCGTGGCCCGCGTCCTCAGCACGTCAGACGCCAATGTGCCAATGCAATAAGTTGCGACTCTGCTCCCCTCGCTTCAGGGTAAATGGTGGCTGTAATACTTTTGTAGCCGAGAAGGGGGGGGGGGGGGAGGGGGGTAACCTTCCCTTCTTCCTCCCGCCGAGGGCCGCTCGTCACTGGGGAGAATCAAACAGGATTCCTGGATGGCTCATGGAGCAGGAGAGACTCGAGCAACACGTCTCACTCCTTGTTCTCCGTATCCACGCCCCGTTCACCTCCCAGACTAAAACCTTTCATTAATGCTTCTTGGTTCTCAACCCGCATAAAATAATCCATTGATCCTTTGCTGCAAAAGTTATATAATATGTTTATTATTACATTCATCCATATGTATTTGAGGTAGTTTAATATGTGTTACTTTCCTATGCTAAATTTCACCTACTTTATGAATATAAGTGCTAGAACCTTATCACCTTATTCCAATATATTTATACTTTCCCAGAAGATGACAGCCTAAATCTTCTTCTTCTTCTCCATACTCTCCACTCTTCAACGCTCAAAAATCTGATGTAGCATCTTTTAGATTTTTACTCTGGTTCTTAAATTGAAGTTATTAAATATATTGGCACATAAGAAAGAAAAGATTGTCTCTGCGGGGTGCACCTAGAGAGTTTCTAAAATGTAACTTTCATTCAATCATTTTTTTAAAAACTGCGAAATATAAAACACATATACACATGAAACAAAACAATGACCTATAAAAAGGATATAGAATCCTCACACCGTGGGGCCCCAGGGTATGTCTCCCTTCAGTATGGTAGTTAGCTAAGAAGTGTGTGTTTTTAGAACTGCTGTCTTAACCCTATAGGTATATGGCAGTGTTGACACAGTATGTCGGCATCTCTGATCCAGAAATAATGTAATTAGCAGATATGGGTATGGATAACATATATAATTGGCGGCGGGAGTGAGATGAATGCTGTTTTATTTCCGTGTGATGCCATGAGCCTGGATTGCTCAGTATTCAGCAGGGAAAACAGCAATACACACAAGCCGCCGGCGGCTTATCTGCTATGAGTGACAGCGGTTAAGGTACACCGCTGCACTCTCACTACTCCGTCTGCCTGGAGGTGCTGTAAGCTGGACGCCGTGTGACACGGTGAGTCACAGCGTCTTCAGGCTGAGACGGGTATGTTACCAGGACCGAGACCGCTCATTAGGTTTAAGCTAAACAGTTTCAAAATTTCAACATTTCATGAGGGAGGGGGAGGCTGGGAGCACACACACGATGTAGAAACTCTCTAGGTGCACCACACAGAGACATTCTTTTCTTTCTTATGTGCCAGTAACCCTGTGTCCTGTGGTAGCACACCCCTTATCAGATATATGTCAAGCTGAATCAGATCTATTTAGGAGGAGTCCACCATAAAATTTACCTCAGATATTTTCTGTGCGACTAGTCACCCCCCAAAAAATTCTCCATCTATTAAATATATTGGTTTTACAAATTCAATATATTAGGTTGGTCAGTATGGGTGCCAATTAACCAGAGCCGGCCCTAGCCTAAATGACGCCCTAGGCAAGATTTTGGCTGGTGCCCCCTAACACCGCCACTAGTTCCGCCTCTGACCCTGCGCCCCTTTCCCAGCACCATCAACCCTCATCATAGCAGTCATCATTTTGGTGCTCCTACCCGCAATAATTTAAATAGAAACAGCACAAACATTTGGTGCGCAGCCCAAACAGGGGTGTGTTCTTGCTGGGAAGGGGCATGGCCACACAATAGTACCCCCAATTAAAATGATGCCACACAGTAGTGCAACTTTATTCACATTATATCATGTGATGGTGTCCCTTATTCACATTACATCACACAGTAGTACCACTTTACCTTATATACATTACTCCTCACATTATTCACATTATACCAGTAGAAAAAAATCCTGAGAAAATATTGTATTTTAAGTACCTCCATGGTCACACTGCAACCCAGCACAAAGCAGTGTGTACTGGCAGAGGAGAAGAGCTGCAGCTGCTGCTGTCACTAAAGGGGAGGGGGCCCGGGGCCCCCACTGGGCCCTTCCATCAGACTTTGGCCTGGGTAATTTGTACCCCCTACCCCTTTCTCTCGCTACCCCTGATAATACCACACAGTAATGCCACTTACACATGACACACATTATTAATGTCCTTATAACCATAATGCCCCTTACACATTATGCCAACCTTTATTAATGCCCTTTATACACATAATGCCCTTTATACACATAATGACACACATAATGCCCCTTACACATATGTTGCACATTATTAATGCCCTTATACACATGACACACACAATGCCTGTTACACATATGTTGCACATTATTAATGCATTTATACATGACACACATAATGCCCCTTACACATATGCCGAACACTATTGCACAACCAACCCACCCGCAGACAGCACTCGCACAGCCGCTAACACTGTGACCTCTGCCTCGGCTTGGATACAGATGTTTCCTCATACATCTTGCCTCAATAGGCCATGCAGCTCCTGGCCAGTTCTGCTAATGTTGGGTGCCTTTTTTGCAGAAAATTCATCTTATTTGCATTGTTATGTGACCAGGACACACAAGGAGCTTCCGATGATTAAAATGATATGTGGCATGCCTATATTCTGTGTGCGACTGTGGCTGTACCTGCATAAGGAATGCTATGTTACAGTGATTTCCATGAATACACTATTTCATATGCAGATACAGCCTCACTCACACACAGAATATAGGCATGCTGCATATCATTTTAATCAGGAGAAGCTGCTGATGCCCCTAGGCATTCCAAATGCCCTAGGCAATTGCCTAGTTTGCCTATGCCTAAGGCCGGCTCTGCAATTAACCAACCTATTTTTGTTGTTTCACCCAGTTGTGTCTCTTCTTCCCACTGCTCTGATACCCCTTTCACATCGCACTTTTAAAATGGTAAATTGCCGTTTTTTTCCCTTTTTAAAACGTTTAAGCCTGCACTGTGAATGCACCACAGCCGATTTACCGTTTAAAGTTAACTGGCATTTCGAACCGTGTAAAAAGCAGAGTCCTACACGGTTCCTTGCCGTTTTTTGTGCAATGTGAATGTGTACAGTGTGTCTGAAACGGTATTTCAGGCAAACAACACAAGCTACAGAGCAAAATGACAGGCAATGTTGACACTCTGGCTTGAAACGTGTTCGTGATGAAACGGTTTGACTGCTATGTTGAATGAGACTTAACCGGTATTTAAAACGGTAATCTGCGGCAATGTTAAGGCTCTGACCCGTTTTAATTACCGTTTTAAAATACCGGTTTTTAAAACGTGTCGGCGATGTGAAAGTGGTATAAGTGATAGAACAGGGTTTAGTGTTTTGAGCAGTTAGGCAACAATGTTGCCATATATTTATTACAGTGTCTCAAATGTATCCCCTTAAGTATTCTGGCAGATAAATTTGTTATATTGATTTACCTAATTGTATTGTTAAGCCCTGTCTTAGGGATGTTTCTCAATGTTATCTGGTGGCTAATTCTATTAGGTTCACAAATGCCACTTATTGAGAATAATTAATTGATCAAATAACAAATTTATCGTCAGAGAGATATGGGGAATGCCAGATTTTTTTATATGTATAGATTGATGGTTCTCAAATATTGTCAATATTGCCTAACTACTTCTGAAATATTGTTCTATAGAAGAGTTGTACTACACTATTATGTGCGTTATTTACCAGAGAGATTGTTACTAATAGTAATCACTGTACTCAGAATAGGTCACAGTGATTATATAGCTCACATTCAGGATTATTATCATTGGACATAACAATTGTGTTAGTATTATCCACTGTTTATCTATTTATTACTGTTCATTGACACGCTTCATGGATCTGCCACTGTTGCAGACTTTAGCAAATATTGTAGTGACACAGGGAATTTCACATACAGCGTCCGTAGGCTGTGAGCTGCTATTCTAACAGCGGGTGTGGATCATTTGGTCTACAACAACTAGGTCAACACCACTAGGTCGACATGGGACAAGGTCAACATGGGTCTAGGTCGACAAGGGTTAGGTCAACAGGGTTATTAGGAGAACACAAGCATTAGGTCAACATGGGCAAGGTCGACAGTCAAAAGGTCGATATGTGGTTTTTCACAGTTTTTTACCTAAATGTCGACACAGTTGACATGGACACAGGTTAAAGTGCACTGCGCTCGCCATGCTTCGGGCTCGCTATGCTGGGCACACTATTTTATTCCGCCATGTGGTTATCCAAAACTCTTCAAAGTCCCAAGCTGCCGAATTTTGCTTTCAAGGTCTTGTCACAATAGAGCTCGATTCGTTTTTTCTTCTTCTACAGAAGTAAATTCCGTTGGGGCGCTAGTACTGAATGGATCTTGGATCCATACAAACTTTTCCATATTTTCAGGAAAATATTTTTCAAACCAATCACTGAGGTTTTTTAGGTGCTGCTCAAAAACTGATTTAAGTTCATGTGTCAAACAAACATCATTGGATGTAACAAACTGATGCAACGTGGAGAAACAGTCATCTTAACTGTCTTTATTTCATTTTCTTCTCCAAAGAAACAATTTTTTTCCTGAATGCTGATACCTTCTCTGAGAGTTTAGGAATGTGGGTGTTGTTTCCCTGCAGTGAGAGATTCAGTGCATTCAGTTTATCAAAGATACCTGTATCACATAGGTAGACTAACTTGGACAAAAACACAGTATCCGAGTAATTATTGGCACACTCGTTACATAGATAGTTACATAGTAGGTAAGGCTGAAAAAAGACTTGCGTCCATCTAGTTCAACCTAGGATGTTTATAAAAGATTGACAGATTATATTTCTCATATGTACCCATGGATGTTTTTAACCAATAAGTGTTTGTCCAACTTTATTTTGAACGTATTTAATGTGTCTGCCGACACCACCTCTCCAGGAAGAGAGTTCCAAAGTTTGACTGCTCTGACTGTAAAGAAATTTTTTCTTCTAGCTGAACAAAATCTTTGTTCTTCTAATCTATACTCATGCCCTCGCTTCCTAGACTCCTTTCTAGTAGAAAAGAGGGTGTGTGACCGTCCCTTATATTGGCCCCTGATATATTTGTACATGTTGAGCATGTCCCCCCTTAAGCGTCTCTTTTCTAATGTAAAAAGTCCCAAGTTGCTCAATCTCTCCCCGTAGCTTAAGTTCTCCATTCCCCTAATAAGCTTTGTGTTCTCGTGTTCTTCTTCCGCAAGATATGAGTAGAGTTCCTGGTGTAATCTAAAAACACGAGAAAGTACATTGCCACGGGAGAGCCATCGTGAGCTGCAGTAGTACAACAAAGACGTGTGCTCAGAGCCCATATCCTCACACATTTTTCTAAAAAACCTTGTCTTCTGTGGCCGAGTCTTTATAAAATGTACAACTTTCCACACACTTTCCATCACTGCATTCAGTGGAGGACGCAGATGCCTTGATGCAAGCGCTTCCCTGTGGATAATGCAGTGGGTCCACAGTGCATCAGCAGCTTTGTTTCGTATGAGTGCCTGCAATCCTCCATAACAGGGCCGCATTTATCAATAAACTGCGATGTCCTCACGATAACATCGCTAAACATCGCTTTAACATCGCATTGTGATGTTCTGCTACTTCACCTGAATGTATCAAGGGAAGTGAGCAGGGGGAGCGTGTGCGTAAAAAGTCTCACCCGGCGATCAGCAGCTTCCCCTGGACACGCCCCCTTTTCACCAGGCCAATGAATGTGCGTGCAGCAAGTCATGTGCACGGTGGGAGCAGAGAGAGAGTAGTATGTGCTGATGGCTCCTGCTGTGTACGTAGCTAGCTGCTCCTGTCGGGGTCCTGTAATATGGTGGGAGATCAGAGCTGCTGCAGCGGGGGACGGGGACCAGCTGCCTCCAGGGCAGCTGACCTCCCACCATACAGGACCCCGGAGGCAGCTGGTCCCCGTCCCCCACCGCAGCAGCGCTGGCCTGCTGACCCCCCACCATACAGCACACCAGCGGGGGTCCCCGTCCGCCACTGCAGCAGCGCGGACCTCCCACCATACAGGACCACGGAGGCAGCTGGTCCCCGTACCCCACCGCAGCAGCGCTGGCCTGCGAACCTCCTACTGTACAGCACACCAGTGGGGGTCCCCGTCCGCCACTGCAGCAGCGCGGACCTCCCACCATACATTTTATTATGCATGGACAGTCCGTGGAGTGTATGTGTGTGTCTGTATTTGTATGTAATTGATGTTTTGATGTGTTGGGCTCACCGGCCGGTGCCTTATTTTTATTCAGAGGTTAAAAAAGAAAAAAACATATATGTGTTTTTAACAAATTTGGAATACTAAGTGTGTCCATCTGCGCCGTCTACCCTTTGTAGTTTATTTTTTGCTTTTTAAGAAGGGTCGAGTATCCCTTCTAGATGGCAGCAAGGACAACTGTTGGTTCCCTGCGCTTAGTTATCTAAAATTACAATTGGTACATCCCTAACCATGGAACTTTGAACAGGTTGAAAGCTACGAGAGAGCGCATCAGCTAGATATTTTTCGGACCAGGTCTAAAGGTGATGACAAAATTGAATCTGGTGAAGAATAGGGCCCAACGAGCTTGCCAAATTCTTGTGATCGTAATCACTGTGACAACATGCCTTGCCCCTTCCAACCAATGACGCTACTCCTCAAAGGCCCGTTTTATTGCCAGCAGCTCCCAATTGCCTACATCATAATTCCTTTCAGCAGAGGAAAATTTGTGGGAGAAGTATGCACATGGATGAAGCTTCGTATCCAGAACATTTTTCTGCGAAAGGACTGCTCCAGCCCGTACATCTGAGGCATCAACCTCAACCAAAAAAGGAAACCTGGGATCAGGATGATGTAAAATGAGTGCAGAACAAAAAGCTTCTTTTAATCGATCAAAAGCTAGGATTGCCTATGGAGACCAACACTGAGGATCCGCATCCTTCTGGGTCAATTCCTCTATAGGAGCGACAATATCAGAAAAGGAGCGAATACATTTGCGATAATAATTGGAAACCCCCAAAAATCTTTGGACCGCCTTCAAGCTGGTAGGGCAAGCCCAAGAAAGAATGGACTGAACCTTGCTAGGGTCCATGGAAAAACTATGGAACGAGATCTGGTTCAATAGGACCTCCAATGAACAATCTCTCCTGTGTCCCAATTGATCCCAGGATTGTGTTTTTTTTCATCCAAGGCAGGCCCAGGACTACAGGGGCCAAAGGACAAAGAAACAAAAAGAAAGAGATTTCCTCAGAATGAAGCGCTCCCACAGATAGACGGAGGAGGGGGGTACATGAGGAGATGCTGTCATCCAAACCGCAAACAGAAATGGGAACATCTAAGTGTACCGGTATAATTCCCAACGAGCTGGCCAGGCTCATGTCCATGAAGTTGCCAACCACACCACTATCCAAGAAGGCCGTGACCTTAGTATTTATGCCTGCAAAGGAGATCTGAGCTTGGATTAGCGTAGAGTCTAAGGGAGAGAAACTAAGCAAACGCGAGATTGAACTCCAACTTCATGGACTCACACTCTCGCAATACTATAAGGAGCAACTAATCCCTAGGGGTTTCAGACTGCATAACCAGCCAACCTTAGGAAGGCACAATGATGAGTTCTGCCTTAAATGGTGCAACATACTGAATCGGTGCTCACATGACCTGATGCTTCTGGTCATTGAACAGACAGGCATAGACCTTACAACCATCAAGACTGAAATTGCTGACCTTAAATTGACCGAGCCATTTAAAGCACTGCAATCCCCAGAAAGTGATCACCTGACAAAACTTGAGAAAGAATTGGGTAAATACCGGGACAATCTGCTAAAATTCAAGAAGAATAAATATAAGCAGGTTAAGCTTGATTATAAAGAAAATAGAGTGTATACCTGGTTTTCAAGGAGTGAAAGTCGCCAGTTCCGCCCACAATTTCGGAGGGGAGGTGGCAGACGTCCAAATACACAATTCACAGACCTGGAAAATTACTCCCAGACTTCGGCAAGCGACTCTGACGCACCGACAGCCTCTGCTCAGGAAACACACTACCTGGCCCGCTCTGAACGCCAAAGAAGACCCTCTCTACTCACCCGTAGGGGTGGGCGAAAAAGAAAAAAGAAAGGGCACCAGGAACCAAATGGCTCAGTGATTTACAATCTGTCACAGCATCTATTAACAGAAGCTGAAATTCCTCTTCTTAATAAAGGGTTGTCATTTGTACCCACCCTCACCCAAGACAAATTTAAGTGGCATGTGGACATGTACAAATTTGGAAGACAGCTCAGACTCAAAGATTACTTCCAACAAAAACCAGCACCCCAACTAAGGAGTATGACAGAATCCAGCACCAGCAATCTCAAAAAGCAGAGTAAATTTGATCCCCCCACCCTGAACGCTTCAGTGAACACATTCCTCAGAGTTTTGAAAAGGGACACTTGCCAATATGTGGATAGAAACAAGATTTCATTCCACAACATCAGTATGGAGGAAAGAAAATCCATCCGTTCACTTAAAGACGACAAAAACCTCATCATTAGGGCAGCGGATAAAGGGGGAGGTATAGTTCTATTGGATTATAATTACTACACCAAGAAAGCCCTCAACCAACTGGCAGAACAGACATGCTATCTACAGCTTGCACGGGACCCTACATGGCAATACAAAAGAGAGATAGACAGCATTATCCAACTAGGGGTCTCTAACAATTACATCAATAGTGAGACAGCCGACTTCCTGATACAAAGGAATCCCATTATCCCAATCCTCTACACCCTGCCAAAAGTGCATAAATCCCTTGTGGCACCTCCTGGACGACCGATCATCTCGGCGAGAGGATCACTTTGTCAACCAATCTCTCAGTTGGTTGATTTCTTCGGTACTCTTTACCTAGCACGGCGCCCATCGCGGGCATCGCGGGTACATTTATGTCTAGCCGCGACGCGACCGACGCGATGCCCCCGATTTCCCATTGAAAACCATGTTAAACATGGAAATCGCATCGGTCGCGTCGCGGCTGGCCATAAATGTACCCGCGATGACCGCGACGCAATGCACACGATTTCCCATAGGAATCAATGTAAAAAGACCCGATGGACATGATTTTCATGTTAAATGGCTCAATGGACCCGATTTCCACATAGGAATCAATGTTAAATGGGCTTCAGAGCCCAAATAGCCCCAATTAACCCTTAAATGTCCCCCCAATTTTTTTAACGCCACCCCACGATCCACGCCAACCCAAAGCGTGGCGAGCGTAGCGAGCCCGCGTGGGGCGGCGGTACGCGTCCTCCGACCTTTTCATGCCCTACTATCCACGTCGGCGTGGAGTTGAGAATAGAATAGTGTGGCGAGCGCAGCGAGCCACCGAGGCCCGAAGCGTGGCGAGCGCAGCGAGCCCCGCGAGGGGACGCGGATACCTTCACAGTTATACGCGTCCCCTCGCGGGCTTCACAGGTGTCCGTGGCGACGCGGACACCTGTGAAGTCCGCGAGGGGACGCGTTTACCTGTGAAGGTATCCGCGTCCCTTCGCGGGGCTCGCTGCGCTCGCCACGCTTCGGGCCTCGGTGGCTCACTGCGCTCGCCACACTATTCTATTCTCAACTCCACGCCGACGTGGATAGTAGGGCATGAAAAGGTCGGAGGACGCGTACCGCCGCCCCTCGCGGGCTCGCTGCGCTCGCCACGCTTCGGGTTGGCGTGGATCGTGGGGTGGCGTTAAAAAATTTGGGGGGACATTTAAGGGTTAATTGGGGCTATTTGGGCTCTGTAGCCCATTTAGCATTGATTCCTATGTGAAAATCGCGGGCATTGAGGCATTTGACATAAAAATCGCGGTCAATCTGCCTTTTTAACATTGTTCCCTATGGGAAAATCGCGGTAATCGCGGGCACCCGATTTTCATGTACCCGCGATTTACCCGCGATGCCCGCGATTACCGCGATTTTACCCCCGACGCCCGCGATTCTAATCGTGGGCGCCGTTCTAGGTAAAGAGTACCATTTCTTCCTACAACCGGTGGTCAAGCAGACTGAAAGCTTTATTGAGGATACAGCTAACTTCTTAAGAAAGCTCAACACCACCACAGACATCACACCTGGTACCCTCCTTGTTACACTGGACGTTTCCAGCCTATACACTAACATCCCCCACACATTGGGCATTGCAGCCTGCCATGAAATAATTACTCCAGCAAAGACTATGTGGGTCCAACCATCGATTATCTTTCACTTCTTATGGAAATCATCTTGAATAAAAACTATTTCCTATTTTTGAACAGGTTCTACCTACAGAAACAAGGCACCACAATGAGGTCCAACATGGCCCCTGCCTATGCAAACCTTTTTATGACAGCGTATGAGATCCTTCACATAAGTGGCAACCCAATCTACAAAAATGTCATTAAATTATACGTGAGATATATAGATGATCTGTTTTTGCTGTGGACCGGCGGTGAAGAAAATCTACTAACCTTTGTGAACTACCTTAATGCACTACCTGGTACAATTAGGTTCACTATTAACTTCAGCCACACCCATATCAGCTTTCTTGATGTGAGCGTAACTCTCCAGAACTGTTCCATCTCGACCAAAGTTTTTTCTAAAACTACAGACAAAAATACGCTTCTTCACGCCAGCAGCTTTCACCCGGAAGCCCTGAAGAGAGGGCTCCCATTTTCACAGATGCTAAGGGTCTGCTGTATTCAGTCAGACCCGGACACATTGGCACTTACAGAAATGGACAAGCGATTCTTGGCGCCGGGCTATACTAAACATGATGTCGAGTGCTCACAGTCAATAGAGACAAAATACTGAAACGCTAAATCAGGAATGTTGCTGAGTATGATAATAGGCTCAACTTCTGTAGCACTTACACTACAGCCTCCAGGCACATCAAAAGCAAGATTAAAGAACATTGGCATCTTGTCTCCAGCGATCCGGTCCTGGAACCAATCCTGAAATCACCTCCCAGATTCGCCTATAGAAGGGGCCGAACTTAAAGGATCTTCTGGTGGTAACAGACATTTCCTCTAATACCCCAAATACCACAACTTGGCTTTCATGCAAGCATGGCATATACAAATGTTCAGGATGTACAAATTGTAGCTTTCTTGTCACTGGTAGCGAGTTCAGCAATCCTGCTAATGGTCATAAATACAAACTCAAACATAGACTTGACTGCAACAGCAAATTCCTTATCTATGCCCTCACATGCCCATGTAATCTCATATACGTGGGAAAGACGACAAGGATGATCAAGGAAAGATTGGGCCAACATAGATCATCGATCAAAAAAAGCATCAGCACAAACAAAGAAACTTTGGACCTCAAACAACTACCTGTGGCTAGGCATTTCTTGGAGAAACGCCACAATATTGTTCAATTGAAATGTCATCTCATTGACCATATACCTCCACTCAGACGAGGTGGGGATAGAGACAAACTTCTACTACAGCGGGAATTACAATGGATCCATCACCTAAATTCCCTGACCCCCTATGGTCTCAATGAAGACTTAAAAATGGGCTGTTACCTCTGAGCCCAAGTCTTACGTACAGTACCTGAGTGTACTAACTGACCCCTTTTTGACACATTAACCCCCTTCCCTATGAGTTATGTGCTGTGACAATTTTATATGGCTTAAATCAGCAAAGACACATATGTTTAAAGCCCATTTACATACGCTGATGGAGACGGGCAGGATATCTTTTTTGCTATCTTGACTTGTCACTCCATCCTCTTAATTGCACTTCAGACACATATCACTCATTGTTGTGGCACCTCGGTGTGTTACTAATTTTTGCTACAGCTGGACTTTGTCAAATCCATCTTATTCTGTCTGTTATCTGCCTAGGCACCTATTATTATGACACCTCCGTGTGTCACTGCTATATGTTGCTACCAGCCTTTTGAAAAATCATTGTTTGATAGTTTTATTAGCACTGTCGTGTGCTTGAATATGCTTCTGTAAAACAATATCGGGTGCCACATATGTACGATGGTCACAATCATATGTCCAAGTGCTTGTGCTTAATGACACCGCCGAGTGTCATTTCGCTGCATTTAAGTAACCCATTTGCTTACAGATGTAGTCTCTCTGATTGGCCATGTCTGACACTGCTCTCTGTGTCAGCTTCAGCACAACCATCCACACTGTGCGATATAACGCTGCTAATGACTAACAGCACACACAGCGACCCACAGTACTGTGCCCGCTATACAGCCTTCACCCCCTATGGTCACACTGAGCTGCACTTGTAAATAGCCCAGGAACAGCATGTAGCTCAGGGAAGTAACACCTTGCTTCTGGCACCAGTGGGAATTCTCACAGGGAGTATCACTCAGCTGTAGGCGTGTGATAGGCTGCTGAGATCAGCTGACACGGTGATGTCAGAGTACCAGGTATTCACACAATATAACAGAGTGTGACAATATATATATATATATATATATATATATATATAGCAGGTTATGGCGAGCCGGCACTCCCTTGAAGGTACTGGGGCCCCGGTGCCCGTTAGTGGGGATGCAGATAGTCAGAAGAAGACAACGGCACTCGTAGAGCTTTCAAATAAACAAGTGTATTCACAGGAAGATGACCAACGTTTTGGGGTGCTTACACACTTTTGTCAAGGTACAAACGGTGAGAAAACGAAAATGATCTATCCAAGGTTTGGGTTGCACTCACTAATCCGGTCCACTCATGCTGGGGTGTTACACTCAAGAATCCATTGTTATGGAGACTGTAATAAACGTGGGCACATAAAGAGGCCACTCTCCAGACTGAAGATCATTTTTAAAAATTGCATTTTATTTCTCAATCCCGCTGCCACATTTGGTCAACGTTTCGGCTCACATCCGAGCCTTTTTCAAGACTTGTAGACAGCATAATACATGAAATTTAAGTGCCAACACCCCTATACCAAAATACAAAAGAGATAATAAAGAACATGCATCAGCATATCAGGATGTATAAAGACTCATATATTCCCATGCTATTGTATTTTAATTAGAATAAACATGTGTGGGTACAACATATGCCCGCACCAGATTTTAACAAATATTCCCCAAAGGTAATATAATCCAAAATCTACAAACGCCAGACCCAGATGCATACCTCATGACATCCAATATGAAGTGCGCGCCATCCTGCACATGGTATGCCGGCTTGCAGGCTTTTATTCCTGCCCGGCTTACATTTCCTCTCCTTGGCCCGCACTGTGGAACGCATACCTCATATCCGGTTTCCAGTTATTGAGCGCCCTAAAGCGCATCACATGACCATAGGCTTCACTGTGTACACACAGCGAATAGCGCCATCTTTGATCTTACTCCCGTATCTACGTGGCGTGCCAACCAAACGTCAATCGGCTCTTACTTCCGCCAACCAGCAAGATATTCGCAAAACAGGGACTTAGTCCCAATAGTTATTGCTTGCGTATTATTACTAAATCAAAAGGACTTAGTCCTTAATTCCCATAATAACTCATTTAATATGTCAATCGGGCTGCATCTATGTCTGGACACATGCTAATTTGCACAAATATATAAACCCCCACTTTTTAAGGGTTATTCCCATCCCCAGATGCTGATGCATTTACATAAAAATGTCACAAAAAAAAAAAATAATAATAATGATAACACACAGAAAAAACATAAACCAGAGCTGCTGCTTATTACGTCCCTCTCCCAATCTGCCACTATAGGAATACAGACAAAGAGTTACTTTCATTTAACACTTTCGGGGCAATAGTGTCCAATTTTGCTATCGACCTTGCTTCCCTTTGGAGGAGGGCACGCCCTCTGTTACCCCCTCTCTCATTAGGTGGCTCCCAGTCAATAATCATATATTGTAGTGAGGAGATTTGGTGTCCTTCCTCCACAAAGTGAACAGCGACAGGTTTGTCAGAGGTCCCAGTGTTGTAGGCTAATCGTATCGATGATCTATGTTGTGTCATCCTTTCACGGAAGGTACGGATTGTTTTTCCAACATATAGGTACCCACATGGGCATTTCAAATAGTATATTACATGGTCCATCATGCAGGTTAAACAGTGTCGTATTCAATCTTTCGACCACTGTGCGGGTGATTGAATGAATGACCGGCCAGTGATCAATGCTCGACAGGTCGTACAATATATATATATATATATCATACATATTTGTTGTCTGTTGATGTAGTATGCATTTGGACACTGTCAGACCAATTTGGATGAAACCAATGAGAGGTGGCTTGTTTGGTCCAGATTAGGTGGGGGGCCTAAAAAGGGGTCTGGCCACTACAAAAATTGGGAAAGGGAAGCAAGATATGGCAAATTTGCATAACACAGAGGTGGTAGAGGACATTGAATTGAATTATTTACATATATGTTCCCCTTAATGTGATGCAACACGTGTATTACATCTTTTAATTTATTTGCTAAATTTGTTTGGTATTTTATTATGTATTGTATTGTATTGTATATTTCACGTAAAACGTTTTTTAAATACTAAATAATAAAAGGTATGGTACTTGTTTCCTAGCACGGCGCCCATCGGGTCCCATCGCATACCTTAAGTTAAGGTATGTGATGGGACCCGACCGACCCGATTTCGGGCTTTTTTACTGCTTTCCCGACAATTGTAAAATCGGGTCCATCGCATGCCATTATAATGGCATGTGATACGACGACCCGATTTTATATTGTATGCATTGTATTCAATGTTAAATTCCTATGTAAAATCGGGTCCATTGTATGCCATTATAATGGCATGTGATGCGACCAATGCGATGGACCCGATTTTACATAGGAACCAATGTTAAATGGCCCACCATACCCGATTTTTCATTGTATACCCACCCTGATGGGTAATTTGTATGTCAAATGCCCCCCATTGTTAACGCCACCCCAGGATGAACGCCAACCCGAAGCACGGCGAGCACAGCGAGCCCGCGAGGGGCGGCGGTACTCGTCCTACAACCTTTTCATACCCCCACTATCCATGCCGGCGTGGAGCTGATTATAAATAGTGTGGCGAGCCACCGAGCCCGAAGCGTGGTGAGCGCAGTGAGCCCCGCGAGGGGACGCGTAATACCTGTGAAGTAATCTGCATCCGCTCGCCACGCTTCGGGCTCGGTGGCTCACTGCGCTCGCCACACTATATAGAATAAACTCCACGCCGACGTGAGTAGTGGGGGTATGAAAAGGTCGGAGGACGCGTACCGCCGTGCTCACCACACTTCGGGTTAGCGTTCATCGTGGGGTGGCATTAACAATGGGGGGCATTTGACACATCAGGGTGTGGGTATACAATGAAAATTGAGGTCTGGGGGGCATTTACCATGGGGTCCAATGTAAAATCGGGTCTCAGGGTCGTGTCGGTCGCGTCGCATCGCATGCGATTTGGTTGCATGCGATGCGATCAACCCGATTTTTCCGACCCAATGGCTTACATTTAGAATCGGTGGTGCCATGCTAGGAAACAAGTACAAAGGTATATTTTATTCTGAATATTCACATATCTATACATTTTTCTACTAGTGTGCCAGCAGAGGAGTAAAGCCCCATACAAATCATGCCACATACCACATTATGCCACACTCTGCAATGCCCCTTACACAATATGCTACATATCATATTGTCCATTACACATTATGCCACACAAACCGTAATGCCCATTACACATGGGCCCTATTCTAGTTCACTCTTTCTGACAAAATCCTTCTTAGATGTACAAAACCATGTGCACTGCTGGTGGGGCAGATGTAAAATGTGCAGAGAAAATTAGAGTTGGGTAAGTTATTTTGTTTCTGTGCAGGTTAAATACTGGCTGCTTTATTTTTACACTGGTATATACTGTAGATCTCACTTTGAAGTAAAACCCCACCCAAATCTAATTATATCTTCACAAGTTACATCTGCCCCACCTGCAGTGCACATGGTTTTGTCCATCTAAGAAGGATTTTGTCAGAGTGAACTAGAATAAGGCCCATTATGCCACACAAACCGTAATGCCCATCACACATTATGCCACACAGACCGTAATGTACATTGCACATTATACCACACAAACCGTAATGCCCATTACACATTATGCCACACAAACCGTAATGCCCATCACACATTATGCCACACAGACCGTAATGTACATTGCACATTATACCACACAAACCGTAATACCCATTACACATTATGCCACACAAACCGTAATGCCCATTAAATATTATGCCACACAGACCGTAATGCCCATTACACATTATGCCACACAGACCATAATGCCCATTACACATTATGCCACACAGACCGTAATTCCCATTACACATTATGCCACACAGACCGTAATGCCCATTACACATTATGCCACACAGACCGTAATGCCCATTACACATTATGCCACACAGACCGTAATGTCCATTAAACATTAAGCCACACAGACCGTAATGACGATTACACATTATGCCACACAGACCGTAATGCCCATTACACATTATGCCACACAGACCGTAATGTCCATTACACATTATGCCACACAGACCGTAATGCCCATTACACATTGTGCCACACAGACCGTAATGCCCATTACACATTATGCCACACAGACCGTAATGTCCATTACACATTGTGCCACACAGACCGTAATGCCCATTACACATTATGCCACACAGACCGTAATGCCCATTACACATTATGCAACACAAACCATAATGCCCATTGCACATTATACCACACAAACCGTAATGCCCAATAAACATTATGTCACACAGACCGTAATGCCCATTACACATTATGCCACACAGACCGTGATGCTGATGAGTCCAGGATTATTCTTTTCACTGTTGTGGAAGGCAGGAGCAGTGATAAACTGAGCCAGATTTGTATGAAATGATATGACCGGTGATTGGCTGGGATGTTAGGTGTAGGAAGCCTGAAGTTCTGTAGATAGGGAGAGCTGGATGACTATCAGAATTGCATCAGTGAGCCTAACTTGGTGTATATATATTTATATATATATATATATATATATATATTCCCACACCCGCAGCACAGGCTACACCCCCACACCATTAGTCACACCCTTATATTAGTAGTCACACCCCCATCATGCTAGTTACACCCCCTCTGGCAGCATACAATAGGCCCTTCATAAATGTCAGCTCCAGGCCGATGAGGACCTTAATCTGGCGCTGCTCTCAAACACCTGGATACACCCTTTGGTAATGTTGTTTCTCTGTACTCTGCAGAGGAGAACAGGACACTTGGGGACATTCTGTATGACGCCCTGGCGGATCTGACACGTGATGACTACAAACGGTTTAGGAACAAGTTGTCTGATTTCTCCTATAAAGACCATCGCCCCATCCCACGGGGGCGCCTGGAAATGGCAGATTATGTTACCACACAAACCCTTCTCATAGATACTTATGGAGAGGAAGCAGCGCTGGATGTGACCATAGAGGTCCTCAGGCTGATCCGCCTTATGGGACCAGCAAAGGATCTCCAGCGCAATGTGACACAACATGGTGAGTACTATCGGGTGATCTGTCCCAAGTAGTTGATCAGAGACTGTTTATGTAGGAGTCAGATGACCTGTGTAATCACTGGTGGAGGTGACAATGGTGCAAGCTATCAGAGCCTGACCCTGTGTACAGCACTGTGTAATTCTGTCTGTGTACAGACCTTACAGCCTATAATGTACAGCTCACACACAGCAACCTGCATATGTACCTAAGCACAAGTCATACTTGCCTACTTTTGAAAACTAGTTTCAGGGAGATTATAGTGGGTAGTAAAATTTTGCATAGTGCCCCATTGAGGAGGCGTGTCATGCTCCACCAAAAGGGCGTGTCTACTTCAATATATGCAGAGACCTAGACATGTGGCTATGCCTTATCTGAGAGGAAGCTGTTAAAATTACTTATCCAAATGTAGATGAGCCCCAAAGCAGTTAATAAAAGCTACTGTACTTGGTAGAAAGAAGAAGAAAAGTCAGTGACATGTGACATGTTTTGGGCCATTTTGCTGCTGTTTCGGTGTAATCTCGATCCGATGCGCGGCCCCGTGGGTTGTTAGGTCGTTTCTGAGATCTTACCTGCAGCAGGTAGGATCTGAGAAACGACCATTGTAGTGGGTGCGGGTCACATCAGGTGCCTTTTCTGTGCCGGTCGGTGGCTCTGTCAGCTGGTGAGCGGGTCGTACGTTCCTGTGACAATCTGCTCACGTGCAGCATTGTGCTGGTGTGTACCCAGCATTACACGTGGTTCCATATAAATGACCACAAGACATGCATGTAGCCATAGGGATCATTTATGGGGCAGATGTATTAAGCCTTAGCAAGAGATAAATGCAAGGGTGATAAGGAGAGATAAACGTCCAGCCAATCAGCTCCTAACTGACTTTTTTCAAACACAGCCTGTAACATGGCAGTTAGCAGGTGATTGGCTGGATGTTTATCTCTCTTTGGGGCCCATTTATCAACTAATATTTGCGGCTAAATCCCCGAAAACACCAGTTTCACCTAAATGTATTAAAGGGGGACCGCAGCAGGAATCTCTGATCCCTGCTGCGATCCTCCCTGCAGCGCCACCGGCCGCATCCCCCATTGGTTTCCATGGCACCCCTGGGCTATCGCCATTCTGATATGGCGATAGCCCATTGTAGCCTATGGCTACACATCTCACTGCCGAGAAGGGCAGTGCGGTAAGAGGGGTCGGCGGGGGTCAGCGCATAACCGCGCATGCGCAGACCTCCCGGCTTCCGGCTTAGCACTTTGCAGGGACGGGCTCCTTTCGGAGCCCTGTCCCTGCAGTGCCAGGGATGATACATCCCAGTGATGTGGTCGCATTTTACAATGCGATCCTGGGCGGTAATATTCCGCCCAGATCGCCTTTTCCCCCAAAAAATATAACAGCTGCATAATGTGGGCTAGGTGACATGAGGGAGATTGCTAGACTAATCAGGGAGAGAGGGAGATGGCTGTTATTTCAGGGAGTCTCCTGCAGAATGCAGGAGGGGAGGAAACTAGGATGTAACAGTGTAATGTGGGCTAGGTGACATGAGGGAGATTGCTAGACTAATGAGGGAGAGAGGGAGATTGCTGCTATGTCAGGGAGTCTCCTGCAGAATGCAGGAGGGGAGGTAACTATGATGTAACAGTGTAATGTGAGCTAGGTGAAATGAGGGAGATTGCTAGACTAATGAGGGAGAGAGGGAGATTGCTGCTATGTCAGGGAGTCTCCTGCAGAATGCAGGAGGGGAGGTGACTATGATGTAACAGTGTAATGTGTGATAGGTGACATGAGGGAGATTGCTACACTAATGAGGGAGAGAGGGAGATTGCTGCTATGTCAGGGAGTCTCCTGCAGGAGGGGAAGTAACTATGATATAACAGTGTAATGTGGGCTAGGTGACATGAGGGAGATCGCTAGACTAATGAGGGAGAGAGGGAGATTGCTGCTATGTTAGGGAGTCTCCTGCAGAATGCAGGAGGGGAGGTAACTGATGTAACAGTGTAATGTGGGATAGGTGACATGATGGAGATTGCTAGACTAATGAGGGAGAGAGGGAGATTGCTGCTATGTCAGGGAGTCTCCTGCAGAATGCAGGAGGGGAGTTAACTATGATGTAACAGTGTAATGTGGGATAGGTGACATGAGGGAGATTGCTAGACTAATGAGGGAGAGAGGGAGATTGCTGCTATGTCAGTGAGTCTCCTGCAGAATGCAGGAGGGGATGTAACTATGATGTAACAGTGTAATGTGGGCTAGGTGACATGAGGGAGATTGCTAGACTAATGAGGGAGAGAGGGAGATTGCTGCTATGTCAGGGAGTCTCCTGCAGAATGCAGGAGGGGAGGTAACTGATGTAACAGTGTAATGTGGGCTAGGTTGACATGAGGGAGATTGCTAGACTAATGAGGGAGAGAGGGAGATTGCTGCTATGTCAGGGAGTCTCCTGCAGAATGCAGGAGGGGAGCTAACATAGAAACATAGAATTTGACGGCAGATAAGAACCACTTGGCCCATCTAGTCTGCCCCTTTTTTAAACATGTTACCTCAAACCATATTTGATCCTTATTTTTTTGTAAGGATATCAATATGCCTATCCCAAGCATGTTTAAATTGTACTACTGTATTTGCCTCTACCACCTCTGATGGGAAGCTATTCCACTTATCTACTACTCTTTCTGTGAAGTAAATCTTCCTCAAATGTCCCCTGAATCTTCCTCCCTCTAGTTTCAGTGCATGTCCTCGTGTTCTGCTGCTCCTCTTCCTGTGAAGAATGTCTCCCACCTGTACCTTGTTAAAACCCTTGATATATTTGAAAGTTTCTATCATGTCCCCCCTTTCCCTTCTCTGCTCTAAAGTATACATATTAAGATCTTTTAGTCTTTCCTGGTACGTTTTGTGATGTAGGCCATGCACCATTTTAGTTGCCCTTCTTTGTACAGTCTCTAATGTATTTATATCCTTCTGGAGATATGGCCTCCAGAACTGAACACAATACTCTAGATGAGGTCGTACCAATGACCTATACAGTGACATTATTACTTCTTTCTTTCTACTGCTGATACCTCTCCCTATGCAACCAAGCATCTGACTTGCCTTCTTCATTGCTTTGTTACATTGCCTACCTGCCTTTAAGTCCCCTGAAATAGTGACACCTAGATCCCTCTCTTCCTCAGTAGTTTCCATTATAGTGCCATTTATACTATATTTAGTCTTTGGATTTTTGCAACCCAAGTGCATGATTTTGCATTTTTTGGCATTAAACTGTAGTTGCCATGCTCTTGACCATTCCTCTAATCTACCTAGATCATCAATCATTTGTTTTACCCCTCCTGGTGTGTCTACCCTGTTGCATACCTTTGTGTCACCTGCAAGAAGGCAAATTTTACCCTCAATTCCATTTGCAATATCACCAATAAAGATATTAAAAAGCACTGGTCCAAGTACAGATCCCTGGGTACTCCACTTGTAACCTTTCCCTCCTTTGACTGTACTCCATTTACTACAACTCTCTGTTTTCTGTCCGGAAACCACGCTCTTATCCATTCAACTATCTTAGAATCCAATCCCAAGCTTTCAAGTTTATTTAACAGTCTGCGATGTGGGACAGTGTCAAAAGCCTTACTAAAGTCTAGATAAGCTACATCTACAGCCCCACCCTGATCTATTACTTTAGTCACCCAGTCAAAGTCAATAAGATATGTCTGACATCATCTTCCCCCAGTAAACCCATGCTGTTTGGGATCCTGTATATTGCTGGTTTTCAGACATTCTACAACTCTTTATTTTAAGAGTGTTTCCATCAATTTCCCTACTACTGATGTAAGGCTCACTGGTCGATAGTTGCTTACCTCTTCTTTGCTTCCACTTTTGAGCAGTGGGACTACATTCGCTGTTTTCCAGTCCTCTGGGATTACTCCAGTAGCTAGTGACTGGTTGAATAATTCTGTTATTGGTTTTACCAGCTCCCCTTTGAGCTCTTTTAGTATCCTTGGATGTATCCCATCTGGCCCCATTGATTTATCCACTTTCAGTTTTGAGAGTTCTGTGAGGACTTTCTCCTCTGTAAATGTACTTGTTTCTCCCTCAGTTTTCTGACTATACTTGCAACATAATTGTGGCCCCTTCCCCTCTCTTTCAGCAGTGAATACTGAGCAGAAATAATTATTAATATTATCTGCTATTACATTGTACCCCTCAAGAAAACTTCCACTCTCTGTCATCAGTCTAATTATTCCACTTTTTGTTTTTCTCCTTTCACTTATATACCTAAAAAAAGTTTTCCCCCCTTTACCCACTGACTGGGCCATTTTCTCTTCAGCCTGTGCTTTTGCACATCTGATTACCTTCTTAGCCTACTTCTGTCTAACAAGATACACCTCTTTGTCCTCATTCTTCTGTGTCTGCTTAAATTTCTTAAAGGCCAACTTTTTTGCTTTCACAATACTTGCTACTTCTTTTGCAAACCACAATGGCTTCCTTTTTCTTGTGTTTTTCCTAACTCTTTTGACACAAAGTTCTGTTGCTTTTAGAATTGCACTTTTTAATTTTTCCCACTTATCCTGCACTCCTTCCAAGTTCCTCCACTCTGCCAAAGAATCCCTTACAGAGTTTCCCATCTCTACAAAATCAGCCTTCCTAAAATCTAACACCTTTGTTTTTGTGTGCGATGAGTCAGTTTCTGTCTTTATTTTGAACCATACTGCTTGATGGTCACTGGATCCCAGGTTTTCACCCACATTTATGTCAGATATTCTGTCACCATTTGTAAGTATTAAGTCTAATATTGTGTCCTTACGAGTGGGCTCCCTCACCAATTGCTGGAGGGATGCTCCTTGCAAGGAATTCAGCATGTCCCTACTTCTGGTGGAACTTGCAAAAGGCAGCTCCCAGTTTACATCAGGTAGATTAAAGTCTCCCATGATTATCACCTCTCCTTTTAATGCCATTTTATTGATGTCCTGCAATAGGCTCTTGTCAAGTTCCTCTTCCTGACCTGGTGGTTTGTAGATCACCCCTATACGAAAAATCGCCTTCTCCCCTGTTTCTATGGTCACCCAAAGGGCCTCAGTTTTTTCTTCAATACTTTGTATTAAGGTAATCTTTATGCTTTTTTTCACATATATTGCAACCCCTCCTCCAATTCTTCCCATTCTGTCCATCCTAAATAAAGTATATCCTGGTATAGCTATGTCCCAGTCATGATTTTCATTGCACCATGTCTCTGTAATAGCCACAATATCCAGTTCATCCCTTGTCATTATTGCAATTAGTTCTGGGATTTTATTTCCTAAGCTTCTAGCATTTGCACACATAGCTCTTAAAGTTGTGTTTGTGCTTCTCCTGCAGCTGGCTATGTTCATCTTTCTGCCTATATCTATTCGGTTTTGATCGGCATTATCTTTTGTTGCAGTGGATAGGCTTCTTGTTTTTCCTGCTGAGACAATACCTCTAGGTTGGGGGAGCAGATTTCTTCATTTGGTTCACTGCCCCCCTCTGCTAGTTTAAATAGTTGCTTATGAAGCTTCCAAACTTCTCACTTAATATTCTCGTTCCCCTTGAAGATGGGTGCAGGCCATCACTTTTATATAAGGCTCTGTCTTGCCAGGTAGCTTGACTTTGACCTAAATATCCAAATCTCTCCTCATTGCACCAATTCCTTAGCCAAACATTGAAGTTTCTGATTCTCAGAGTTCTATCTTCCCCTTGGTGTACTGGCAATACTTCTGAAAATGTTACAGTTGTTGCCACCTGTTTTAGAGCAGTTCCTAACTTTCTAAATTCATCTTTTATGGCCATGACTTCAGCATTAACCAGGTCATTTGTGCCTAGGTGGACGATGACATCCACCTCCCCATCTTTTCTTGCTGCCTTTACAATTCTTAGCATGCGTTCTTTATCTCTTGGAGCTTGAGTAGCATTTCCCAGATGAACTCCTCTAATGATGGAATCTCCCAAAAGAAGTGCAGTCCTTTTTGGAGGTGACATTTTCCTGGTCCTACAGTTAGTAGAAGTAGAAGTCCCCATATCTTCCTGTTCTGTATTGCCTATGTTGGTCATACATTCCAACCCTGCAAGAGCAGCATATGAGTTTTGCAGTGTGACCACTTGGGGAATGTGTCTGATGCCCTCTGTAAGGGCGGGATGCTATATAGCAGAAATGCGGTAAAAACCCCGTTTTCGGGGTTTCTACCGCATTTCTATATGCTATATGGCGCCTCCGCAGTGTCAGCGCTGCGGAGGGAATCGCCAGCTAAAGCTGGCGAATCCCTGCAGAAGCCTATGGGCTTCTTACCGCAGCGCTGTTTGAGGGATCCGTCACGGATCCCTCCCAGCGTGCCCTGCGGCCGGCGTGGGCTAGGTGACATGAGGGAGATTGATAGACTAATGAGGTAGAGAGGGAGATTGCTGCTATGTCATGGAGTCTCCTGCAGAATGCAGGAGGGGAGGTAACTATGATATAACAGTGTAATGTGGGCTAGGTGTCATGAGGGAGATTGCTAGACTAATGAGGGAGAGAGGGAGATTACTGCTATATCAGGGAGTCTCCTGCAGAATGCAGGAGGGGAGGTAACTATGATGTAACAGTGTAATGTGGGCTAGGTGACATGAGGGAGATTGCTAGTCTAATGAGGGAGAGAGGGAGATTGCTGCCATGTCAGGGAGTCTCATGCAGAATGCAGGAGGGGAGGTAACTATGATGTAACAGTGTAATGTGGGCTAGGTGACATGGGGCAGATTGCTAGACTAATGAGGGAGAGAGGGAGATTGCTGCTATGTCAGGGAGTCTCCTGCAGAATGCAGGAGGGGAGGTAACTATGATGTAACAGTGTAATGTGGGCTAGGTGACATGAGGGAGATTGCTAGACTAATGAGGGAGAGAAGGAGATTGCTGCTATTTCAGGGAGCATACTGCAGAATGCAGGAGGGGAGGTAACTATGATGTAACAGTGTAATGTGGGCTAGGTGACATGAGGGAGATTGCTAGACTAATGAGGGAGAGAGGGAGATTACTGCTATATCAGGGAGTCTCCTGCAGAATGCAGGAGGGGAGGTAACTATGATGTAACAGTGTAATGTGGGCTAGGTGACAGGAGGGAGATTGGTAGACTAATGAGGGATAGAGGGAGATTGCTGCTATGTCAGGGAGTCTCATGCAGAATACAGGGGGGGAGGTAGCTATGATGTAACAGTGTAATGTGGGCTAGGTGACATGAGGGAGATTGCTAGACTAATGAGGGAGAGAGGGAGATTGCTGCTATGTCAGGGAGTCTCCTGCAGAATGCAGGAGGGGAGGTAACTATAATGTAACAGTGTAATGTGGGCTAGGTGACATGAGGGAGATTGCTAGACTAATGAGGGATAGAGGGAGATTGCTGCTATGTCATGGAGTCTCCTGCAGAATGCAGGAGGGGAGGTAACTATGATGTAACAGTGTAATGTGGGCTAGGTGACATGGGGGAGATTGCTAGACTAATGAGGGAGAGAGGGAGATTGCTGCTATGTCAGGGAGTCTCCTGCAGAATGCAGGAGGGGAGGTAACTATGATGTAACAGTGTAATGTGGGCTAGGTGACATGAGGGAGATTGCAAGACTAATGAGGGAGAGAGGGAGATTGCTACTATGTCAGGGAGTCTCCTGCAGAATGCAGGAGGGGAGGTAACTATGATGTAACAGTGTAATGTGGGCTAGGTGACATGGGGCAGATTGCTAGACTAATGAGGGAGAGAGGGAGATTGCTGCTATGTCAGGGAGTCTCCTGCAGAATGCAGGAGGGGAGGTAACTATGATGTAACAGTGTAATGTGGGCTAGGTGACATGAGGGAGATTGCTAGACTAATGAGGGATAGAGGGAGATTGCTGCTATGTCATGGAGTCTCCTGCAGAATGCAGGAGGGGAGGTAACTATGATGTAACAGTGTAATGTGGGCTAGGTGACATGGGGGAGATTGCTAGACTAATGAGGGAGAGAGGGAGATTGCTGCTATGTCAGGGAGTCTCCTGCAGAATGCAGGAGGGGAGGTAACTATGATGTAACAGTGTAATGTGGGCTAGGTGACATGAGGGAGATTGCTAGACTAATGAGGGAGAGAGGGAGATCGCTGCTATGTCAGGGGAGTCTCCTGCAGGATGCAGGAGGGGAGGTAACTATGGTGTAACAGTGTAATGTGGGCTAGGTGACATGAGGGAGATTGCTAGACTAATGAGGGAGAGAGGGAGATTGCTGCTATGTCAGGGAGTCTCCTGCAGAATGCAGGAGGGGAGGTAGCTATGATGTAACAGTGTGATGTAGGCTAGGTGACATGAGGGAGATTGCTAGACTAATGAGGGAGAGAGGGAGATTGCTGCAATGTCAGGGAGTCTCTTGCAGAATGCAGGAGGGGAGGTAACTATGATGTAACAGTGTAATGTGGGCTAGGTGACATGAGGGCGATTGCTAGACTAATGAGGGAGAGAGGAATATTGCATTACACAGGAGGAATATTACATTACACAGGAGGATTACACACTGACATCACAGCTGCATTACACAGGAGTGCTACACACTGACATCACAGCTGCATTACACAGGATGGCTAAACACTGACATCACAGCTACATTACACAGGAGGGCTACACACTGACATCACAGCTGCATCACACAGGAGGGCTACACGCTGACATCACAGCTGAGTTACACAGGAGGGCTACACGCTGACATCACAGCAGCATTACACAGGAGGGCTACACACTGACATCACAGCTACATTACACAGGAGGGTTACACACTGACATCACAGCTACATTACACAGGAGAGCTACACACCGACATCACAGCTGCATTACACAGGAGGGCTACACACTGACATCACAGCTGCATTACACAGGAGGGCTACACACCGACATCACAGCTGCATTACACAGGAGGGCTACACGCTGACATCACAGCTACATTACACAGGAGGGCTACACACCGACATCACAGCTGCATCACACAGGAGGGCTACACGCTGACATCACAGCTGCATTACACAGGAGAACTACACGCTGACATCACAGCTGCATTACACAGGAGGATTACACACTGACATCACAGCTGCATTACACAGGAGAGCTACACACTGACATCACAGCTGCATTACACAGGAGGGCTACACACTGACATCACAGCTGCATTACACAGCAAGGCTACACACTGACATCACAGCTGCATTACACAGGTGAGCTACACACTGACATCACAGCTGCATTACACAGGAGGGCTACACACTGACATCACAGCTGCATTACACAGGAGGGCTACACACTGACATCACAGCTGCATTACACAGCAGGGCTACACACTGACATCACATCTGCATTACACAGGAGGGCTACACACTGACATCACAGCTACATTACAAAGGAGGATTACACACTGACATCACAGCTGCATTACACAGGAGAGCTACACACTAACATCACAGCTGCATTACACAGGAGGGCTACACACTGACATCACAGCTGCATTACACAGGAGGGCTACACACTGACATCACAGCTGTATTACACAGGAGGGCTACACACTGACATCACAGCTGCATTACACAGGAGGGCTACACTCTGACATCACAGCTACATTACACAGGAGGATTACAGACTGACATCACAGCTGCATTACACAGGAGGATTACACACTGACATCACAGCTGCATTACACAGGAGAGCTACACACTGACATCACAGCTGCATTACACAGGAGGGCTACACACTGACATCACAGCTGCATTACACAGCAGGGCTACACACTGACATCACAGCTGCATTACACAGGAGGGCTACACACTGACATCACAGCTGCATTACAAAGGAGGATTATACACTGACATCACAGCTGCATTACACAGGAGAGCTACACACTGACATCACAGCTGCATTACACAGGAGTGCTACACACTGACATCACAGCTACATTACACAGGAGGGCTACACACTGACATCACAGCTGCATCACACAGGAGGGCTACACGCTGACATCACAGCTGAGTTACACAGGAGGGCTACACGCTGACATCACAGCAGCATTACACAGGAGGGCTACACACTGACATCACAGCTACATTACACAGGAGGGTTACACACTGACATCACAGCTACATTACACAGGAGAGCTACACACCGACATCACAGCTGCATTACACAGGAGGGCTACACACTGACATCACAGCTGCATTACACAGGAGGGCTACACACCGACATCACAGCTGCATTACACAGGAGGGCTACACGCTGACATCACAGCTACATTACACAGGAGGGCTACACACTGACATCACAGCTGCATCACACAGGAGGGCTACACGCTGACATCACAGCTGCATTACACAGGAGAACTACACGCTGACATCACAGCTGCATTACACAGGAGGATTACACACTGACATCACAGCTGCATTACACAGGAGAGCTACACACTGACATCACAGCTGCATTACACAGGAGGGCTACACACTGACATCACAGCTGCATTACACAGCAAGGCTACACACTGACATCACAGCTGCATTACACAGGTGAGCTACACACTGACATCACAGCTGCATTACACAGGAGGGCTACACACTGACATCACAGCTGCATTACACAGGAGGGCTACACACTGACATCACAGCTGCATTACACAGCAGGGCTACACACTGACATCACATCTGCATTACACAGGAGGGCTACACACTGACATCACAGCTACATTACAAAGGAGGATTACACACTGACATCACAGCTGCATTACACAGGAGAGCTACACACTAAAATCACAGCTGCATTACACAGGAGGGCTACACACTGACATCACAGCTGCATTACACAGGAGGGCTACACACTGACATCACAGCTGTATTACACAGGAGGGCTACACGCTGACATCACAGCTACATTACACAGGAGGGCTACACACTGACATCACAGCTGCATCACACAGGAGGGCTACACGCTGACATCACAGCTGCATTACACAGGAGAACTACACGCTGACATCACAGCTGCATTACACAGGAGGATTACACACTGACATCACAGCTGCATTACACAGGAGAGCTACACACTGACATCACAGCTGCATTACACAGGAGGGCTACACACTGACATCACAGCTGCATTACACAGCAAGGCTACACACTGACATCACAGCTGCATTACACAGGTGAGCTACACACTGACATCACAGCTGCATTACACAGGAGGGCTACACACTGACATCACAGCTGCATTACACAGGAGGGCTACACACTGACATCACAGCTGCATTACACAGCAGGGCTACACACTGACATCACATCTGCATTACACAGGAGGGCTACACACTGACATCACAGCTACATTACAAAGGAGGATTACACACTGACATCACAGCTGCATTACACAGGAGAGCTACACACTAACATCACAGCTGCATTACACAGGAGGGCTACACACTGACATCACAGCTGCATTACACAGGAGGGCTACACACTGACATCACAGCTGTATTACACAGGAGGGCTACACACTGACATCACAGCTGCATTACACAGGAGGGCTACACTCTGACATCACAGCTACATTACACAGGAGGATTACAGACTGACATCACAGCTGCATTACACAGGAGGATTACACACTGACATCACAGCTGCATTACACAGGAGAGCTACACACTGACATCACAGCTGCATTACACAGGAGGGCTACACACTGACATCACAGCTGCATTACACAGCAGGGCTACACACTGACATCACAGCTGCATTACACAGGAGGGCTACACACTGACATCACAGCTGCATTACAAAGGAGGATTATACACTGACATCACAGCTGCATTACACAGGAGAGCTACACACTGACATCACAGCTGCATTACACAGGAGTGCTACACACTGACATCACAGCTACATTACACAGGAGGGCTACACACTGACATCACAGCTGCATCACACAGGAGGGCTACACGCTGACATCACAGCTGAGTTACACAGGAGGGCTACACGCTGACATCACAGCAGCATTACACAGGAGGGCTACACACTGACATCACAGCTACATTACACAGGAGGGTTACACACTGACATCACAGCTACATTACACAGGAGAGCTACACACCGACATCACAGCTGCATTACACAGGAGGGCTACACACTGACATCACAGCTGCATTACACAGGAGGGCTACACACCGACATCACAGCTGCATTACACAGGAGGGCTACACGCTGACATCACAGCTACATTACACAGGAGGGCTACACACTGACATCACAGCTGCATCACACAGGAGGGCTACACGCTGACATCACAGCTGCATTACACAGGAGAACTACACGCTGACATCACAGCTGCATTACACAGGAGGATTACACACTGACATCACAGCTGCATTACACAGGAGAGCTACACACTGACATCACAGCTGCATTACACAGGAGGGCTACACACTGACATCACAGCTGCATTACACAGCAAGGCTACACACTGACATCACAGCTGCATTACACAGGTGAGCTACACACTGACATCACAGCTGCATTACACAGGAGGGCTACACACTGACATCACAGCTGCATTACACAGGAGGGCTACACACTGACATCACAGCTGCATTACACAGCAGGGCTACACACTGACATCACATCTGCATTACACAGGAGGGCTACACACTGACATCACAGCTACATTACAAAGGAGGATTACACACTGACATCACAGCTGCATTACACAGGAGAGCTACACACTAAAATCACAGCTGCATTACACAGGAGGGCTACACACTGACATCACAGCTGCATTACACAGGAGGGCTACACACTGACATCACAGCTGTATTACACAGGAGGGCTACACACTGACATCACAGCTGCATTACACAGGAGGGCTACACTCTGACATCACAGCTACATTACACAGGAGGATTACAGACTGACATCACAGCTGCATTACACAGGAGGATTACACACTGACATCACAGCTGCATTACACAGGAGAGCTACACACTGACATCACAGCTGCATTACACAGGAGGGCTACACACTGACATCACAGCTGCATTACACAGCAGGGCTACACACTGACATCACAGCTGCATTACACAGGAGGGCTACACACTGACATCACAGCTGCATTACAAAGGAGGATTATACACTGACATCACAGCTGCATTACACAGGAGAGCTACACACTGACATCACAGCTGCATTACACAGGAGTGCTACACACTGACATCACAGCTGCATTACACAGGAGGGCTACACACTGACATCACAGCTGCATTACACAGGAGGGCTACACACTGACATCATAGCTGCATTACACAGGAGGGCTACACGCTGACATCACAGCTGCATTACACAGGAGGGCTACACGCTGACATCACAGCTGCATTACACAGGAGGGCTACACGCTGACATCACAGCTGCATTACACAGGAGGGCTACACACTGACATCACAGCTGCATCACACAGGAGGGCTACACACTGACATCATAGCTGCATTACACAGGAGGGCTACACATTGACATCACAGCTGCATTACACAGGAGGGCTACACACTGACATCACAGCTACATTACACAGGAGAGCTACACACTGACATCACAGCTGCATTACACAGGAGGGCTACACACTGACATCACAGCTACATTACACAGGAGAGCTACACACCGACATTACAGCTGCATTATACAGGAGGGCTACACGCTGACATCACAGCTGTATTACACAGGAGGGCTACACGCTGATATCACAGCAGCATTACACAGGAGGGCTACACACCGACATCACAGCTGCATTACACAGGAGGGATACACACAGACATCACAGCTACATTACACAGGAGGGCTACACACTGACATCACAGCTGCATTACACATTAGAACTACACACTGACATCACAGCTGCATTACACATTAGAACTACACACTGACAACACAGCTGCATTACACAGGAGGGCTACACACTGACATCACAGCTGCATTACACAGGAGAGCTACACACTGACATCACAGCTGCATTACACAGGAGAGCTACACACTGACATCACAGCTGCATTACACAGGAGGGCTACACACTGACATCACAGCTGCATTACACAGGAGGGCTACACACTGACATCACAGCTGCATTACACAGTAGGGCTACACACTGACATCACAGCTGCATTACACAGGAGGGCTACACACTGACATCACAGCTGCATTACACAGGAGGGCTACACACTGACATCACAGCTGCATTTTACAGGAGGGCTACACACTGACATCACAGCTGCATTACACAGGAACGCTACACACTGACATCACAGCTGCATTACACAGGAGGGCTACACACTGACATCACAGCTGCATTACACAGGAGAGCTACACACTGACATCACAGCTGCATTACACAGGAGGGCTACACACTGACATCACAGCTGCATTACACAGGAGGGCTACACACTGACATCACAGCTGCATTACACAGGAGGGCTACACACTGACATCACAGCTCTAATGTGCTATCAATAAGAATACGAATTGCCGTATTTTCGGGATAGTAAATGTCAAAAATAAGTGTATCTCTGGATACAAATACACCTATTTTTTACAAATTTCCTTTAGTAAATTTCCCCCTTTATGTTCTTTGAGGGCAGATTTCTATGGAACCAAACAGCCCAGTTTCACGGGACCAAAATCATTCAAAGCCAACTCAAAAGTTCTTCAATATGATACTGGTCTCACATACCTCCCAACTTCTGAGTTGGGGAAATAGGGACACTCGTGCGGCTTCGCCCGAAAAGGGGGCGGGCGTATGCAAATGAGGGCGCGGCTTATGTTAATTAGCTGCGGCCTCATTTTCATACGAAAATCGGGACTGTCCCGCTGTAATCGTGACAGTTGGGAGGTATGGTCTCATGTACATGGGTCAGTTGGTTCCGAAGATATAGCTGGTTGGTTAAAGGGGGTAGGGAGAGGGGAGTGGTTGTCTCTCCCCCTCACACCAGAAAATGCAGGGACTAGGCTTGTGTATAAGGGGTCAGCCTGGGAATGTCCCTGCATGATCCTGGGACCATATTCCCGGGTAAATCCCTGCATTTTCTGTTGTGAAAGGGGTATTATTTCAAACAGCTGTGACCTGCAGTGCTCTGAATACAGCCGGGCAGCCCTCTGCTCTCTGCCCAGCTGTCAATGACTGCCACCCCTGCAGCTTCCGCTCCAATTCTTCTCCCCGCTTTCCCCTCAGCCCGCCCCCTTTAATCATGTGGTGCCGGCGCCCGGCGTGCTCCCCCGACGTCACGCACAACAGCAGTGCGCACAATATTTAAAATGTCCACTCGGCTAGAGGGGTCACCAGGAGGGGAGTGGGAGCGTGCTCTGCGCTGCACTCTGCTCCTCTCCCCATAGAAGCAGCTGCACCGCTCTCCATCTCTCCCTGCAGCAGCAAAGGCTCATATAAACATTTACAGTAAGTGGCACTTTTTGGGGCATTGCTTAAGGGACGCTACAAGTGGCTGTATGTGGGGGCATTACGAATAATGTGTGGCTTAATGTGTAAGGGGCATTACGGTGTGCAGCATCATGTGTAATGGGTACTATGGTGCACGGCATCATGTGTAATGGGTACTATGGTGTGCGGCATCTTGTGTAATGGGTACTATGGTGTGCGGCATCATGTGTAATGGGTACTATGGTGTGCGGCATCATGTGTAATGGGTACTATGGTGTGCGGCATCATGTGTAATGGGTACTATGGTGTGCGGCATCATGTGTAATGGGTACTATGGTGTGCGGCATCATGTGTAATGGGTACTATGGTGTGCGGCATCATGTGTAATGGGTACTATGGTGTGCGGCATCATGTGTAATGGGTACTATGGTGCCATCAAACAAGAACCCCCTAGCAATGAGCATGTAGGTAAGCAGCACTTATGTGGCAAATATGTAATGGGCATTATGGTTTGTTTTATAGTATGTAATGGGCATCATGATGTGTGGCTTTATGTGTAATGGGTACTATGGTGTGTGGCCTTATATGTAATTGGCATTACGGCGTGTGGCTTTATGTGTAATGGGTATTACGGAGTTTGCTAAAATGTGTAATGGGCATTACTGTGTATGGTCTAAAGCATGGGTCCTCAAACTACGGCCCTCCAGATGTTGTGAAACTACAAATCCCAGCATGCCATGCCACAGTTTTAACACTCCCTTATAGCAAAACTGTGGCAAGGCATGCTGGGATTTGTAGTTTCACAACATCTGGAGGGCCGCAGTTTGAGGACCCATGGTCTAAAGTGTAATACCACACCCCTTTTTGTAATGCCACGCCTCCTTTCCATGAGGCCATGCCCCCTTTTTGACGCGCGGCTACACTGCGCAACGGTCTCCCTACTGTTATGTCTAGATCTGGGACCACCCATCACCATAATTCTAGATTTGCCTATGTGCACACATTATAGTATACATTATACAATGCCCCCCATATTACACCCTGTACACAAAGCACATTGCACACAACACCATAGTACATTATACACAGACCCCCATATTACACCCAGTACATGCAGCACATTGCACACATAATAGTACATTATACACAGCGCCCCCCCCCCCCAGTAGCGCATGCAGGGGGGGGGGGGTTCTGAGTACCCAGAAACCCTCCCAGGAGTCTAAGGGCCCTAGGCTGAAAGCTGAGGGTCTCCTCTTTCCATAGGTACAAGAATTTTAAAAATTGGCCCTTGGGAACCGGAGATATCTGACTTCAAATCAGTGGTCCCCATCCAAGCCTGTTAATTGCTATTCCCAGTCAGATATTTCAGGTTCTGTCTGACTTAGAGTTTTTATGAGGATATACACACCTGGTATGTAGTTTTATATATTCGTTGGCAGATTGCTCTGCCTCCTGAACTCTGATCCCCTAGTCCTCAGTACGATTTGGTAGGTGGGATTCTCTAGTGTTTAGTTCCATTAAAATCTAAGAAATTTATTTCCGGAAACTGGAGATATCTGCAGTCAAGCAAGCTGTCCTCACACCAGAAAATTATAAATAATAAGCCCACTCCACTATACACCCCTCCTCTGCATATTAAACATCCTCTACCACCCTGGAAGTTATGTATCAGGGCCCCTTCATTCAGCCCAATGCCCCCTTCTCCCACCATCTGTGTAGTAAAGGGGTAATTACTGGAAATTACTGATCCAGGCCCTACATGCTGAGCGGCTGATATAATACCCCCCTACCACCCGCAGGACATCAAAGCTTCCCCCACCCCTACCGCTGGAGGATTGGTAGGGGCCCCAATACATTGCTATGCCCAGGGGTCTACACTGCTGTGGACGCCCCTGTATGTGTGTGTATATATATATATATATATATATATATATATATATATATATAAAAATATATATATATATATATATATATATATATACATACATTTGGTCTATCTATAATTCTTTAACTGATCCGGCATATACTGGGTCACTTAAGTGTCCATCTCCGTGCTTTGCTCCGCCCCTCTGGAAACCCCCTTCTGAAAATCCTGCGTTTGCCCCTGCCCCCCCTCCCAATATTACAGCCTGTACACAAAGCACATTGTACAGAGCACCATAGTACATCACACAGCTCCTCCCACCTCCCATATTACACCCAGTACCCAGCACATTTCACACATCATAGTATACATTAAACTATGCCCGCCCATAGTACACCCTGTTTACAAAGCACATTGTACACACAGCTACCCCCTTCCATATTATACCCCTTTTACACTGCCAAAAAATCCGGGTCAGCAGCGGGTCAGACCCTGATCATCGGCGGTGTAAATAGGGTATATCCGTGTCCATTTACATGGGTCCTCTACCCAGGTCCTGACCTGGGTAGAACCCGGATAGGACCCGTGTAAATGCTGGTATAAATGGTCCCGCTGCGGGTCCAGGCACCCGCAGCGGGTCCGCAGCGCTGGGGAAGATGTGCCCAGCTGCTGCGGGAGGAGGGGGTCCCTGCGCCCGCTGAGGGGGGGGTACCTGTCAGCCTGAGGTCGATGTGTGGGGCCGCCGCTGTCCCTGGGTGCTGGTAGGAGGGGGGGTCTGCAGCTGCTGAGGGGAGGTGGGGGTACCGGTCAGCCTGAGGGATGATGTGCACCGCTGCTGCTGTAACTCCCCCCGGCAGCCGGTCCCTGCGGCGAATGGACAGTCAATGTCGGCGGTCCCTCCAGCGCATGGGAACTAGTACTAGTTCCCATGCGCTGGAGGGACCCCCGGCACTGACTGTACATTCGCCGCAGGAAATTCGCGGCTGCGGGGGGAGCACCAGGGGACAGCGGCGCACATCGACCTCAGTCTGACAGGTACCCCCACCTCCCCTCAGCAGCTGCAGACACCCTCCTCCGACCTCAGGCTGACAGGTACCCCCCCATCCCCTCAGCAGCCGCAGGGCCCCCCCTCCTCCCAGCACCCAGGGACAGCTTCCCCCATCTACCCCCTCAAAAATGTTATTCAAGTAGTAGTAATATATATATATATATATATATATATATATATATATATATATATATATATATATATATATATATATAGATACAGAAGTACCAACACACTCGCCATTCCTAAGAATGGGGTGCAAACAGCACCCACTTCCCAGGATGGGGTGCATTAGCCTGTGACCACACACTCTAGTAAATACAAACATATATATAGTAGTTGATTGTGATGGCGGCACTCACACAATAAATCAGTCAGGAGACTTGGCTGTCACCAACGTTTCCAAGCCAGTGCGGCTTCTTTATCAAGGTGTAGAAGACAATGTTACAGGTATCCAAAGCTTTCTTATATATCTTCAAAATCCCTCCTCCCCCCCCCCCGCGCCGGCCGCCAGGCGGGAGCCGTCCACTGACGTCACTCCGTCCAGCGATCGCACCCGGGGAGGCCGGAGGGGGCGTGCATACATTAATCAAAATTACAATGGCGTGATTCATATAGTAAAAACATGTGCGTGAAACGGAGAGGGGGCGTAACAACGGCAGTACGTGTGTGACGTCACGCGAGCAACATGGGTTACAACATTTTTATTTAATACCCTTACACTATAAACTTATGTAGAATTATGAAGTACCCAGATGTTGCCACAGACAGGTTAGGTCTAGTATGTAAGAAATTAATAGAGTAAAATAGACCATACCTGTCAAAATGCTGCTGTGCCATTTTATATGCATGCTGTTAGTTTAAAGACATTTTTTATTTGCACGGCTGCAGTATAACACTGCAGCTTTTATATGACGCCAGAATGGGGTCTCTTAAATTGACCTTTACAGGTCTCTTAAATTACACATGTCACGATGTTTTATAACAGTTTGGTTTTTGTATTATAGGAGCGCTTTGTTGCCTAGGCACCGGAAGCGGCACCCAGAATGAGGCTTGGACTCCCTGTGCGCTCCAGGGCGCAAGGCGGAGGCTGATGACATCAGAAGAAGAAGCTGCAGCTTCAACTTTGGTGTCCAGGCCGGCAGAGCGCGGTGATGGCGGACGGGTGAGACAGCCAACAGGGGAGCCCGCAGGTGAGCGTTGTTAGGGGAAAATGAGGCGGGGGGCGGGTTTTTCCTGTTTGATTTTGTGTATATATTTGTCCACTTTGCACTGTGTGAATTGTTCCCTGAGGACGGGCTACGCCCGAAACATGTTGGAGTCACAATAAATTTTTCATGCTTCACTAAAATCCGTGAGTGCCGCCTACCTCCATCCCAGCGTATTATATATATATATATATATATATATATATATATATATATATTATACCCCCTTGGCAACGAGCAAGCATTTTTAATGACAACCACAAGGAAAGGCAGGGCTGACCCAGGTTAAGTGTAAATGGTGCAGACCGAGGTCGAAGTGCTGTGTAAATAGGGTATAAAGCAGGGTCAGACCCTGGAAACTCCAGCGTTCAAAGACCAGGGTCCGACCAGGGTTTTTGGTGTAAAAGGGGTGTAACACTCAGTAACCAGCACATTGCACAAAACACCATTGAACACAGTGTCCCCATATTACACCTAATACACACAAACACTATTTTATACCCCTCACAACCCCCATTCCCTTAGAACAGAAAGCACTCACCTGGCTGTACTCCTTCCAGGGACCCAGCAGTCAGTGTGGTGGGGGATGAAGCACAAGCAGAGGAGGAGCAGGAAGGAAGAGCTGGCCTGGCTGATACACGGAACCCAGTGTGGTGGGGATGAAGCACAAGCAGAGAAGGAGCAGGAAGGAAGAGCTGGCCTGGCTGATACACGGAGCCCAGTGTGGTGGGCAGGGCCAGCCTCAAGGAAGCCCCGGCTGCAAGCTCTCTGCTCCTGGTCTGTGCACACTGCACACAGCAGCTTGGCCACCTGACCGGTACCCACAACCCCCACGGTGGCTGACTGAGACTTCACCATGCAAGCCCCGCCCCCGACAGTTCCGGACGCACGCATGCGCAGTCCAAATTACACTGAATGACTCCCAAAACAGGGAGGATAGAGGGGCTTTGTGGGGCAGCGGGAGGGTCAAGCAAAAAGCGGGACCATCCCGCTGAATGCGGGAGGGTTGGCAAGTATTGCACAAGTACAGGTGATTCTGATGTACATGGTTATCAGCAGTGCTGGCTCCTGCTATTGGGCTGCAGGACTGCAGTGCCTCCAGTGAAAATCAGGAGGTTTCCAGTGTAAAACAGACAGCCAGCATCAGAGCTCCAGTGAGTGTGTGATGTTGTCAGACTACGTGCAGGTGTGTGACCGTTACCTGGTGTTCCTCTTCTCCTTTCGGCACTGCTTGGCTGCTACCTGACTGCTTCACTTGCCTGCAATTCAGAGGGCGGAGGGACAAAGGCACCACGGGAAGACAATACCCCAACACAACCACACAGAATGGTCACCACACGTGAGGACGGTGATCAAAATAATTTATTTAGCTGCTGAAAGATTCACGGATCACCGCTATGAAAGAAGTTAACAATGAAATGACAATAACGCTGGAATGCAATAATTGGCAGATAATATGAAGACAATTCTCCCTTTTTATATTGTGCGCAATGAGGTCACTGTGGCTTTGGTAGGCCGCACTTCGCACAATACACTACAACCAATACAATACCCTGGTCTCTACAATAAATTCAAGTAAAGATGAAGGAATAAAGATGTTCTATACAGAAGATATCGTGCGCAATGGGGCCACCTGTAACACCTGCAGGCCGCAGTTCGCACGATATACTGCATCACCAATATCACTCTGCAATGGGATTATAGTGTAAACAATTCAAACCATCAAACAAGACATGCAATAGCTTTCACATGAATGAACATAGTATGCAGCACTCATACCTTGCATAAAGAACCATAAATGTCCAGGCTAAAAACAATAAGTCCCTGAACTGCAGTTCTATTGTTGGTCCTAGGTACCTTTTGGCCTAGGTGCACCGTAATTGAAGTAACAGCTAATACAAGGAGTTGTAATCCAAGGCAAGTTATGTCCTGAGCTCTGGCACAATGCCAACACTGGGGTTACTTCTCAAAAGGTTTCTAATAACTGAAAGGGTAATGGTAAAGGCAGTCACTGCAAGGTGGACTGTGCCTCAGGCTAAAAATGGCGTTGTGCTGGGTTAACTTGTGGCGTGAAATGGAGGACAGTGTCAGTGTGGAGTGGTAGTATGGTACCTGCACACCGGGTGCTGTTGCTGACTCCTGTCAGTCACGTCTCCCTGCAGGCCGGTCTGCCTGTTGTCAATCACTGCTGCTGTGTGAATGGCGTCTCCCCTGCTGGGCTCTCTGTCTTTTCGTGGGGGCGCCTTTCCGCCAGCTGTCGCTCACCACCAGGCACGCTCTCAGCGGCTCTCGCTTGCCGCTCCCCACACTGTGTCTCTCCTCGTCAGCGGCTTTGCTGGGGATCTCTCTCTGCAGCACCCTGCGCACTGCTTACTCCTTACTCTCCCTGGGTGCACACTGCTCTCTCCTTCCTGGCTCCTCTGACTGCACACAGAACACTTGTTACATTCCAATCTGCCCAGCAACAGGCAGGCCTCTAACTTCCTGCTTCTCCCAGCACCTTGCTAGGTCCTAAAGTCCCTCCTGTCCTCCTTGCTGCTGCAGGTTGGTTGCCTAGCAACCCCCTGAAATCCTGTGCATTTTTAGGCAGCCCTGGCCACCAATGATTCTGTGGCACAAAAGGTGGTACTCCAATTCTGGGATGCCACATGCTTCCCCGTTGGAAGAATGCCAGTCCGCGGGCATTATGTCGGAGACAACAAAAGTCCTGGTACAGTCTCTCATTTAGAAACAAAGCATTAAAAGGTAACATTACCTGTAAACTGTAAAACATTTCTACATTTCTGCCTTACATCTATACATTAAAGCATTTACAATTACATTCAGGGCGGGTTACCTAAGCCTGGTAAAAACCTGTTAACTCTGGGGCCTGGGTTGTGCAGAGGCATGTCCCCCCTGGGTTCCCTGCTCCTCCGCCTCAGGCAAGTCTTTTCTCCTGTTCTTCAGCAGTGTTCTTCGACGGCACCTTAAATCACTGCGTGCGGTCGGCAATGAGCACGTGCTTCCTCTCTCTGCCTTTTCTTGGACCTGTTGATGGCCTGTTGCATCAAGAATAGGAATTTTTCACTTGAAATCGTTGTGTACTCATACTCACTTCCAGGCCTCTCTTCCTTAGACTGGGCTTCAACCTTCTCGACTTCCTTTGGGTTCTCTGTAGGGACATTGGGTTTAGACAGTGGCATAATGGGTTCTGAGCCCTTCGGTTCCATGCGGTCCATCCTTTCTTCCGCTGCCACGTGATGCACGGTTTCACTGCCCTTTCCTCGGTCGGTCGCTTCAACATCTGTCAGTCGAGGGTTGGCTTCTCCGTTATCTGCATCTTCCATTCCCTGTGTAGCAGCACGCTTCTGCTCTGGAGAAAATTGTGGCCTAACCACACCTTCCATGCACTGCTGCTCTGTTTCGCTCTGCGTCATCACAACTGGTCTCTGGCTCGTTTCCAGCCATTCCCTCTTCCTGGGGACTTTAGGTTCTGGTGGTCTGGGCATCTGCTCAGGTTGCGGAGAATTCGTGTTAGGCCTGTCAGTCTCGCCAAGACCTTTCTGTTGTCTTCTTTCCCTTTGGTTCTGCTGACCATATGGCCGGTGGCTGTGTGGGTCATTACAGTCATGCGTGAAGCGTCTGTGTTCACTCTGGCCTGTGTCTCTGTTGCCTCTTACCGCAGCACCACCGGGGCCTGTCACGTTAATGGCCTTGACGCCTCTCCTTCCACTTGCCATTTCAAATTCGACCCACTCTCCATTTGCTAGGGTCCGGAAGCATTCATTCCGATGGGTCTTCTGGATGCCCGTATAGTGGACATATACGGTTCTCCCATTATCTGTTCTTCGGATAATCCCATAGCCACGTGCTACGTTAAACCACATCACATGGCCTGTTAACTTTCTTGTTCTGATTCGCCAATCCACAGCGTCGGATGGCACATTCACTTGGACTTGGTTCTGCACTATTGTTTTTGGGGCTTCTCTTGAGAGTCTGTTTCTTGCCTCGGGATCCTCTTGTCTGGAGGTGGCGTTTGGGCAGTACCTCTCAATGTGCCCACTCTGGTGGCACCTTCTGCAAATCGGTCGGCCTTGTAGATAATACTTGTCGGTGGGTCGTCGGTTCGATTCTCGGGTCACCTCCCGCCACGGACGGTTCCTTGTGTCACGGTCTTGACGCCATTTTCTGCGTCGGTTTCTGCCTTGATTTTTGTCTAGGTCTTCCAACTTTTGCGCCATGCGCGTCATATTACACGTTAATTCAGACATCTGGCGGGTTAGCACTTCCAGTGGGCCCGGTTCCATGGGGGCTTGTGTCTGTTGGGTGACTGCTCTGCTCAGGCATAGGGTGTCTGCAATTTGCCCTTTTGAGGCCTGGTGGCAGGCTTCCCCTTCCGCTGAGTCCTCATCTTCATCCCGACCACTCTGGTTCAGGCCCAGGATTTGTAGGACAGTTTCCTTAAATTTGGCGAAGGTGCTGTCAGGTTGTTGTCGTCTCCACATGCGCAATTGGGACTTGACTGCCTCCTCCTGCGCTCCTTCGATGAACAGGTTGGTTAGTGTTTCATCAACTTGTTCCTTTGGTTTCTTTTCTCTCAACTGTATGGCCTTCATGGCTTCCTGTAAGCTTAGTGCATACTCCCGCAGTGGTTCATTCGGTCGCTGTTTTCTCGAGTACAGGCGGCTCTTCAAATCTGCTATTGTCTTTGATTCAAAGATCTCTTGCAGCTTTTCAAAAATTTGCTCCACCGTTTCCTTTTCGTCGGCCTCCCACGTTCTTACTTCACGTAGTGCTGGGCCTCTCAGTTGCCCCACCAGTATTTCAATCGCTTGTTCGTTGCTGAGCCGGTACAGCTGTGTCATGGAGAGTATCCGGTTTTTGAATTCTTTCAGCGTTTGCGTCCCCGGGGTGTTGTTTCCCGAATAAGTCGGTACCCAGGGCGCGCCATAATAGTATGGCATGGTGATTGGTGCCGCCGTCATTGACACTGGATTTCCTTCTCCAGGTGATGCAGGAAGTCGTCTCCTCCTTCTGGTCAATGTGGGAGCTTCTGCTTGGTCTGAGTCTGACATCGCTGAATCCTGTTCGCGGACGCCAAGTGTGATGTTGTCAGACTACGTGCAGGTGTGTGACCGTTACCTGGTGTTCCTCTTCTCCTTTCGGCACTGCTTGGCTGCTACCTGACTGCTTCACTTGCCTGCAATTCAGAGGGCGGAGGGACAAAGGCACCACGGGAAGACAATACCCCAACACAACCACACAGAATGGTCACCACACGTGAGGACGGTGATCAAAATAATTTATTTAGCTGCTGAAAGATTCACGGATCACCGCTATGAAAGAAGTTAACAATGAAATGACAATAACGCTGGAATGCAATAATTGGCAGATAATATGAAGACAATTCTCCCTTTTTATATTGTGCGCAATGAGGTCACTGTGGCTTTGGTAGGCCGCACTTCGCACAATACACTACAACCAATACAATACCCTGGTCTCTACAATAAATTCAAGTAAAGATGAAGGAATAAAGATGTTCTATACAGAAGATATCGTGCGCAATGGGGCCACCTGTAACACCTGCAGGCCGCAGTTCGCACGATATACTGCATCACCAATATCACTCTGCAATGGGATTATAGTGTAAACAATTCAAACCATCAAACAAGACATGCAATAGCTTTCACATGAATGAACATAGTATGCAGCACTCATACCTTGCATAAAGAACCATAAATGTCCAGGCTAAAAACAATAAGTCCCTGAACTGCAGTTCTATTGTTGGTCCTAGGTACCTTTTGGCCTAGGTGCACCGTAATTGAAGTAACAGCTAATACAAGGAGTTGTAATCCAAGGCAAGTTATGTCCTGAGCTCTGGCACAATGCCAACACTGGGGTTACTTCTCAAAAGGTTTCTAATAACTGAAAGGGTAATGGTAAAGGCAGTCACTGCAAGGTGGACTGTGCCTCAGGCTAAAAATGGCGTTGTGCTGGGTTAACTTGTGGCGTGAAATGGAGGACAGTGTCAGTGTGGAGTGGTAGTATGGTACCTGCACACCGGGTGCTGTTGCTGACTCCTGTCAGTCACGTCTCCCTGCAGGCCGGTCTGCCTGTTGTCAATCACTGCTGCTGTGTGAATGGCGTCTCCCCTGCTGGGCTCTCTGTCTTTTCGTGGGGGCGCCTTTCCGCCAGCTGTCGCTCACCACCAGGCACGCTCTCAGCGGCTCTCGCTTGCCGCTCCCCACACTGTGTCTCTCCTCGTCAGCGGCTTTGCTGGGGATCTCTCTCTGCAGCACCCTGCGCACTGCTTACTCCTTACTCTCCCTGGGTGCACACTGCTCTCTCCTTCCTGGCTCCTCTGACTGCACACAGAACACTTGTTACATTCCAATCTGCCCAGCAACAGGCAGGCCTCTAACTTCCTGCTTCTCCCAGCACCTTGCTAGGTCCTAAAGTCCCTCCTGTCCTCCTTGCTGCTGCAGGTTGGTTGCCTAGCAACCCCCTGAAATCCTGTGCATTTTTAGGCAGCCCTGGCCACCAATGATTCTGTGGCACAAAAGGTGGTACTCCAATTCTGGGATGCCACAAGTGCACGCGGGTGTGCAAGAGGGGGGTGCGCATTCTACCCGCGGGGGGTGTGGGAGCGCTCTGCTGGCTGTCTGTGTCTATCCCAGTCCTCATGTGTCACATGATCACATGTCTTTCCTGTCAGGAGTCACAACACCAGGCTCCACCATGTGTGACCTCCTCTCATGTGGGGAGAAGTTCACCATGTAGTAGCTTCCTATTGGAAGCTGCTACTGCCTATCATACAGAGGACAGAAAACTCCTCCCCCACTTGGGCTGCCAGTACATGGAGCGATGACAGCAATAGCTTTCCAGCAGGAAGCCGTTCTGTGCACATCACCAGAGCTACAGTGCTTCCATGGGCTGCTGCCTGTGCAGCCCAGCAGCAGCAAATCCTCTGCAGTGAGCATGCCCAGACTTCAGTGAGTCGCTCAGTGTGATGCAGCCGAAGAAAGATACGCAGTGCACCAGAGAGGGGCATGGAAGTTTTTTAATTTTTATAATATTTGAGCCTCTGTGTATAATATTGGTACTTATGTATTATCTGGGCTCCCATGTTAACTGCACCCCATTTTTTCATACCCCTACTATCCAACTACGCATGGAGTTGATTTTATATAGTGTGGCGAGCGCAGCGAGCCACCGTGCCCGAAGCGTGGAGAGTGGACGCAGTCTCATAAGAAAAACGGGAGTCCAGATATTACATAAGTACCATAATATTTATTTAAACTATTATTTGTGTGTGAATCTTTAATAGGAGTATAATTTTCTGTTCTTTAATTAATAGTAAAGTTATTCAAAGTGTGTATTTTGCTTTGTACCTGTGTTTTTGTGCATACGGGAACATCATCTGTTTACAGTATATGCACAAAAGGACTGGTACAGAGCAATCACAATCAAGGCAGGAGCTGCAACAGGTTATCAGTCATATCCTCTGAGTGTATAGATGGAATTGTGGCCTAGTCAGAGTGGTCATATCCCAGGATCTGGCAGACTGTGTAGGGGTTCCCCTGTCGGGACAAATACACTCTGATAATGACATTGGCTGCTGCTCAGTGGTGCAAGTAGAATTTTTTTCTTGGTGGTATTGATAGCCTCCACCAAAAATGGCGTGGCCATGTGTCATGAGGGGGCGTGGTTACACAAAGCTAGAGGAGTGACTAAATGACAATAGTGGCCTGGCATCAGGACCCAGGGAATGAGAAACAGGGAATGTCTGGGGGTGGGTTGGCTCTTGCTTGGGGGAGAGCCGGGCAGCTTGTGCTTACAATTGTGGATCCTGCTATTCATGCTGTCGGCACCGCTGATGCCTGTCAGTGTGAAAGGCTAAATCACCAGTAGCCGGTAGCTGCATACAGCACCAATCAAAACGCTGGGTGGGCGGGCTGCGGATGCATTATATTTATACTTAAAATAAAAATAGAATTGACAGGGGGTAAGTGGTACTGTGTACCTGCAACATATTTCTTACAGGTACTCCGTACCACGCCGTACCCCCTTACTTGCAACACTGCTGCTGCGGATTCTGTTATGGCCAGATCTGTGTACAGGCAGTGATACACACCGCTGTGCTGTATATAACTGGTCACCTGCTGCCCCGTCCCTGGTATCAGGCCCATGAGATCCTCAGGGAATCCTAATGTAGAAACCTCTCCTCTTGATCCTATACCTGCAAAAGTCATTAAAAATCTATCTCCTGTGCTTATTCCAACCTTAACTAAAATCTGCAATCTCTCTCTTACTACTGGTACTTTTCCGTCTCTGCTCAAACATGCAGCGATTACTCCCATTCTGAAAAAACACAATTCTGACCCTAACTCTCTCTCTAACTATCGTCCTATCTCTCAGCTCCCATGCCTCTCCAAGCTACTCGAGAGACTTGTCTACTCTCGCCTCACAAACTTTCTTAACTCTAACACCCTATTAGACCCGCTTCAGTCAGGCTTTCGCTCTCAACACTCCACTGAGACAGCACTGACTAAAGTGGTGAATGATCTGGTAACAGCCAAGTCTAAAGGCCATTACTCACTGCTTATTCTTCTAGATCTTTCTGCTGCGTTTGACACTGTGGATCACACTCTCCTTTTACAAACACTACACTCCCTAGGTCTTAATGATACAGCCCTTTCCTGGTTCACATCTTACCTATCTGATCGCTCTTTTACTGTTCGCTTCTCTGACTCTACTTCCTCTTCACTACCCATGTCAGTCGGAGTTCCGCAAGGCTCAGTCTTAGGTCCTCTGCTTTTCTCAATCTATACCTCCTCGCTTGGCAAACTAATCAGCTCCTTCGGATTTCAGTATCACTTATATGCGGATGATACTCAAATCTATCTATCAACCCCAGAGTTGTCACCAGTGGTTTTGGGCCGAGTCTCTGAATGTCTCTCTGCCATCTCACTTTGGATGTCTTGTCGCCAACTCAAACTCAATATTTCCAAAACTGAATTACTTATATTCCCGCCAACTAAGAACAGTTACCATCCTGACATCTCCATCACTGTTGTTGACAACTCGACAATCTACCCTACCCCACAAGCTCGTTGCCTAGGGGTAATCCTCGACTCTGAACTGTCCTTTGTTCCCCACATTCAATCGGTTTCCAAATCATGTTACATGCATCTAAAAAACATATCCAAAATACGACCGTATCTCACACAAGACACTACTAAATCTCTTATTATTTATTTATTTATTAGCAGTTTCTTATATAGCGCACACAGATTCCGCAGCGCTTTACAGAGAATATTTCACCATTCACATCAGTCCCTGCCCCAGTGGAGCTTACAATCTATATTCCCTACCACATGTACATGCACACACAGACATTCTAGGGTTAATTTTTTTGTTGGGAGCCAATTAACCTACCAGTATATTTTTGGATTGTGGGAGGAAACCGGAGTACCCGGAGGAAACCCACGCAAGTACGGGGAGAATATACAAACTCCGCACAGTTAGGGCCATGGTGGGTATTGAACCCATGACCTCAGTGCTGTGAGGCAGTAATGCTAACCATTACGCCATCCGTACTGCCCATACTTATCCATGCACTCATTATATCCCGCATTGATTATTGCAATAGTCTCCTAACTGGTCTTCCCAAGAACAGACTCTCACCACTGCAATCCATTCCAAATGCTGCTGCTAGGCTGATCTTCCTTGCAAGACGCTCATCGTCTGCTGATCCGCTCTGCCAGTCCCTCCATTGGTTGCCTGTACATTACCGTGTTCAGTATAAAACACTTCTACTCACATATGAAGCTATTAACCATACTGCACCAGCTTATATCTCTGCACTTATCACAGAATATCTCCCATCTCGACCACTCCGCTCTGCACAAGATTTGCGTCTCTCATCTGAGCGGATCACTAGCTCCCATTCACTATTACAGGACTTTCATCTGGCTGCTCCCATCCTATGGAATGCCCTTCCATGCACAATTAGACTCTCCGCTACATTCCAAACTTTCAAGCGTTCCCTGAAAACTCACCTCTTCAGGCAAGCCTATCATATTTATATACCGCATGCATAACCCTCTGATGCACTTATGTATTATATAGCTTCCCTTCTGGACTTGTAACTTGTTGGGACTGCTATGTTATTACTGGTGCCTGTCCTTGTGTTTCCCTCCTATATACCTAATAGATTGTAAGCTTGCAGCAGGGCCCTCCTACCTCCAAGTCTGTCTGTTACCCAGTTTGTTATATCACTGTCTACTATTGTAAAGCGCAACGGAATCTGCTGCGCTATATAAGAAACTGTAAATAAATAAATAATAAATGTAGTATATTATTACTTACACTGGGATATATGTGACTTATATAATGACATTGGCTTCTGTAATCAGTGGCTGCTGCTGATTCTGTTATATAGATGTGGCCAGATCTGTTTACAGGCAGTGATACACACCACTGTGCTGTATATAACTGGTCACCTGCTGCCCCGTCCCTGGTATCAGGCCCATGAGATCCTCAGGGAATCCTAATGTAGTATATCATTACTTACACTGGGATATATGTGACTTATATAATGACACTAGGTGATTCATCGCGCCCTACGGGCGCTCTTCACACCGTCGTAAGGGGCTGCGCCCCCTTAATTTGTGAACGTTTGTATATGAGAAATATGGTTAGAATTGTATGAAAGATGCCCTGTATTGCAACTTAGGTGTCCACGAATCGCGGGAGGGGGGGTCGCGGAGGGTGCCGCGAATTGCAGGAGGGGGGGTCGTGGGGGGTGCCGCGAATTGCAGGAGAGGGGTTTGTGGGGGGGTGGATGCTGCGAATCGCGGGAGGGGAGGGATTGCAGAGAATCGCGGGAGGGGGGTCGCGGGGTGGGTTGCCGCAAATCGCGGGAGGGGGGTTACGGGGGTTGCGGCGAATCATGGTAGGGGGGGTCGCGGGGGGTGTGCCGTGAATCACGGGAGGGGGGGTCACGGGGTGGGGTGCCGAGAATCGCGGGGGAGGTGTGTGTGTGCCGTGAATCGTGGGGGTTGTGGGGGGGGTGGGGGGGTGTGACGCAAATCGCCACAAGAAAAAATCAACACAGAAAGGTCAACACATGTAAATGTTGACATAAGTGTGCCACTTCATTGGTGTCCATGTCGACACATGAGAATGAATATGAAAATATTAAAAAAATGAAAAAAAAAACTTCAAAAACTCATGTCAACCTTTTTCATTGTCGACCATAGCCATGTCAGTGTTTTCCATGTGCAATTTAATTCTGGAGCTGCCGCGAATCACGGGGGGTGCCGCGAATTGCAGGAGGGGGGGGTCGCGGGGTTGGGTGCAGCGAATCGCGGGAGGGCGGGGTTCACAGGGGTTCCGGTGGGGGTTTGCCGCGAATTGCGGGAGGTGGGGGGTCACGGGGGTGCCGCGAATCGCGGGGGGGGTTGCGGGGGGGTGTGACGCGAATCGCCACAAGAAAAAATCAACACAGAAAGGTCAACACATGTAAATGTTGACATAAGTGTGCCACTTCATTGGTGTCCATGTTGACACATGACAATGAATATGAAAACATTCAAAAAATAAAATAAATCTTCAAAAACTCATGTCAACCTTTTTCATTGTCGACCATAGCCGTGCCAGTGTTTTGCATGTGCCATTTAATCCTGGGGCTGCCGCGAATCGCGGGAGGTGCCGCGATTTGCGGGAGGGGGGGGTTGCGGGGGGTGGGTGCCGCGAATCGCGGGAGAGCGGGGTTCATGGGGGTTCCGGTGGGGGGTTGCCGCGAATTGCGGGAGGGGGGGGTCGCGGGGGGGTGCCGGGGTGCCGCGAATCGCCGGAGGGGGGGTTGCGGGGGGTGTGACGCGAATCGCCACAAGAAAAAAATCAACACAGAAAGGTCAACACATGTAAATTTTGACATAAGTGTGGCACTTCATTGGTGTCCATGTCGACACATGAGAATGAATATGAAAATATTCAAAAAATGACAAAAAAACTTCAAAAACTCATGTCAACCTTTTTCATTGTCGACCATAGCCATGTCAGTGTCTTCCATGTGCAATTTAATTCTGGAGCTGCCGCGAATCACGGGGGGGTGCCACGAATTGCGGGAGGGGGGGTCGCGGGGGTGGGTGCCGCGAATCGCGGGAGGGCGGGGTTCACAGGGGTTCCGGTGGGGGGTTGCCGCGAATTGCGGGAGGTTGGGGGGTCACGGGGGTGCCGCGAATCGCGGGAGGGGGGGTTGCGGGGGGGTGTGACGCGAATCGCCACAAGAAAAAATCAACACAGAAAGGTCAACACATGTAAATGTTGACATAAGTGTGCCACTTCATTGGTGTCCATGTCGACACATGACAATGAATATGAAAAAATTAAAAAAATTAAAAATAAATCTTCAAAAACTCATGTCAACCTTTTTCATTGTCGACCATAGCCATGTCAGTGTTTTGCATGTGCCATTTAATCCTGGGGCTGCTGCGAATTGCGGGGGGGGGGTGCCGCGAATCGCGGGAGGGGGGTCGCAGGGGGGGTGCCGCCAATCGTGCAAGGGGGGGTCGCGGGGGGGGTCTTTTTGCCGCGAATCGCGGGAGGGAGGTCGCGGGGGGGGGGTGTTTTTTCCGCGATTCGCGGGAGGGGGGGGTCGCGGGGTGGTGGTTATGCCGCGAATTGCGGGAGGGGTCGTGGGGGGGTTCTTTTTGCAGCGAATCGCGGGAGGGGGGGTCGCGGGGGTGTTTTTGCTGCGAATCGCGGTAGGGGGGTCGCGGGGGAGTGGGTGTTTTTGCCGCGAATCGCGGGAGGGGGGGGCTCGCGGGGGGGGGGGAGGTTTTGACGCAAATCGCGGGAGGGGGGCGCTCACCTGGTGGCTGTGGAGTAGCAGTGCTGGGCAACATGGGAAGGCAGTGGGTGTCTGGCACTGTCTGTGGGCTCACTGGGCTGGTTCTCTGTCACATACCTCCCAACATGACCCTCTCCAGGAGGGACACAATGCTCTGTTTCTAGACTTCCCCTTAATGTATGATTGCCATCACCTGTTTTAAACAGGTTAATTTCTCAGAAAGGTGTTCAGCACAGATGAAGGCAATCACACATTAAGAGGAAAGTCCAGGAACAGAGCGTTATAGACACAGACACACACTTTGAGTGACAGATGTAGCCAAATATATAGGAGATTGGCTGCTGTAACCAGTGGCTGCTGCTGATTCTGTTATATAGATGTGGCCAGATCTGTTTACAGGCAGTGATACACACCGCTGTGCTGTATATAACTGATCACCTGCTGCCTCGTCCCTGGTATCAGGCCCATGAGATCCTCAGGGAATCCTAATGTAGTATATCATTACTTACACTGGGATATATGTGACTTATATAATGACATTGGCTGCTGTAACCAGTGGCTGCTGCTGATACTGTTATGTAGATGTGGCCAGATCTGTGTACAGGCAGTGATATACACCACTGTGCTGTATATAACTGGTCACCTGCTGCCCCGTCCCTGGTATCAGGCCCATGAGAACCTCAGGGAATCCTAATGTAGTATATCATTACTTACACTGGGATATATGTGACTTATATAATGACATTGGCTGCTGTAACCAGTGGCTGCTGCTGATTCTGTTATATAGATGTGGCCAGATCTGTGTACAGGCAGTGATACACACCGCTGTGCTGTATATAACTGATCACCTGCTGCCCCGTCCCTGGTATCAGACCCATGAGATCCTCCGGGAATCCTAATGTAGTATATCATTACTTACACTGGGATATATGTGACTTATATAATGACATTGGCTGCTGTAACCAGTGGCTGCTGCTGATACTGTTATATAGATGTGGCCAGATCTGTTACAGGCAGTGATACACACCGCTGTGCTGTATATAACTGGTCACCTGCTGCCCCGTCCCTGGTATCAGGCCCATGAGATCCTCAGGTAATCCTAATGTAGTATATCATTACTTACACTGGGATATATGTGACTTATATAATGACATTGGCTGCTGTAACCAGTGGCTGCTGCTGATACTGTTATGTAGATGTGGCCAGATCTGTTACAGGCAGTGATACACACCGCTGTGCTGTATATAACTGGTCACCTGCTGCCCCGTCCCTGGTATCAGGCCCATGAGATCCTCAGGGAATCCTAATGTAGTATATCATTACTTACACTGGGATATATGTGACTTATATAATGACATTGGCTGCTGTAACCAGTGGCTGCTGCTTATTCTGTTATGTAGATGTGGCCAGATCTGTGTACAGGCAGTGATACACACCGCTGTGCTGTATATAACTGATCACCTGCTGCCCCGTCCCTGGTATCAGGCCCATGAGATCCTCAGGGAATCCTAATGTAGTATATCATTACTTACACTGGGATATATGTGACTTATATAATGACATTGGCTGCTGTAACCAGTGGCTGCTGCTGATTCTGTTATATAGATGTGGCCAGATCTGTGTACAGGCAGTGATACACACAGCTGTGCTGTATATAACTGATCACCTGCTGCCTCGTCCCTGGTATCAGGCCCATGAGATCCTCAGGGAATCCTAATGTAGTATATCATTACTTACACGGATATATGTGACTTATATAATGACATTGGCTGCTGTAACCAGTGGCTGCTGCTGATACTGTTATATAGATGTGGCCAGATCTGTGTACAGGCAGTGATACACACCGCTGTGCTGTATATAACTGGTCACCTGCTGCCTCGTCCCTGGTATCAGGCCCATGAGATCCTCAGGGAATCCTAATGTAGTATATCATTACTTACACTGGGATATATGTGACTTATATAATGACATTGGCTGCTGTAACCAGTGGCTGCTGCTGATACTGTTATATAGATGTGGCCAGATCTGTGTACAGGCAGTGATACACACCGCTGTGCTGTATATAACTGGTCACCTGCTGCCCCGTCCCTGGTATCAGGCCCATGAGAGCCTCAGGGAATCCTAATGTAGTATATCATTACTTACACGGATATATGTGACTTATATAATGACATTGGCTGCTGTAACCAGTGGCTGCTGCTGATACTGTTATATAGATGTGGCCAGATCTGTGTACAGGCAGTGATACACACCGCTGTGCTGTATATAACTGATCACCTGCTGCCCCGTCCCTGGTATCAGGCCCATGAGATCCTCAGGGAATCCTAATGTAGTATATCATTACTTACACTGGGATATATGTGACTTATATAATGACATTGGCTGCTGTAACCAGTGGCTGATGCTGATTCTGTTATATAGATGTGGCCAGATCTGTTTACAGGCAGTGATACACACCGCTGTGCTGTATATAACTGATCACCTGCTGCCCCATCCCTGGTATCAGGCCCATGAGATCCTCAGGGAATCCTAATGTAGTATATTATTACTTACACTGGGATACATGTGACTTATATAATGACATTGGCTGCTGTAACCAGTGGCTGCTGCTGATACTGTTATATAGATGTGGCCAGATCTGTGTACAGGCAGTGATACACAACACTGTGCTGTATATAACTGGTCACCTGCTGCCCCGTCCCTGGTATCAGGCCCATGAGATCCTCAGGGAATCCTAATGTAGTATATCATTACTTACACTGGGATATATGTGACTTATATAATGACATTGGCTGCTGTAACCAGTGGCTGCTGCTGATACTGTTATATAGATGTGGCCAGATCTGTGTACAGGCAGTGATACACACCGCTGTGCTGTATATAACAGGTCACCTGCTGCCCCGTCCCTGGTATCAGGCCCATGAGATCATCAGGGAATCCTAATATAGTATATTATTACTTACACTGGGATATATGTGAGTTATATAATGACATTGGTTGCTGTAACCAGTGGCTGCTGCTGATACTGTTATGTAGATGTGGCCAGATCTGTGTACAGGCAGTGATACACACCACTGTGCTGTATATAACTGGTCACCTGCTGCCCCGTCCCTGGTATCAGGCCCATGAGATCCTCAGGGAATCCTAATGTAGTATATCATTACTTACACTTGGATATATGTGACTTATATAATGACATTGGCTGCTGTAACCAGTGGCTGCTGCTGATACTGTTATATAGATGTGGCCAGATCTGTGTACAGGCAGTGATACACACCGCTGTGCTGTATATAACTGGTCACCTGCTGCCCTGTCCCTGGTATCAGGCCCATGAGATCCTCAGGGAATCCTAATGTAGTATATCATTACTTACACTGGGATATATGTGACTTATATAATGACATTGGCTGCTGTAACCAGTGGCTGCTGCTGATACTGTTATATAGATGTGGCCAGATCTGTTTACAGGCAGTGATACACACCGCTGTGCTGTATATAACTGATCACCTGCTGCCCCGTCCCTGGTATCAGGCCCATGAGATCCTCAGGGAATCCTAATGTAGTATATCATTACTTACACTGGGATATATGTGACTTATATAATGACATTGGCTGCTGTAACCAGTGGCTGCTGCTGATACTGTTATATAGATGTGGCCAGATCTGTTTACAGGCAGTGATACACACCGCTGTGCTGTATATAACTGGTCACCTGCTGCCCCGTCCCTGGTATCAGGCCCATGAGATCCTCAGGGAATCCTAATGTAGTATATTATTACTTACACTGGGATATATGTGACTAATATAATGACATTGACTGCTGTAACTAGTGGCTGCTGCTGATTCTGTTATATAGATGTGGCCAGATCTGTGTACAGGCAGTGATACACACCGCTGTGCTGTATATAACTGGTCACCTGCTGCCCCGTCCCTGGTATCAGGCCCATGAGATCCTCAAGGAATCCTAATGTAGTATATCATTACTTACACTGGGATATATGTGACTTATATAATGACATTGGCTGCTGTAACCAGTGGCTGCTGCTGATTCTGTTATATAGATGTGGCCAGATCTGTTTACAGGCAGTGATACACACCGCTGTGCTGTATATAACTGATCACCTGCTGCCTCGTCCCTGGTATCAGGCCCATGAGATCCTCAGGGAATCCTAATGTAGTATATCATTACTTACACTGGGATATATGTGAGTTATATAATGACATTGGCTGCTGTAAGCAGTGGCTGCTGCTGATTCTGTTATGTAGATGTGGCCAGATCTGTTTACAGGCAGTGATACACACCACTGTGCTGTATATAACTGGTCACCTGCTGCCCCGTCCCTGGTATCAGGCCCATGAGATCCTCAGGGAATCCTAATGTAGTATATCATTACTTACACTGGGATATATGTGACTTATATAATGACATTGGCTGATAGATGTAACCAGTGGCTGCTGCTGATACTGTTATATAGATGTGGCCAGATCTGTTTACAGGCAGTGATACACACCGCTGTGCTGTATATAACTGGTCACCTGCTGCCCTGTCCCTGGTATCAGGCCCATGAGATCCTCAGGGAATCCTAATGTAGTATATCATTACTTACACTGGGATATATGTGACTTATATAATGACATTGGCTGCTGTAACCAGTGGCTGCTGCTGATTCTGTTATATAGATGTGGCCAGATCTGTGTACAGGCAGTGATACACACCGCTGTGCTGTATATAACTGGTCACCTGCTGCCCCGTCCCTGGTATCAGGCCCATGAGATCCTCAGGGAATCCTAATGTAGTATATTATTACTTACACTGGGATATATGTGACTTATATAATGACATTGGCTGCTGTAACCAGTGGCTGCTGCTGATTCTGTTATGTAGATGTGGCCAGATCTGTGTACAGGCAGTGATACACACCGCTGTGCTGTATATAACTGATCACCTGCTGCCCCGTCCCTGGTATCAGGCCCATGAGAGCCTCAGGGAATCCTAATGTAGTATATCATTACTTACACTGGGATATATGTGAGTTATATAATGACATTGGTTGCTGTAACCAGTGGCTGCTGCTGATACTGTTATGTAGATGTGGCCAGATCTGTGTACAGGCAGTGATACACACCGCTGTGCTGTATATAACTGGTCACCTGCTGCCCCGTCCCTGGTATCAGGCCCATGAGATCCTCAGGGAATCCTAATGTAGTATATTATTACTGACACTGGGATATATGTGACTTATATAATGACATTGGCTGCTGTAACCAGTGGCTGCTGCTGATACTGTTATATAGATGTGGCCAGATCTGTGTACAGGCAGTGATACACACCGCTGTGCTGTATATAACTGGTCACCTGCTGCCCCGTCCCTGGTATCAGGCCCATGAGATCCTCAGGGAATCCTAATGTAGTATATCATTACTTACACTGGGATATATGTGACTTATATAATGACATTGGCTGCTGTAACCAGTGGCTGCTGCTGATACTGTTATGTAGATGTGGCCAGATCTGTGTACAGGCAGTGATACACACCACTGTGCTGTATATAACTGATCACCTGCTGCCCCGTCCCTGGTATCAGGCCCATGAGATCCTCAGGGAATCCTAATGTAGTATATTATTACTTACACTGGGATATATGTGACTTATATAATGACATTGGCTGCTGTAACCAGTGGCTGCTGCTGATACTGTTATATAGATGTGGCCAGATCTGTGTACAGGCAGTGATACACACCGCTGTGCTGTATATAACTGGTCACCTGCTGCCCTGTCCCTGGTATCAGGCCCATGAGATCCTCAGGGAATCCTAATGTAGTATATCATTACTTACACTGGGATATATGTGACTTATATAATGACATTGGCTGCTGTAACCAGTGGCTGCTGCTGATTCTGTTATATAGATGTGGCCAGATCTGTGTACAGGCAGTGATACACACCGCTGTGCTGTATATAACTGGTCACCTGCTGCCTCGTCCCTGGTAACAGGCCCATGAGATCCTCAGGGAATCCTAATGTAGTATATTATTACTTACACTGGGATATATGTGACTTATATAATGACATTGGCTGCTGTAACCAGTGGCTGCTGCTGATACTGTTATATAGATGTGGCCAGATCTGTTTACAGGCAGTGATACACACCGCTGTGCTGTATATAACTGATCACCTGCTGCCCCGTCCCTGGTATCAGGCCCATGAGATCCTCAGGGAATCCTAATGTAGTATATTATTACTTACACTGGGATATATGTGACTTATATAATGACATTGGCTGCTGTAACCAGTGGCTGCTGCTGATTCTGTTATGTAGATGTGGCCAGATCTGTGTACAGGCAGTGATACACACCGCTGTGCTGTATATAACTGATCACCTGTTGCCCCGTCCCTGGTATCAGGCCCATGAGATCCTCCGGGAATCCTAATGTAGTATATCATTACTTACACTGGGATATATGTGACTTATATAATGACATTGGCTGCTGTAACCAGTGGCTGCTGCTGATACTGTTATATAGATGTGGCCAGATCTGTTTACAGGCAGTGATACACACCGCTGTGCTGTATATAACTGGTTACCTGCTGCCTCGTCCCTGGTATCAGGCCCATGAGATCCTCAGGGAATCCTAATGTAGTATATCATTACTTACACTGGGATATATGTGACTTATATAATGACATTGGCTGCTGTAACCAGTGGCTGCTGCTGATTCTGTTATATAGATGTGGCCAGATCTGTTTACAGGCAGTGATACACACCGCTGTGCTGTATATAACTGGTCACCTGCTGCCTCGTCCCTGGTATCAGGCCCATGAGATCCTCAGGGAATCCTAATGTAGTATATCATTACTTACACTGGGATGTATGTGACTTATATAATGACATTGGCTGATAGATGTAACCAGTGGCTGCTGCTGATTCTGTTATATAGATGTGGCCAGATCTGTGTACAGGCAGTGATACACACCGCTGTGCTGTATATAACTGATCACCCGCTGCCCTGTCCCTGGTATCAGGCCCATGAGATCCTCAGGGAATCCTAATGTAGTATATCATTACTTACACTGGGATATATGTGACTTATATAATGACATTGGCTGCTGTAACCAGTGGCTGCTGCTGATTCTGTTATATAGATGTGGCCAGATCTGTGTACAGGCAGTGATACACACCGCTGTGCTGTATATAACTGATCACCTGCTGCCTCGTCCCTGGTATCAGGCCCATGAGATCCTCAGGGAATCCTAATGTAGTATATCATTACTTACACTGGGATATATGTGACTTATATAATGACATTGGCTGATAGATGTAACCAGTGGCTGCTGCTGATACTGTTATGTAGATGTGGCCAAATTGGTTTACAGGCAGTGATACACACCGCTGTGCTGTATATAACTGGTTACCTGCTGCCTCGTCCCTGGTATCAGGCCCATGAGATCCTCAGGGAATCCTAATGTAGTATATCATTACTTACACTGGGATATATGTGACTTATATAATGACATTGGCTGCTGTAACCAGTGGCTGCTGCTGATTCTGTTATATAGATGTGGCCAGATCTGTGTACAGGCAGAGATACACACCGCTGTGCTGTATATAACTGGTCACCTGCTGCCCTGTCCCTGGTAACAGGCCCATGAGATCCTCAGGGAATCCTAATGTAGTATATTATTACTTACACTGGGATATATGTGACTTATATAATGACATTGGCTGCTGTAACCAGTGGCTGCTGCTGATTCTGTTATATAGATGTGGCCAGATCTGTTTACAGGCAGTGATACACACCGCTGTGCTGTATATAACTGATCACCTGCTGCCCCGTCCCTGGTATCAGGCCCATGAGATCCTCAGGGAATCCTAATGTAGTATATTATTACTTACACTGGGATATATGTGACTTATATAATGACATTGGCTGCTGTAACCAGTAGCTGCTGCTGATTCTGTTATATAGATGTGGCCAGATCTGTGTACAGGCAGTGATACACACCACTGTGCTGTATATAACTGGTCACCTGCTGCCCCGTCCCTGGTATCAGGCCCATGAGATCCTCAGGGAATCCTAATGTAGTATATCATTACTTACACTGGGATATATGTGACTTAAATAATGACATTGGCTGCTGTAACCAGTGGCTGCTGCTGATTCTGTTATGTAGATGTGGCCAGATCTGTGTACAGGCAGTGATACACACCGCTGTGCTGTATATAACTGGTCACCTGCTGCCCTGTCCCTGGTAACAGGCCCATGAGATCCTCAGGGAATCCTAATGTAGTATATTATTACTTACACTGGGATATATGTGACTTATATAATGACATTGGCTGCTGTAACCAGTGGCTGCTGCTGATTCTGTTATATAGATGTGGCCAGATCTGTTTACAGGCAGTGATACACACCGCTGTGCTGTATATAACTGATCACCTGCTGCCCCGTCCCTGGTATCAGGCCCATGAGATCCTCAGGGAATCCTAATGTAGTATATTATTACTTACCCTGGGATATATGTGACTTATATAATGACATTGGCTGCTGTAAGCAGTGGCTGTTGCTGATTCTGTTATGTAGATGTGGCCAGATCTGTTTACAGGCAGTAATACACACCGCTGTGCTGTATATAACTGGTCACCTGCTGCCCCGTCCCTGGTATCAGGCCCATGAGATCCTCAGGTAATCCTAATGTAGTATATTATTACTTACACTGGGATATATGTGACTTATATAATGACATTGGCTGCTGTAACCAGTGGCTGCAGCTGATTCTGTTATATAGATGTGGCCAGATCTGTTTACAGGCAGTGATACACACAGCTGTGCTGTATATAACTGGTCACCTGCTGCCCCGTCTCTGGTATCAGGCCCATGAGATCCTCAGGGAATCCTAATGTAGTATATCATTACTTACACTGGGATATATGTGACTTATATAATGACATTGGCTGCTGTAACCAGTGGCTGCTGCTGATTCTGTTATGTAGTTGTGGCCAGATCTGTTTACAGGCAGTGATACACACCACTGTGCTGTATATAACTGATCACCTGCTGCCTCGTCCCTGGTATCAGGCCCATGAGATCCTCAGGTAATCATAATGTAGTATATTATTACTTACACTGGGATATATGTGACTTATATACTGACATTGGCTGCTGTAACCAGTGGCTGCTGCTGATTCTGTAATATAGATGTGGCCAGATCTGTTTACAGGCAGTGATACACACCGCTGTGCTGTATATAACTGGTCACCTGCTGCCCCGTCCCTGGTATCAGGCCCATGAGATCCTCAGGTAATCCTAATGTAGTATATCATTACTTACACTGGGATATATGTGACTTATATAATGATTGTTTCCCTTCTGCTCTTATCCTTACAGGTAATTCCCAGAGGATGTCGGCCAATAAGACACTTGAAGGTTGGTAGGATTTTCTCTGTGAATAATATAAAATGCAGCCAGAATGTATCTATATATCTGACTAATAACACCACTGATGAGTCTGCCCAAGGGGGCTGTTATATAAATGGCAGAACCAGTCTGGTATTATATGTGCAGGACCAGCACCTGGGTGCAGAATGGAGGCCGTCCCCAAACAGAGGGAAAGTATATTGTGTGGCACTTCCCTGACATTGTGTAATACATTGTACACCGATATTTCGTGAGGGGCAGCTATAGAGACAGTGTACCCTTCTCCATGACTGGGCACAGGACTTGCTCTATCAGTGAGCTGGCAGCTCTATTGACCCTGGCACATTGGTTATAATCGCCATACCCCCACCATGCCCCATGACTGATGATGTCATGATGGGGTGGGACATCTGGCACTGGTAAGTGCACCACTGGCAGGAGGGTCCTCAGGAGGGTCTGGGGGCTTCATAGACTGCAGTGTGGCTGCCTGGTACATCTAGAGGATATTCCGGACACCACTGTCACAGCACCCAGTACGTCACCATGGTGGGGGTGGGACATCTGGCACTGGTCAGTGCAGCAATGGCAGGAGGGTCCTCAGGAGGGTCTGGGGGCTTCATAGACTGCAGTGTGCCTGCCTGGTACATCTAGAGGATATTCCGGACACCACTGCCACAGCACCCAGTACGTCACCATGGTGGGGGGGGTGGACATCTGGCACTGGTCAGTGCAGCACTGACAGGAGGGTCCTCAGGAGGGTCTGGAGGCTTCATAGACTGCAGTGTGCCTGCCTGGTACATCTAGAGGATATTCTGGACACCACTGTCACAGCACCCAGTACGTCACCATGATGGGGGTGGGACATCTGGCACTGGTCAGTGCAGCACTGGCAGGAGGGTCCTCAGGAGGGTCTGGAGGCTTCATAGACTGCAGTGTTGCTGCCTGGTACATCTAGAGGATATTCCAGACACCACTGCCACAGCACCCAGTACGTCACCATGGTGGGGGGGGGGACATCTGGCACTGGTCAGTGCAGCACTGGCAGGAGGGTCCTCAGGAGGGTCTGGGGGCTTCATAGACTGCAGTGTGGCTGCCTGGTACATCTAGAGGATATTCCGGACACCACTGCCACATCATCCAGTACGTCACCATGGTGGGGGGGGGGGACATCTGGCACTGGTCAGTGCAGCACTGGCAGGAGGGTCCTCAGGAGGGTCTGGAGGCTTCATAGACTGCAGTGTGCCTGTCTGGTACATCTAGAGGATATTCCGGACACCACTGCCACAGCACCCAGTACGTCACCATGGTGGGGGGGGGGACATCTGGCACTGGTCAGTGCAGCACTGGCAGGAGGGTCCTCAGGAGGGTCTGGGGGCTTCATAGACTGCAGTGTGCCTGTCTGGTACATCTAGAGGATATTCCGGACACCACTGCCACAGCACCCAGTACGTCACCATGGTGGGGGGGGACATCTGGCACTGGTAAGTGCAGCACTGGCTGGAGGGTCCTCAGGAGGGTCTGGGGGCTTCATAGACTGCAGTGTGGCTGCCTGGTACATCTAGAGGATATTCCGGACACCACTGCCACAGCACCCAGTACGTAACCTTGGTGGGGGGGGACATCTGGCACTGGTAAGTGCAGCACTGGCAGGAGGGTCCTCCGGAGGGTCTGGGGGCTTTATAGACTGCAGTGTGGCTGCCTGGTACATCTAGAGGATATTCCAGACACCACTGCCACAGCACCCAGTACGTCACCATGGTGGGGGGGGGACATCTGGCACTGGTCAGTGCAGCACTGGCGGGAGGGTCCTCAGGAGTGTCTGGGGGCTTCATAGACTGCAGTGTGCCTGCCTGGTACATCTAGAGGATATTACGGACACCACTGCCACAGCACCCAGTACGTCACCATGGTGGGGGGGGACATCTGGCACTGGTCAGTGCAGCACTGACAGAAGGGTCCTCTGGAGGGTCTGGGGGCTTCTTAGACTGCAGTGTGGCTGTCTGGTACATCTAGAGGATATTCCGGACACCACTGCCACAGCACCCAGTACGTCACCATGGTGGGGGTGGGACATCTGGCACTGGTAAGTGCAGCACTGGCTGGAGGGTCCTCAGGAGGGTCTGGGGGCTTCATAGACTGCAGTGTGCCTGCCTGGTACATCTAGAGGATATTCCAGACACCACTGCCACAGCACCCAGTACGTCACCATGGTGGGGGTGGGACATCTGGCACTGGTAAGTGCAGCACTGGCTGGAGGGTCCTCAGGAGGGTCTGGGGGCTTCATAGACTGCAGTGTGGCTGCCTGGTACAACTAGAGGATATTCCGGACACCACTGCCACAGCACCCAGTACGTCACCATGGTGGGGGGGGGGCATCTGGCACTGGTCAGTGCAGCACTGGCAGGAGGGTCCTCAGGAGGGTCTGGAGGCTTCATAGACTGCAGTGTGCCTGTGTGGTACATCTAGAGGATATTCCGGACACCACTGCCACAGCACCCAGTACGTCACCATGGTGGGGGTGGGACATCTGGCACTGGTAAGTGCAGCACTGGCTGGAGGGTCCTCAGGAGGGTCTGGGGGCTTCATAGACTGCAGTGTGGCTGCCTGGTACATCTAAAAGGATATTCCGGACACCACTGCCACAGAATCCAGTACGTCACCATGGTGGGGGGGGGGACATCTGGCACTGGTCAGTGCAGCACTGGCAGGAGGGTCCTCAGGAGGGTCTGGAGGCTTCATAGACTGCAGTGTGCCTGTCTGGTACATCTAGAGGATATTCCGGACACCACTGCCACAGCACCCAGTACGTCACCATGGTGGGGGTGGGACATCTGGCACTGGTAAGTGCAGCACTGGCAGGAGGGTCCTCAGGAGGGTCTGGGGGCTTCATAGACTGCAGTGTGTTTGTCTGGTACATCTAGAGGATATTCCGGACACCACTGCCACAGCACCCAGTACGTCACCATGATGGGGGTGGGACATCTGGCACTGGTAAGTGCACCACTGGCAGGACGGTCCTCAGGAGGGTCTGGGGCTTCATAGACTGCAGTGTGTCTGTCCGGTACATCTAGAGGATATTCCGGACACCACTGCCACAGCACCCAGTACGTCACCATGATGGGGGTGGGACATCTGGCACTGGTAAATGCAGCACTGGCAGGAGGGTCCTTCGGAGGGTCTGGTGGCGTCATAGACTGCAGTGTGCCTGCCTGGTACATCTAGAGGATATTCCGGATACCACTGCCACAGCACCCAGTACGTCACCATGGTGGGGGTGGGACATCTGGCACTGGTAAGTGCAGCACTGGCAGGAGGGTCCTCAGGAGGGTCTGGGGGCTTCATAGACTGCAGTGTGGCTGCCTGGTACATCTAGAGGATATTACGGACTCCACTGCCACAGCACCCAGTACGTCGCCATGGTGGGGATGGGACATCTGGCACTGGTAAGTGCAGCACTGGCAGGAGGGTCCTCAGGAGGGTCTGGGGGCTTCATAGACTGCAGTGTGGTTGTCTGGTACATCTAGAGGATATTCCGGACACCACTGCCACAGCACCCAGTACGTCGCCATGGTGGCACCCTAACGACATCAAACACCCAAATAGCACAGACTTTTAAAAAAGTTCCCTATACTCCGGCCCGCTCTCAAATGACGATATGGCTTCTCGTTTTTGGGAGGATTCACCAATCCCACAACTAAACCCAAGCTCATCTGCTATCTTAGGTGAGGATATATCCCTGGAAGAAGTACTGTCCACCATTACAGGAATAAAACCAGGCAAGGCCCCGGGGCCGGATGGCTTGTCCTCAGAATACTTTAATCTCTTAGCACCTAAGATTTCCCCAACTAGTTAGATGGTTGGTGGGAAAGTTGGTCTGATGTGTGGCCAGCATTAGCTAGTAACAGGTCTCCAATCACTAGGATACAAGGATAAGTTATACCAGGCTGAGTATGTTCTCACTGGAGAAACGGAGGCTGAGAGGTGATATGATTAGTATGTTACATACAGAATTGGGAATCATATGGAACTGGGAGATGATTGGTCAGTATCAGGCCTATACTTAGGACACGCGGGAGTGTACTGAGGCTCAAGGAAAAGAGATTCCGTACTGAATTAAGAGGATTCTTCCCCATTAGAGCAGTAACATTCTGGAACTCATTGCCGGTGGGGTGATTACAGCGACCACTGGTAATGAATTTAAATTAAAGATGGATACATGTATGGCCACAAAGGGAATCGTGAAGATATGACTTACTCCAGTCAGTAGTTACAGGTGAGATAGGTTGAACCCAATGGACTGATGTCTTTTATCACCTTGAGTCTTATGTTACTCTGCACAGAAACAAAATAACACCCAAATGTAACTCTCTGCACATGTTACCACTGCCCCACCTGCAGTGCAGTATGGTTTTGTCCATTAGAGAGATCATTTGCATTTGTGAGTGAACCAGATCAGGTCCTTTGTGTAGAGTTGGTGAGAGCCATAAATAGTTATCCAGGACAGAAGGATTTAGAATGACAGAACCTCTATGTGTTTAGTGACAAGCACTGAGACAGACCAGTCCTCTACACAGTCATTGGTATAACCCCCTGACTATGCTGCATTATCTGCTCAGGTTGGATCACTGCTGCACCACATGCCATAGATGCCTCCTGCTGCCCCACATGCCATAGGTGCCTCCGGCTCGCCCCATGCCATAGGTGCCTCCGGCTGCCCCACATGCCATAGGTGCCTCCGGCTGCACCACATGCCATAGGTGCCTCCGGCTGCACCACATGCCATAGGTGCCTCCGGCTGCACCACATGCCATAGGTGCCTCCGGCTGCACCACATGCCATAGGTGCCTCCGGCTGCACCACATGCCATAGGTGCCTCCGGCTGCACCACATGCCATAGGTGCCTCCGGCTGCCCCACATGCCATAGGTGCCTCCGGCTGCCCCACAGGCCATAGGTGCCTCCGGCTGCACCACATGCCATAGGTGCCTCCGGCTGCACCACATGCCATAGGTGCCTCCGGCTGCACCACATGCCATAGGTGCCTCCGGCTGCACCACATGCCATAGGTGCCTCCGGCTGCACCACATGCCATAGGTGCCTCCGGCTGCACCACATGCCATAGGTGCCTCCGGCTGCACCACATGCATAGGTGCCTCCGGCTGCACCACTTGCCATAGGTGCCTCCGGCTGCACCACATGCCATAGGTGCCTCCGGCTGCACCACATGCCATAGGTGCCTCCGGCTGCGCCACATGCCATAGGTGCCTCCCGCTGCGCCACATGTAATAGAGGCCTCCTGCTGCGCCACATGCCATAGGTGCCTCCCGCTGCGCTACATGTAATAGAGGCCTCCCGCTGCGCCACATGTAATAGAGGCCTCCTTCTGCGCCACATGTAATAGAGGCCTCCTTCTGCGCCACATGTAATAGAGGCCTCCTGCTGCGCCACATGTAATAGGGCCTCCTGCTGCGCCACATGTAATAGGGGCCTCCTGCTGCGCCTCATGTAATAGGGCCTCCTGCTGCGCCACATGTAATAGGGGCCTCCTGCTGCACTACATGTAATAGGGGCCTCCCGCTGCAGCTACATGTAATAGGGGCCTCCCGCTGCGCTACATGTAATAGATGCCTCCCGCTGCACTACATGTAATAGATGCCTCCCGCTGCACTACATGTAATAGATGCCTCCCGCTGCACCACATGTAATAGATGCCTCCCGCTGCACCACATGTAATAGATGCCTCCCCGCTGCACCACATGTAATAGAGGCCTCCCCGCTGCACCACATGTAATAGATGCCTCCCCGCTGCACCACATGTAATAGAGGCCTCCCCGCTGCACCACATGTAATAGGGGCCTCCCGCTGCACTACATGTAATAGGGGCCTCCCGCTGCACTACATGTAATAGGGGCCTCCCGCTGCACTACATGTAATAGTGGCCTCCCGCTGCACTACATGTAATAGTGGCCTCCTGCTGCACTACATGTAATAGGGGCCTCCTGCTGCACTACATGTAATAGGGGCCTCCTGCTGCACTACATGTAATAGGGGCCTCCTGCTGCACTACATGTAATAGGGGCCTCCTGCTGCACTACATGTAATAGAGGCCTCCTGCTGCATTTACATGCAATAGATGCCTCCTGCTGCATTACATGCAATAGATGCCTCCCACTGCACTACATGTAATAGATGCCTCCCGCTGCATCACTATACAGAGCTTTAGTCTTATAAGGAAGCAGCACCTATATCTACTCCATGCACACCGGAATGAGCCTCTATATTATGGCCATACCAAGTGCACTCTGTTTGTGTGTTATCAGTGAGTAACCGCTACACAATATCAGTTTTTGGAACCCAGTGCTGGCTGTACTTGTAGACAGCTGCCTAAGGGCACCAGGACCCAAGGGCACCACTGAGTCTGCCTACCTCCAACATCAATGTGCCTACAGATACATCTTGTTATATGGCATTGGCTGTTGGTCTTATCACCCAGATGCCACTTTGCCAGACCCCATCGTGGCCCTCAGGGCAAACCACTCTCCACACCCGCTACCCCCAATGCTGCTGTGCTCTGTACAAGGCAGCTTCCCCCCACTAACCCCTGTCTCCCCAATCCTGGAGACCACATGTCACAGCTGCTGTGTCTGGCTCACCCCCTGTGCTGGATGTTACTCTTCTTACTGCTGATCCATGTGTGCGGGGGTCTCAGTCTCAGTATCACCGGGGCTGATGACAAGCTGCCACAGCTGCTAGGGCTGACTCACACCCTCTGCTGGGTGATGCTCTCCCTGCTTCCAGTCTCTGTGTCGGTCAGCATCACCTGGGTCATGTCCGTGCTCACCATACAAGCTGTGGAGGGGCTGCACTGTGTGCATTGAGGACCGGCACATAGTGACCACTGCTCCCGGCATGTCTGCCATGACCGGTGTACTGTGGAAGTCTAGTTGTACACACGCCATTTTAGGATAGTATGGCCGCCATTTTGGTTCGCAGAGTTGCGCAAATAAAGTTTCCATACCCGAGTATGTGTGACAAAGTGGACCAGAAGAGTAGCCATACTATCACACATAAATTCATAAATACATACTGACACTAAGTAAAATGTAGTTAAAGGTTTAGAACGCCACACATAGCTTAGTTAGCCCTGCATACATCTGTCTGTATCATGTTTAGTACCGTTCCGTTCCGTTTCTTATGCGTAGTATTCCGGTCATTGCGAATATTTCGCAATAGACACGGCCCGATAGTTATGGACATAATCCATATTCCAGAGACGGTTTCTGTTGAAAGTATGTAACAAAGGAATCTGGATGAAACTGGTTCTTATCACTGCTGACGCCGAAACCATCAAACAAAGGACTCTTAAAGTTCACTCCCCTGCACCTAGTCAAACCAGTTGTATCATCTTACCCCCCAATCACAGTGGACCTGACATACGATCTCTGACCAATGGGAATGGCCTTTGACCTCCCCCTTCTGACCCTATAAGATAGGTGACCCAGGGCTGCCCGGTCACTTCGGCACATCTACCTTTCCCTGACTTTCCACCGGGCTATAGTTCATCCCTGAACGATAGCGAGCTCTGACCGGACTGCGCTTCGCATATTTGATGAGACGGTAACGGTTGCATTAACGGTATTTATCCTTATTGTATTGTTGGCTGATTGTGTCTTGTATCTGTTTCCTTCCCCCTAGCAGAGCCTGACATAGATATTCATTGTTAGTCTATTGTATTACCTGTTAAACCTGTATTTTCTATTCCTGTAACCCCCTTTTGTCCATTAGGGACTTAAATACAACCGTTTTACGGAGTTCTTATCTCCATACTTCTATACTGTGGTTTGTGTCTGTTATTCGCATTTAGCGACAAAGATATATTACGGACACTGTCCATAAAGGTATATTCGCAGATTAGAGACAAATTACTGCGAAGGGATCTCTTATTAAGGTATTGGTTCTTGGGTGTATAATACACAATAAAGGTACGCTACGCTGTGCTACATTTTGTTCGCACGTAGTTAGGTATAAAGGGTACGCAGGTTACGGACACAATACGTAACCGGCGCTTTTCACTTATTGTTTCTTTGGTCATATTCTATCGCTATTAACAATTGGGGGCATCGTCCGGCCGCGTCACATTCCAGAACTCAGTACCAGGCGTGCGACCCGACCTATACCAGCAAAAGGGTGGAAGTATTATTATCCATTGCTGGATAGGCCGGGTCCGCGGCGATGCGGGGTTCGGGAAGTGCTAGCATTGAACCCGGAGAACAATAAGTGAAAGCCATGTGTTTAAAAGCATATCATATTAAGTGTTTAATAAACTGTACTTCTGCCTGCCACAAGTAGTTTAACGGGGTATAGTGTCTTGAGTTTGCTTGTTTATTACAGTATATGTGCCACGTGCGATAAAGTTCGCACACGTGGAAACAAAGGCCTGTGTTTATTATAGTACATAGAGGATCCCTTCTGTGCAAAACTATAACTTTTATTGTTAGTTACTCCAGGGCCAGGAACTCCGCCACGTGGCGATAAGTTCTGGGCCTTTTACAGTAACGTAAAGCGTCTATTGTGTATTACGCAAGGTGCGCGCGCACGTACGTGCCCACATCGGGAAATTTTCGCATCTTTGTACGCAATTTGCAGATTAAGTGCGGGCTTTATTTCGCATCTTGATACGCAACTTGCGGACGGAGTTGAGGGATTTATTCCACATTTAGGCGCAATTACTGCATATAGCGAAACTCGAGCGCAACCTTGCAAATACACTATAGAACACGTGGGTGGCCGATTTCATCGGCGGCCGGTGAACAACGCACGTACACATGTGGCTGTTCATTGGCACTGCACATGCAGCACACATAGGAACTCAAAGGTGAACAGTATTGAACCACTAGCTTTATTTAAACAGTATAGTAATATACTGTGGATAAGGCGGTGATTAATAAAAGAAAATAAGTTTTTTTTTCTTTTTGTTCATTTTTCAAAAACAAGCAAACTCAAGCATTATTTTAATAGATTCCTATAGCTTATTATAAGGGATTTATACCTGCATAAGTATCTAGTGAAAAGCTACCAGCCTGGGAAGATTTTCTGTACAGAAATATTTCAAATATAAGCATAAGACCAAGGTGTAACTAGCGCCCAGTGTGAAAAATAACTGAGGCGAACGGGTGTGTGACGGCACGACTCAAGCGCAGTGTAGTCCAGAGTAGGACAGTCCAGTTAGGACCGGGTTCACGTGACGACGTGCCCATAGGAACTGCCCCTTCAGTGGAACTGATCCGCTAGGAGGGTACAAGAAGATACATCGGAACCCAGTGATCCGATTAGCTACTTTAGAAAATCCAGTTTTTGGGGGTACAGGAAAACAAGTTTGTTGTACCCTGGAAAAATTGTGCCGCACCTTGCAAGTTGGCTAGAAGTTCGCTGCTAGTTGAAAGACTTGGTGATTGAGTATCATACCTCGTATCCTTCGCACCTGCTTGATTGTGGGACTGTTCTAGGAAGCTGTAGAAGTGAGTGTTTGAGGAGCTCTCAGACAAGTAATAACCCACCGGTATCTATTAAGCTGTGAACGTTTATTCCTGTAATTATGGGTAATAACGGGTCACGCTGTGATAACGTGCATGTTAGGGAGGAAGCAAGCCGACCAAAAGGATCGGCGGCTTTTATTATGTGCTGTGTGCACGGTGAACGAGCAGTTGTTTACCAAAATAAATGGAGAAAAATGACACAAGGCAGCAAGTTAGAATTTCCCAGTGTTGGTAGCTTCGATCCAGAAATCTTATCGGCAGTAAAAGATGAAATATGTCTACTCTCCAATCGTAAGAAGAGAGTGAAGCACATAGATATTCTTAAATTGTGGCAGAAGGAAGGACAGGAACAATGGGGAATCAGAGGTCTGGCAATACCAGATACAATCAGCCACAATAAAAATGCAACCGCTGCCGCAATAGAATCAGCTCCCCCACCCCCATATGTGCCGAAGGGGTTAATGACTCATAAGAAAGACATGAGTAATAATGTATCCATTGCTAACTTGTACCCTGTTTTTACCCCCTATAAGCAAGATACAGATCCACAAGGGAGATTCCTGACATCAGCCATCCCTTGTGAAGCTAGCGGAAAGGAGAGAGAGGCTGAGACAGCCCAAGCTGCTGCTGCCATTCTGGTCGAGGAGATGGCTGATGCCAGGAACACGATTGGAGACACAGGTAAGTACACACAACACAGCACAGAGATAGTTGCTCCTGGGATGTTGTCCAATGGTGCAGGGGGGATACAGATCCACCCTCTGCACACAGTAGAACCTCCTTGTGGACGGGGAGACGGGGATGAGGTAATGCCTGTAAAGGATAGTGACATGCACAATACATGGACATGATTGGAACGTCATTCAATCATCAAAAATTTCCCTGATCACAGCAAAGATCTGGCAAAGTGTCAGAAATTTGTAAGGGAGCGAGGAAATTCAGATGAGCCCACCAATAAGGATTGGCGATACATGTTGAGAGCTTGCCTCCCTTCACACATAGATGTCCAGAAGTTCATTCGAGACAGTGGTGTGGAGGGCGATAAGATTTTAACTGAACAGGACAACCAGGAAAATATACGCCTAATAAATATACAATTGGGTGTATATTTCCCAGCGACGGTTGAAAATACCCTAGGGTTCACCATCACACAGAAAGATGGTGAGTCCACCAGCGGATATATCTACCGTGCTTTACAGGCATTGCCAAAACACTCTAGTATCCACAGCCCCAGGGACAACATACATCTTAAGGGAGGGATTGTCTCTGTGCTGATACAAGGTCTTAGGGAAAATCTGAGAACCAACATAGAAACCATTCACCCCAACTGCAGACAAATGTCAATACACACTTTAAAGAAATCTGCTGTTGATCTGGACAAACGATTTATGACAGAAAGACAAAACCAAACGGTATGTTTCAAATGTGGAAACAAAGGACACATAGCCAGACATTGCAGGGTAAGTAACCATTGGAAACATAACACATATGTAAGTAACTGGGAGACACAATGGGAGAAGACAGGTAGGTCTCAACACATAGCCATAGCCCCACCTAGTAGCCAACGCCGCCCTAAGCATGACACATATATGCAAACAGGGAGTAGGACACACATACACCCCACATCCAGGTAACATAAGACAATATCTGAGAGAGGAGCCACCGATATGGGTAAGTGAAATAGTTTAAATATAAAGTTTTTTCGTATCGAACCCGTTAACAACATTCCCTCCTGGTCTAGGTTGTGCTAAGCAATTAGTAGCAGCAGTTGGGGTAACAGGAAAAATACAGCATTACCCACTGACGAAACCAGCAGATGTTACAAGCGGGCCTCTGCATACCAAACACTCTTTTCTGTTGGCTGCAGCGGCCCCGACTGTCCTCCTGGGTAAAATGGGATGTGTCATCTATTGCACCCCTGATGGGGTATTTCTGGACACTCCTAGAAATCTTACACAAGAAGTGCAAGATATGCTGGACAGTCCTCAGAGGCTAATGTTGTATTCCACTGTTATAGAGTCAAATCCATCTAAGGTAGCTAAAAACTACAGCACAAATACCGAGTTCCCTTTGAACTAAAGATGGGAAGGACACAGGATCAATGGCAACTATTGCTTCAATAGAAACCCTGTTAAAAACAGAAAGTATAGCGCCCCAAAGTACAGCTTCACCATTTGAAATCTGAGGTTGAGCTGGAAAAATACCCAGTGAAATAACAAGGTTCCCAAAAGAGAACTTTTAACTAAATACCCCTAGACACAGCTGTTAGGATGGGACAAAGTTATATTTTCACACAAGTTGAAGATTTCAAATTAATAAACAATATATATATATTCAGTATATGTATCCAAGGACTTATCCATGTGACATATTGTAATTGCAAGCTACTATCACCTGTTCCTGTCAATCAAAGACCAATCAACAAGCTATTATGAGGATCACCAGTTGTTCCTGTCCATCGAAGAGATCGTGAAGTGAATGTATAGCTTAAATGTATAATTACAACAAGTTTACGTCAGAGAGCCGATTAGAACTGCTGACCAATACTAAATATGTTCTTCCATATATGTAATGATTTAAATAAAGGTAGTTAGCATGATCACCATATATGAAAGCACCCCCATACTATTGTGGCCAAAAATAGATAGTAAAAAGTATAAATTGTATGATATGACGACAGCAAAGGGGGAAGTGCTGGGGGCCCGCCCCTCACACTATCCTCACACTACACATGCTTTTGGAGGCTGTGCTGTCCTGTTCTGTCTGTCCGGAATTAAGCAATATTGTATAATATATTATTTTGGATAAATATGTAATTACGTGTCATTTATTTATCCTCGAACTTAACAGTGGATTTATTCCCAACTTATCAATGGTGACTCCGACGTTCCTGCCTAATCACATCAGGCTACCTGCTGCATTCTACGCAACTTCTACAGACACAAGGTGAGAAAAAGCCTTTTTTTTACTATAATATGATTACAAAGTTGCGTTATGAATGGCAGGTGGACTGATGTGGACGGTAGGTGACACGATATATCTTATGTGATATTGCTTATTCTTATTCTAAATTGGAAAACTTATTATTAAAACTGTAGCTATTTTCTAAATAATAAATTATAGGCTGTTAATAAGGAATAGATTAATTTAATCACAGTGTGTGACAAAAGGTCAATTGTCACTGTGGTTCACGTTAAATATTAGGGCTCTTGTGTCTTACAATATTTTAACGGTTCTATGGGGTTTTTTTTTTGGAACACTAAAATTAAGTTTTAAATAGATGTAATTTAATCGCAGTGAGTGACGGGAAGTCAGCTCTAGTATGTGATAGGTACAATGACTATTGTGTCATAAAATATAAGCCTTTCATTTGTACGGGTTTTTAAAACCTACAAAACTTCGATGAGATATGTCTGGGACTATCTGCTTGAAGTTTTATTCTAGTTCATATAAGTCTTAGCAAGAGACGTCTTGCTCGGATATTGAACTGGTTTGTTCTGAATATGGTAATTCAGTAATCATCTATTAACTAGATCAAAATCATAGCCTATTCTAAATTGAAGGAACATATGGTATACAGTTTTTTTTAATAAAGCAAATTAAACTTCAGTAACTTAAGAAGAAGTGTTAAGATAATCATAACAGGTTAGAGATTAACTTAGCTTAAACTTAATAAAATAATGTACACTGAGAGCAATTAAGAATAAAATGAAGTATCTTAAAGACAGACAGTATAAAAATTCATATAAAACATGCCAACTAAAGTAACTAGTTACAATGAAATTTAAGTTTTTAAAATCCTAGGAATACATAAATGTGTGCCCAGATCAAACAACATGATCTGAGAAAGTAAAAATGTCTAATACAACTTATGTTTGAAGTCTGCAATTTGGTAAAATGGGAAAATGTATCCTGGCCAGGAAAATACATTTATATCTTTATTTAGTTTTTTTTCCCTTTACCAATAAACAGTCAAATGTATTGGTTTACGCTCATGAGCTCAAAAGTAACAAACTAAAATTATCTAAGAAATCTTGACATAAGTTTATGTCATGTGTCTAAAGTAATTTGTAATGTTTCATGTGAATGCCTAATTCTTACGTATGCAATTGTGTGCTCTACATTTGGTGAATTTTACTACTTAACTGTATTTAAACATTCAGTAAGTGCAATGTTTTAACATTTGAGCATGTACTGATCTAAACAACTGCATGTGAGAACTCAGGTCAAACAGGTCACGGTGCTGCACTATTTTTAGTACCAGTGTGTGAATTGAGTGATGTCTCTGTGTTAAAGCATGTGACGGAAGCCGAAGCTAGCTACAAGAATCATTCTTTAAGATCAAAAGCGCTAAATTTGAAAACTTTTTTTTTCTTTTAGAAATCTGATCAGTATCTAATATTGTATGTTTCATTTGTTTTTGAAACCATTATGTGACAGTAACATTTGTTTTTTCTGTCTCCTCAGTCAAGTAGAAATGCGAGCTGACTGCTATTTGTACAGTTACATTATGTTTGCAGATAAGATATTTCTTATATTTCATTGATTATTTCTACTAGAATTTTTCCTTAAAGCAAGAAGTATGTGATATGTACACTAACACACATTATGTGTGCATTTAATTAGAACTGACAGTACTTAAAAGATCAGTGGTATAATTTTAGACCATCGCTAGTGTAATGACTTAGTATACAGATTGCTTAGAATGTAAAAACAAAACACGGATTACTATTGTTGTTCATATGTGACTACGTTATCCTTCATAGCCTAATATGAACACTGATACCTTACTGGAACATTTTTTACTAGCCACAGAGTGGCTCATTCCTGTTTTGGGATTTTGTTGAATTTTTATGTTCTGTGTTTAGTTTGTATGTTCTCTCCAGATAAGTTTTCTGGGTTTTGCCTTATTCATTTGTCATTGTTCTTGTATCTGTGAGCACAGCTGCTCAGGTGTAGCTTGTGAACTTTATAGTCTGTTTTGTATCATTTGTGGGTTAAGTCAATTTTCCAATTATGACCTCATAGCCTCTACGGGTGCCTTGTATATAACGATAAATCCATGCTGCAACGGAGTTTGGGCGGACCTAATTTGCCCTTCCAGCCGTGGCGGCCACAGGTGAAGACTAGTACCTTGCAGGCACCGGTGGACCACTATGGGGATATAATATAATATTATTATTTTATGTATAAGGTGCCACAAGTGGTTTACAGCACCTCAAAGGGCCCAGTCTAGGGCTTCAGACTAAGTAGAGCTGTTGAAAAATCACTACCAATCACAGCTTGACCGTTAGTTGTAATACAGCTTCCTAGCAAACATTGATACTTGAAATTATGTCATAGCCTATATTGACAACTGTGGTATGCAATCTCTTGATTAATTGGTTTATAACTATGCTAGTGGATTAATCTTTTTCCATAGTGTGAATAATGCCCAAGTTTCATAATTATTTTCTCCTTTATATTTGTATGGTTAATTACACGCTAATTGTTTAAAAAAAAAAAATATATATATATATGTTTCTTAAGTGTTTTGTTTGCTCCATGGGCGAACCATTGTGCAAACAAACAGGGGATATATGTAATAAATATATTTTTAGTTTTATAATGACATAACTGCTGCTGTGCAGTTTTCAATGTTTTATTTTGTTATACAATAACCATGCGCATTCAAATAATGGTTATTTACATAACACCAACGGGAAAAAATAATGTCTAAGTGTTATTTAATAAGTATATATGCCTTGATAAGATTCCTTGTTTAGGGCTTATCATGTGTGAGACATTATTGATTATATGTTATTAAATGTTTTATAGATAAAATCCAAAATATGTAAATTATGAAGTTAAATCTACAAAATAGTCAGACAGAAAAGATTTGCCTTATGCTACCTCATAGAAACATCTAGACTGCTATTGGGGATAAGACAGTAAGTATTTGCACTGTACAGAGACAATTATTAAAAGTTATTCAGTAACAATAGTATCCATTATGAAATGGAAGATGGATTCTCTGCTGATATAAGGATTGCAGAAGTATTTTACATAAAATCTATTGTGTGAAACATTATCCTATGGTCAAAAGGTAGTTTTATATGTACTAAAGAAATATTGTCTTATTTCAGAGCAACTATTGGTAAGTGTGGGGAATTGTGACCTGTTCACAGACTACACCTCAGGACAATAGTGTGTGTGCTCACATATAGGGCAAGCCAGAACCCAAATTTGGGTCTCCGTCAAAACAGATGGAAGGTAGAATGGAGAACCACACACAGTAAGTGGAATTCTTATTTAGGGTCTGAGAAGATCTGAGATAAGACCCAGTACTGTAGCACATTGGAACTCCATGCTCTAAATAAAAATAAAAAATACATGTAGAAAAGGCAGAAAAGGCTGTCCAATCCTGGAGCGTGGGTGTGAGCGTTGGATATTCGGTTCAAGTTTCCTGGTATTACCAATAGCTTCTCTAGTCTGTGTTTATTGCACATAGCTAGGGTTACTGACGTAGATAATGTTACACAAAATTAGATTTACTATAGATATAGATTAAATTGCTATAGTTTGAGAATTTACATTGTCTCAATCACACTAAGTGATTATAAGTACAATGGCCTTATTGTCTCTGGAGTGCAACATACTACTGACATTAAATTAAATGAAAAACATCTTTGATTAAGAAAAGCACAATAACTATTCGATATTATAAGTGAATTCACGTTTTAAGGTTCAATGAAGAGAAAAGTAATTTAAAGCTAATAACACTGGTTTAATGTGTATAATAGTCTAAGATATTAGTCGACAGTCTATTTATCATATTCGTATTGTTCCTACATACTGATAATATTACTAATATCCATTGATTGACTATATAATTGATACAATGATGAAAAGATAGAGTGATAATTAACAATTTTCTTTTCACTTACACTTAGCTGAACATATGGTATCCATAAGAAAGATGATCATTTATAGAGATAATTCTATATTTTTGAGACCGATAGTTATACATATTAAGGGATGAAGCTGATTCTACATAAAGAATAATGCATGGGTTTATTCTAAGTAAGATTCTTAGTAAGATTCTAATAAAATGGTTTATGAATCAAGACAATAGGTTACACGATTATTAATGCATTGTGCTCCAAGATTACAGAAGTTTCTCTGAGTACTTCAAACTGATCATCCGGATCCAGAGATGTCACCTGTATCTAAAGAAGTCCTGTCAACTATAAATCTTCATTTGTGGGAAAAACAGGAGGAACTGTTAGGATGGGACAAAGTTATATTTTCACACAAGTTGAAGATTTCAAATTAATAAACAATATATATATATTCAGTATATGTATCCAAGGACTTATCCATGTGACATATTGTAATTGCAAGCTACTATCACCTGTTCCTGTCAATCAAAGACCAATCAACAAGCTATTATGAGGATCACCAGTTGTTCCTGTCCATCGAAGAGATCGTGAAGTGAATGTATAGCTTAAATGTATAATTACAACAAGTTTACGTCAGAGAGCCGATTAGAACTGCTGACCAATACTAAATATGTTCTTCCATATATGTAATGATTTAAATAAAGGTAGTTAGCATGATCACCATATATGAAAGCACCCCCATACTATTGTGGCCAAAAATAGATAGTAAAAAGTATAAATTGTATGATATGACGACAGCAAAGGGGGAAGTGCTGGGGGCCCGCCCCTCACACTATCCTCACACTACACATGCTTTTGGAGGCTGTGCTGTCCTGTTCTGTCTGTCCGGAATTAAGCAATATTGTATAATATATTATTTTGGATAAATATGTAATTACGTGTCATTTATTTATCCTCGAACTTAACAGTGGATTTATTCCCAACTTATCACAGCCCATAGTCACAACCACACTGGGAAACAGAAAGAAAGGGAGGGCTTACAAATCAGAACAGGAGTTGAAAAGGGTAAGAACCAAATAGTTGAGAGCCAATTCCTCCATAGTGCTAAATCCTGGTGTCATAAAAATAAAAGAAAAATTTCCAGTTGAAAATAAATGTACACATTACTGTCATAAATATTTTCTACTTTTTTTTTGAGTTTTTCTCTCTCTCTTTTTCCAATTTTTTCTCCTTCCCCTACTCTTCTGTTCCAGAAACCTCAGAGAGCCACCAAGCCCCTCCCCCGGGTCTTGCAAGATCGCACACTGTCCTCACGGCCCACAAATGGGTAAATACCAATACAATGGGTTAATGATCTATTGTTATGTCCTTTCCTCATCCACAGCAACAGCAGTTGGCGATAGACAACTTCTGGTGTATCCTCCTGAGGCAGGACATAAGGTATCTCAGGACGGATTGCGGTTGCGCCTGAACAAGAGGGGGGAGGGGGGGGGGATCTGGGACACATTAGTAACCATAAACCCACAAATCATAGAAAAATAGTTTGAAAGATCTGTCGCACTCCCAGCAGAGAAATACCCTTTGTGTATATGCGGTACCCCATAAAGCGAGTAGTCAATATATATATTTTTCCAGTAAATCTTGAACAAAGTCCCAGTAACTTTAAGCATTGCTCCTAATGTTACCCAGGGCAACCACAGCCACCATCTTGTGGAAAGCAGTCCAAGTAATGCACAAAGCATTCCCCTTCTACAAAGAATGAAAAGGGTTGTAAAACGCATTTACATATAAATAGGTGCAATCACAATACCCATGTCTTCACAGACAGATGTGGATAATAAAGAAGGAGAAACAGGCCTGATTACAGCCTTTGACATGGGTATGACTGACACAAGAGATCATGTGATTTAGAATATTAGACCTGCTGAGGGGGCGACAGATATAGTGACGTAAGAAACCTGGTGATGCCAGCCTGACCAATGTCGTACTGCAGTGTGCAATTAAACCCTATTACTTGAGCACTTCATACTTGTCTACACAGTGTAGTTGCCATAGCACTACTGGTAAACAAAACTAAGAATGTGGTGTTGGGGTGTGTTTTAACTGTTTATGCTCCTCATATAGTCTGGACACTCCTAAAATTCTGCCTAAACATGTGAAAAATATTCATCAGCCAAGTCCACTAAATGGGAACTTGCATTGATGTTACCAGTAAAATGGGTAATATTGTAATCCCAGCAACACTCCTACCAGGTGTGCCCTCCAAGGCACAAAGGGTGGAGTGGTGCTGAGGTTGCTGGAATGGTGGAGTTTAGGGGGAGCCGAGACGAATATGATTGCATGACATGTTTGAATCAGACCTTTGCAGCATGCCCCCAAAGGGTGGTAACAACCCATTGGAAGAGGAAAATCATTTTCTTTCCACAACACAGAGAGGGGAAAATTGTACACTGGCTATACCGTAATAGATGGAAAAGGCATAGTAGAGGCTGAACCCATTGGACGTCTCACTCAGCAACAGCAGTCTAATTAGTAGTACTGCGGGCTGAGAGAAAAACAGCCAATATTCATGCCGACTCCAAGTACGTTTTTTGGGGTAATACAGAAGATCTTAGGCCCTATGGCGCCTCAGATGTTTTGTTTCAGTAACTGGCACTCCAGTGGCGCAAGCGTTGTAAGTTTAAAAGACTCCTGACAGTCACATAGCTGCCGGACAGAGTGGCTGTTATCAAGTGTAAAGCCCACATCTTCAATAAGGATTCAGTGTCACTTGATAATGGACATGCTGGCAAGGCAGCTGGGTGAGCCAAGCGCTCTGCGGATAATGTTTGTGTTCCCCCTGTAAATGTCAGTGTATTCACATAGAAATACAAGATTTGTGTCCCCTGCAGGAGAAGCAGTCTGGAAGCCGAAGGGATGTGGACAGGAATAGAAAGATGGACAAGGAAAACCAGTGACTCTGAGAACATGCCAAACTGTCAGGACAGAGATAGCCCATGGCCTGACTTGTCTTGACAGGGAAGGTACGTGGAAAAATTAGTCCGAAATTACTGGTGTGCCCACAGACAGGTAAGACGACAGGATCATGCCTTACTTGTCTGGGGGAAAGAAACTGCAACGGCTGTTCCCACAGAGCCATCTCCACATCCCTCCTCCAGCAGGATCCTCTGCAGGTAATACAAAATTGGCTTTGTACAGTCCACTCTAGAAGCATTCTAGTTATTTATTTATTTATTATTTTTTTTATATATATATATATGTGTTGACGTTTGTGTGTATAGATATGGCAGCCCAGAAGCACCCTTGAGTATGCAAGTATATATATATGAAAGGTTTAAGTCATGTGTGAACCTTTAGGGACTGATGGTACACCCCATAATCTCTTTTTGTAGTAGTAGAATCACTCTCAGAACTCCACCTCATTTGTCCCCAATCGAAACATTGCTTGGCGGGCAGCCACAGGTTATGGTAATCCCACAAGGAGATCCTAGACCACAAATGCAAGTGATGTATCCACACCTGGAAAACTGCAGCAAAAGGACTTTGTTGACACCTGTTGTGAACTGTCATAACCATGAACCAGGAGATGTTGTTGTTTCCCCTGCTTTGCCATATACAGGTTGCTTGATAGACCTTTGGAAAGAACCACCCCAAATCTTGTTGACCAGCACTACCTCAATAACAAAGTCGCAGAAGAGAGAGATTCGGGTACGTTCGTCCTACTGCCAAAGGAACAAAAAGCCAGAAGGTCCTTACACTCGAGGGCGAAAGAAAGAAATCGCTAAGAGGCACCATTTCGGGAGGACTGGAGAGCAGCTAAGGTCAAGCAACCTGTACAAGCTACAAAAGGGACTGTGACACACCCCACTGGTAACAGGTTGGAAGGATCACTAACAAAATCTTTTCCTTTCTCAGTTTTCTCTATTGTTGTGGGTCCTATTCTTGTCTCCCCCCCCCCCCCACTATCCGTTCTTATCTTCAAAATCAAGGATACCGCCGCCACACTGCTGCCAGGCATTGGACGGACGATACAGAGTTCTGAGAGTGTGTTACCCGTCCCAGTTTAGGTCCAGGTAGAATCTATAAACTTGACACATTACCCAGGACCGGATGTTTGATAGTGATAATACCATCATACTTAAAAGCATACCAAAAAGAGAGACAACAAAGAGTTCAAGGGTCTGTTGTCACAAACAATACCTACCAAAGGATGCCATATCTGAAAAACAATTGTATATAGTGTAACCACCCCTGTTTTTATTTTTATCCCAAAATTGTACATTATCCTTCGTGACCCTGAGTAGATTGTTCGATAAATGCGGCCCATCGTTTATCCGTGATCCTGGATCGGCCAAGATCAGATGGTTTACTCCCCTTATATGTTTATTTCATGGATCCCAATTTCTTTGTTAGGATTATGAATTTCTGTATTGTCGTATAGAATGTTTTGTATTGTAACAGTTTTATATTTACTGTTAAAGGGTGGACTGTGGAAGTCTAGTTGTACACACGCCATTTTAGGATAGTATGGCCGCCATTTTGGTTCGCAGAGTTGCGCAAATAAAGTTTCCATACCCGAGTATGTGTGACAAAGTGGACCAGAAGAGTAGCCATACTATCACACATAAATTCATAAATACATACTGACACTAAGTAAAATGTAGTTAAAGGTTTAGAACGCCACACATAGCTTAGTTAGCCCTGCATACATCTGTCTGTATCATGTTTAGTACCGTTCCGTTCCGTTTCTTATGCGTAGTATTCCGGTCATTGCGAATATTTCGCAATAGACACGGCCCGATAGTTATGGACATAATCAATATTCCAGAGACAGTTTCTGTTGAAAGTATGTAACAAAGGAATCTGGATGAAACTGGTTCTTATCACTGCTGACGCCGAAACCATCAAACAAAGGACTCTTAAAGTTCACTCCCCTGCACCTAGTCAAACCAGTTGTATCATCTTACCCCCCAATCACAGTGGACCTGACATACGATCTCTGACCAATGGGAATGGCCTTTGACCTCCCCCTTCTGACCCTATAAGATAGGTGACCCAGGGCTGCCCGGTCACTTCGGCACATCTACCTTTCCCTGACTTTCCACCGGGCTATAGTTCATCCCTGAACGATAGCGAGCTCTGACCGGACTGCGCTTCGCATATTTGATGAGACGGTAACGGTTGCATTAACGGTATTTATCCTTATTGTATTGTTGGCTGATTGTGTCTTGTATCTGTTTCCTTCCCCCTAGCAGAGCCTGACATAGATATTCATTGTTAGTCTATTGTATTACCTGTTAAACCTGTATTTTCTATTCCTGTAACCCCCTTTTGTCCATTAGGGACTTAAATACAACCTTTTTACGGAGTTCTTATCTCCATACTTCTATACTGTGGTTTGTGTCTGTTATTCGCATTTAGCGACAAAGATATATTACGAACACTGTCCATAAAGGTATATTCGCAGATTAGAGACAAATTACTGCGAAGGGATCTCTTATTAAGGTATTGGTTCTTGGGTGTATAATACACAATAAAGGTACGCTACGCTGTGCTACGTTTTGTTCGCACGTAGTTAGGTATAAAGGGTACGCAGGTTACGGACACAATACGTAACCGGCGCTTTTCACTTATTGTTTCTTTGGTCATATTCTATCGCTATTAACAGTACAGACATCAGCAGGAGTAATGCTCAGACAGGCCGTGGTGTTTCCGGTACTGAGATAGTCTGGTCTGCTAACAGGAAGGCATCTAACTGCTGATACAATTATTATATACTTATATAGTGGCAGCATGTCCCACAGTACAGTGCAGAGCAGATGTAGTCCCTGATACACAGAGCTTACAGTCTAACAGCCCCTTCTTCCATCAGACACATCATTATGGCACCCATTCTTAAGAAACATTCTCTGTACTCAGACTTTCTAGCAAACTATCATTACACCATTCTATTGCCTCCTCATTTCCTCCACACTCCTTGGAAGTATTGTCTACTGCCCCCACCCCATACCACCACTATACCCGGCATCTCTGTTCCTGACCCTATAGAGAGAACAGGGTCAGTAGGGTGAGATGTAACATCTAGGGCACCCATGAACCTTGCACCGACCCTGGACCCAGTACCAGTCACAGTATCTTCACTTCTAATTTACATGCAGAATGCACAGGGATCAATTGTAAACAAAGATCATTATACACAATTAATGTTAGTTGTTGTTCCTCTGAGTCATTCTAGTAACACATGTATCTATTTATCTCTGCATTATTGGGAATATATTCTGTACATTGCATTTCTTGGTTTATAGAACAACCAGTGTTCTCATAGACTGTACCTGGCAGATAAAGCCTCACTGAGCTGTCATTTCTGTTGTGCACGTCAAAGTACTTACTGTATTATTCATATATACTTTATCATCCTGTACAGGCTGCAGATTACAGTACATGGAGCAGATGACCGAGAAATACCGTGTTATTAATCATCATGATAAAAGATTAGGGCAAGGTCTGAATATGAAGAAAGACTACACCAGTCTTCTACTGATCAAGAAACATCGGGATGAGGATGAGAGACAACATGAGATAATGGCTTCAGGACAGAGACATCTACAGGTTATGGCAGACAGATCATCAGATACGTATTCCCCAATCACTATATCGGCTCTGTTTGACCCTGATGATGATGGAATTATTTCCAGGACTGTGGTGTTACAGGGACCTGCCGGGATAGGAAAGACTATGACCTCCCAGAAGATCATGCTGGACTGGGCCTCCGGGGATCTGTATAAGGACCAGTTCCAGCTTGTGTTCTACATAAGCTGTAGAGAAGTCAACACCATCACTGTTAACATAAGCCTGGCTGGGTATTTATCCAAATATTGTGACTGTCCTCCTGATCTGTTGGAATCAGTCTTCCTTACTTCTAAAGAAATACTTTTTATTGTTGATGGTTTGGATGAATTCAAATGGTCACCAATGAATCGCACTGAGGGTTGTAAAGATCCATTTCAGGAGGTCTCACAAGAAATCCTTCTACAGAGTTTGTGTAAGAAGACCCTGCTCAGAGACAGCTCCGTCATCCTCACCACAAGACCACTCTCACTGGTGCAGCTGGTGGACTCTGTTAAATGTCTTCGATATGTGGAGATTCTGGGCTTTACAGGGGAGGACCGTGAGGAATATTTCTATCGTTTTTTTGACACCAGAGAACAAGCAGATCTGGCTCTCAGTGCAATAAAGGACAATGACTATGTGTACACCATGTGTGTTATCCCTGTAATATGCTGGATTGTATGTACTGTAATGAGACCGCTAATAAAACAGGGATTATCTGTGATTAAATGCAAGACAGCCACATCCATTTACCTGCTGTACCTGAAGAGTTTAATAAAGCATCATGGAAGGGACTCGGCCCGGCCTATAAGCACATGTATACAGAAGCTGTGTGCTTTGGCCAAGGAAGGAGTTTGGGACCAGAGAATTCTATTTGAAGAATCAGATCTTGTAAGACATGGGCTCTCTATGTCAGAGCTGGAGTCTGTGTTTCTGAGTGAGAACATCTTCTATAGGGACGATGACACCCGCACCTGCTACAGCTTCATCCATCTGAGTGTGCAGGAGTTCTTTGCTGCTCTATACTATGTCCTGGATGATACATCTGAAAAGCGATATTTCCCCAACTTCCTGAACTGGTTTATGAGGAATATACTCAAAACTAAAGTGAAACATTTACTGACAGCATCAGAACATCGCCCACATCTAAAACTAACTGTAAGATTCTTATTTGGTCTTTCTAATGAAGCACAGATTGAGGAGACTCAGAGAGTCATTGGCTGTGATCTTTACTTGACAGAAAAACCTGTCTTGGAGGAATGGCTGAAGAGAGAGTCACCATACAACCATAATGAGAGACTGAGCTGCCGTAATGAGACGCTGAGCTGCCTGTATGAGACACAGGATGAGGACTTTGTGAGGAGAATGATGTCTCACTTTCCTGCAATATACATTACAGGCCGTGGTTATACAGAAGGGAGTGAGAACATTGATTCCCGGGCTGTGGCCTACTGCTTGGAGAGAAGTACAATACAGCATAAAGTCTCCTTTAGTGGCTATACAATAGGACAGAAGGCTCGGAGTGCTCTATCTAATGCACTGTATAAGTGTTCACAGCTTTGGTACGTATTTCACACATTACTAAGAATTTGTGAGTGTGTATATGTGTGTCTATGTGTGTGTGTGTGTGCGTGCATGTCTATGTGTGTGTGTGCATGTCTATGTGTGTGTGTGTGTGTGTGCGTGCATGTCTATGAGTGTGTGCATGTCTATGTGTGTGTGTGTGTGTGTGTGTGTGCATGTCTGTGTGTGTGTGTGTGCATGTCTCTCTGTGTGTGTGTGTGTGTGTGTGTGTGTGTGTGTGTGTTTATGTATGACCTGCAGATGTTCTGGTAGCAAATCAAAGGTTTAAGCCTAATTTAATTTTTGTTATGTAACTTTACTTTGTACACTGAGAGGACACGGTAGGGAATGACACATTCACTGACAGTTAGTCAGGTTTGGATGACAGTTGGTAGCAGTTGGTGTGACTCCCCTATTTGAACTCTGGTCTGGGCTGACACCCCACCTCTGCAGCCACCGCTGGCTGGAGATCTTTAGCAGCATCACTCAATAAAATGAGAATTGGCAGAATACAAGAACAATGGGGGTTATTCTAGTTCACTCTTTCTGACAAAATCCTTCTTAGATGGACAAAACCATGTGCACTGCAGGGGGGCAGATGTAAAATGTGCAATGAGAATTAGATTTGGGTGAGTTATTTTGTTTCTGTGCAGGGTGAATACTGGCTGCTTTCTTTTTTACACTGCAATATAGATCTCACTTTGAAGTAAAACCCCACTCAAATCTAATTCTCTCTGCACAAGTTACATCTTCCCCACCTGCAGTGCATATGGTTTTGTCCATCTAAGAAGGATTTTGTCAGAAAGAGTGAACTAGAATACGGCCCAATATCATTTTCCTACATGCATTCCTTCTAACACGGACCCCACTTAGCATGTACCGCATGCCATGCTGGAAGCAGCATGGGCCCCATAGTAGCTGCACCGGTGGTAGTTACACAGTGTGATATGTTATCTGGGTATATGCCTTATGCTCTCAGTACTTACAGTAAGTGCTGTGTCTGTGTTCTGTGCAGGGGGAGCTGTGGGCCCTGGAAGCAGCATGGGCCCCATAGTAGATGCACCGGTGGTAGTTACACAGTGTGATATGGTATCTGGGTATATGCCTTATGCTCTCATTACTTACAGTAAGTGCTGTGTCTGTGTTCTGTGCAGGGGGAGCTGTGGGCCCTGGAAGCAGCATGGGCCCCATAGTAGCTGCACCGGTGGTAGTTACACAGTGTGATATGTTATCTGGGTATATGCCTTATGCTCTCAGTACTTACAGTAAGTGCTGTGTCTGTGTTCTGTGCAGGGGGAGCTGTGGGCCCTGGAAGCAGCATGGGCCCCATAGTAGATGCACCGGTGGTAGTTACACAGTGTGATATGGTATCTGGGTATATGCCTTATGCTCTCATTACTTACAGTAAGTGCTGTGTCTGTGTTCTGTGCAGGGGGAGCTGTGGGCCCTGGAAGCAGCATGGGCCCCATAGTAGCTGCACCGGTGGTAGTTACACAGTGTGATATGTTAGCTGGGTATATGCCTTATGCTTTCAGTACTTACAGTAAGCGCTGTGTCTGTGTTCTGTGCAGGAGGAGCTGTGGGCCCTGGAAGCAGCATGGGCCCCATAGTAGCTGCACCGGTGGTAGTTACACAGTGTGATATGTTATCTGGGTATATGCCTTATGCTCTCATTACTTACAGTAAGCGCTGTGTCTGTGTTCTGTGCAGGGGGAGCTGCGGGCCCTGGAAGCAGCATGGGCCCCATAGTAGCTGCACCGGTGGTAGTTATACAGTGTGATATGTTCTCTGGGTATATGCCTTATGCTCTCATTACTTACAGTAAGCGCTGTGTCTGTGTTCTGTGCAGGGGGAGCTGTGGGCCCTGGAAGCAGCATGGGCCCCATAGTAGCTGCACCGGTGGTAGTTACACAGTGTGATATGTTAGCTGGGTATATGCCTTATGCTCTCATTACTTACAGTAAGCGCTGTGTCTGTGTTCTGTGCAGGGGGAGCTGTGGGCCCTGGAAGCAGCATGGGCCCCATAGTAATTGCACCAGTGGTAGTTACACAGTGTGATATGTTATCTGGGTATATGCCTTATGCTCTCATTACTTACAGTAAGTGCTGTGTCTGTGTTCTGTGCAGGGGGAGCTGTGGGCCCTGGAAGCAGCATGGGCCCCATAGTAGCTGCACCGGTGGTAGTTACACAGTGTGATATGTTATCTGGGTATATGCCTTATGCTCTCATTACTTACAGTAAGCGATGTGTCTGTGTTCTGTGCAGGGGGAGCTGCGGGCCCTGGAAGCAGCATGGGCCCCATAGTAGCTGCACCGGTGGTAGTTACACAGTGTGATATGTTATCTGGGTATATGCCTTATAATCTCATTACTTACAGTAAGTGCTGTGTCTGTGTTCTGTGCAGGGGGAGCTGCGGGCCCTGGAAGCAGCATGAGCCCCATAGTATCTGCACCGGTGGTAGTTACACAGTGTGATATATTATCTGGGTATATGCCTTATGCTCTCATTACTTACAGTAAGTGCTGTGTCTGTGTTCTGTGCAGGAGGAGCTGTGGGCCCTGGAAGCAGCATGGGCCCCTTAGTAGCTGCACCGGTGGTAGTTACACAGTGTGATATGTTATCTGGGTATATGCCTTATGCTCTCAGTACTTACAGTAATCGCTGTGTCTGTGTTCTGTGCAGGGGGAGCTGTGGGCCCTGGAAGCAGCATGGGCCCCATAGTAGCTGCACCGGTGGTAGTTACACAGTGTGATATGTTATCTGGGTATATGCCTTATGCTCTCAGTACTTACAGTAAGCGCTGTGTCTGTGTTCTGTGCAGGAGGAGCTGTGGGCCCTGGAAGCAGCATGGGCCCCATAGTAGCTGCACCGGTGGTAGTTACACAGTGTGATATGTTATCTGGGTATATGCCTTATGCTCTCAGTACTTACAGTAAGCGCTGTGTCTGTGTTCTGTGCAGGGGGAGCTGTGGGCCCTGGAAGCAGTATGGGCCCCATAGTAGCTGCACCGGTGGTAGTTACACAGTGTGATATGTTATCTGGGTATATGCCTTATGCTCTCAGTACTTACAGTAAGCGCTGTGTCTGTGTTCTGTGCAGGGGGAGCTGTGGGCCCTGGAAGCAGTATGGGCCCCATAGTAGCTGCACCGGTGGTAGTTACACAGTGTGATATGTTATCTGGGTATATGCCTTATGCTCTCATTACTTACAGTAAGTGCTGTGTCTGTGTTCTGTGCAGGGGGAGCTGTGGGCCCTGGAAGCAGCATGGGCCCCATAGTAGCTGCACCGGTGGTAGTTACACAGTGTGATATGTTAGCTGGGTATATGCCTTATGCTCTCAGTACTTACAGTAAGTGCTGTGTCTGTGTTCTGTGCAGGTGGAGCAGTGGGCCCTGGAAGCAGCATGGGCCCCATAGTAGCTGCACCGGTGATAGTTACACAGTGTGATATGTTATCTGGGTATATGCCTTATGCTCTCAGTACTTACAGTAAGTGCTGTGTCTGTGTTCTGTGCAGGGGGAGCTGCGGGCCCTGGAAGCAGCATGGGCCCCATAGGAGCTGCACCGGTGGTAGTTACACAGTGTGATATGTTATCTGGGTATATGCCTTATGCTCTCAGTACTTACAGTAAGTGCTGTGTCTGTGTTCTGTGCAGGTGGAGCTGTGGGCACTGGAAGCAGCATGGGCCCCATAGTAGCTGCACCGGTGGTAGTTACACAGTGTGATATGTTATCTGGGTATATGCCTTATGCTCTCATTACTTACAGTAAGCGCTGTGTCTGTGTTCTGTGCAGGGGGAGCTGCGGGTGCTGGAAGCAGCATGGGCCCCATAGTAGCTGCACCGGTGGTAGTTGCACAGTGTGATATGTTATCTGGGTATATGCCTTATGCTCTCATAAACCTCTGAGCGTCTGATGCTCCCGCCATTCTTTTAACCCTAACAGACTAAGGAACCCACCATTGAAACCGCCCCTCCCTTTTCCCTTCACCTGGAATAATCAAACTGAGTCATTTATTTTGGCGAATTAAAGGTCACATTTATTAATCAGATTACAAATATAATCTTACTCGCTTAGGTGGCAAAGATAGCACTGCGGTCCACCAGCCCTCCAACGTAACTGAATCAAGCCGCCCGGGGAGGGGGGCCCCTTCTCGCAACTGAAACCTGTACCCGCCCGGGGCCCCCCAATTGCCCCCCTCGACGCCAGGCCTTGGATCTTGCACCCCCTCTTCTGGGGTGCCTCCGTTTCCTGGCGCCAAACTTTGGCTGGCCCGCAGTACTTCCGCCTCTGTTAAGACAATCTCTGCTGTATCTAGCACCGCCCAGGGTCCCCCAATTGCCCCCTCCGGTGCCAGGCCTTGGATCTTGCACCCCCTCTTCTGGGGTGCCTCCGTTTCCTGGCGCCAAACTTTGGCTGGCCCGCAGTACTTCCGTTTCTGTTAAGACTATCTCTGCTGTAACTAGATGCTGTTTGGATGTTGCTCCTTCTTCGTCCAAGGGTGGGTGGGTGGGACAATCCTTCCTGCGTGCCCTCTTGCTCTCTCTGATCCTCCCCCATACCTGTCCTGTCCTTAAGTATGGGTCTACTCCCATGGGGAGGCGCCTATTACCTGCTTCTCTTTCCTTCCCCCTATTCAGTTCCTGCTACCTCCCTGCCCCCATCCTGATAACAGCTAGACAATGGGAGCACATCATGGCCTTTGGTAGCCCAGACTTAATAGTTTATGGTCTCTCCTGGCTATTCGCCGTTCGCTCCTTTTAAACCTCTGAGCGTCTGATGCTCCCGCCATTCTTTTAACCCTAACAGACTAAGGAACCCACCATTGAAACCGCCCCTCCCTTTTCCCTTCACCTGGAATAATCAAACTGAGTCATTTATTTTGGCGAATTAAAGGTCACATTTATTAATCAGATTACAAATATAATCTTACTCGCTTAGGTGGCAAAGATAGCACTGCGGTCCACCAGCCCTCCAACGTAACTGAATCAAGCCGCCCGGGGAGGGGGGCCCCTTCTCGCAACTGAAACCTGTACCCGCCCGGGGCCCCCCAATTGCCCCCCTCGACGCCAGGCCTTGGATCTTGCACCCCCTCTTCTGGGGTGCCTCCGTTTCCTGGCGCCAAACTTTGGCTGGCCCGCAGTACTTCCGCCAACGCTAGGTTCCTAGAACCATAGCCCGCCACCTCACCGTGACCTTCCCTCGCCCTATTAATCTAGAACCTACATGTAACCATCTGCACGCTCGTCTCTGCTCCTGAACTGAACTGCTTCCCCACCGTATCTCACCCTTGGACCCTGTACTGGGAGTCCCCATTTTCCTCCTGTAAAGAAAACAGACCGCTGGAGACCCCTGTTCCTGAAGGGTGTTGCGAATGCCTCTCTGAGCATCACTGCCTTAACAAGCTCTTTGCATGCGCCCTTTACTGCCGCCATGAGCTGCAGCTTCTCCCTGACACAGGCGCTAACGAGTCTTTCACCAGCTTGTTCACGCCATCTTGACAACCTTCCATAAATGCGGTGGACATGTTAAACCTTGCAGCTGCGCATGTGATGCCGCTTCCCTAAAGGCTTCCAACTTTCCCCTTGAGTAGGCATCCGCTCTGATGTTATCTACCCCTGGGACGTGCTTGGCGCGAAAGTTAATGTTGTGCCGCAGGAAAACCAATACCAAATGCCTTATCAGGTTGATCGCTAGTGGGGAGAAGGCACTCTGCCTGTTGACTGCTTGAACCACCCCCATGTTGTCACACCAGAAGGTTATTTCCTTGTTGGCTAACCTGTTACCCCACAACTCCAACACCACTCTGATCGGGAACAGCTCTAGCGGCAGCATGTTCCTTGTCAGCCCTGCTCCGACCCAGCTCTGCGGCCACTGGGATGCGCACCATTCCCCCACGAGATATGCCCCAAAACCACAAGACCCTGCTGCATTGGTGTACAGCTGCAGCCTCAGGCGGTGCCGGAGAGATGCGAATACCATTAAATTCCCTTAGAAATGTTTCCCACATCAACATGCCTTCTCTGATTTCTGTTGTCAGCTTAATCGGATGATGCGGCTTTCTTACCCCTGCTGTGGCCCTTTCCAGTTGTCGGCAGCAGGGCAGGCGACAGGGGGGGGGGGTCACTTGTACCGGGTCTCAAGCTTGTGAGGGACCCCAAGGTTCTGAGGGACTCGGGGGCTATAAGCATGGCTGTGTCAGTGCAGTGCCTAGCAATGGTTTAAAAGGCACCTGCCTGGATTCCTGGGTACTTGACTGGAACCTCACTCCGATATTAGTGAATATTAATTCTATTTCCTTTGTAACAATAAAAAACATGTTTAATATGCATAATACTAAAAATGTTCGGTACTTGTTTCCTAGCACGGCCACAACGATTTAGATCGTTGTGGTCGTAAGATAAAAAATCGGATCGATCGCATCGCATGCGATTTGGTCGCATACGATGCGACCGATCCGACCGACCGATTTTTCACCCGATTTTTTTTTTTTTTCACCTGATTATTTTCAATTGCCCCCCCAAATGTTACTAAGTGGGCTAGACCCCACGATAGACGTCAACCCGAAGCGTGGCGAGCGCAGCGAGCCCGCGAGGGGCGGCGGTGCGCGTCCTCCGACCTTTTCATTCCCCTACTATCCACTAGGGCGTGGAGTGAGAATAGAATAGTGTGGCGAGCGCAGCGAGCCACCGAGCCCGAAGCGTGGCGAGCACAGCGAGCCCCGCGAGGGGACGCGTCTAACTTCACAGGTATACGCGTCCCCTCGCGGGGCTCGCTGCGCTCGCCACGCTTCGGGCTCGGTGGCTCGCTGCGCTCGCCACACTATTCTATTCTCACTCCACGCCCTAGTGGATAGTAGGGGAATGAAAAGGTCGGAGGACGCGCACCGCCGCCCCTCGCGGGCTCGCTGCGCTCGCCACGCTTCGGGTTGACGTCTATCGTGGGGTCATGGCGGGCACATAAAAAATGTGAAATGGGTCATATTGGCCCATTTCACCTTTTTTAACATTTTTCCCTATGTGAGATGGACTTAATCAAGTCCATCTCATCTTGTGCCATTATAATGGCACAAGACCGACAAGATCCTCCCGATTTCAATGTTAAAAGATTTTTTAACATTGAAGTCTATGGAAAAATCGGGTCAATCGGTCGGTCGCATCGCGGCCGATTTTAATTGGTCGCGACCGACCGATTGACCCGATTTCTGTCAATCAAAGGGAAAAAATTGTAAAAAATCGGCCACATCGTGAGGATCGTGTCCCTTAATTAAGAGCCACGATCACTCACGATTGTGGCCGTTCTAGGAAACAAGTACCAAATGTTCTGCTCAAGGGGGCGGGGTATTGGGCCCCCTAGATATATCAGTGTACCAGGCCCCAAGATTTCTGTTGCCAGCCCTGGTCGGCAGAAGATTCTGCTCATTGGGATAACCCTGCATGTGAAATTCAGTGACCCCAGCAATGATTGGAGATGTTTTAGTGTAATCTTGTCTGCTCTGGCATGCTCCCCAGTCTGCCTCATAATGCCAGCAACCTTGTCCTCTGGTAACCTACACAGCCTGTCGGTGGTATCTATTTCTATTCCCAGATACGGCAGTTTGTTCATAGGCCCCTCTGTTTTCTCCGTTGCTATGGGAACCCCAAAAGTGTGGAACAGCGCCTACATGGATTTTAACAAACGCTCGCATGTGTCAGTGTTCGCCTGGCTGACCCTTAGAAAGTCCTCCAGATGGTGTGCAAATGTCCTGCAGCCTGTCCCCACCTCAACGCACCAGTGCAGGAACGTGCTGAATTTTTCAAAATTGGCGCCATCCATGGGTAAGCATAGATCCACATAATAACTGCCCTTGAACTTTAGTCCCATGAATCCGTGACTATATGGGTGAAGGGGGAGGAGCCTAAATGCTGATTCGATATCTTCCCCAATTGGGCCCGTACCCCGCAGCTGCGCACTATACTGAGCGCCTCTTGAAAAGACGGGTAAGCGACGCTGCACTGTTGCTTTTCCAAGGCATCGTTCACTGATTTTCCTGCTGGGAATGACAGGTGTTGGATGAGCCTGAATTTCCCATGACCTGGCCTTTCGGCATGCGCTTTGGACTCCCTGCGCTAACACGTCTCCGACTGACCGGCAGCTGCTCCGTGCCGCTGTCACTAATGCTTTCTTCGCTATGGCAATACAATACTTTATGCACATACAATGTATGGGCCATTGGAACCTGGTTATACCATCATTTTGCCACCACACTAGAACTCATTCCTGTCAAGAAAGAGTCCGTTTGCATACTACGCTTTCGGCATTGCCGTAGCTCAGCGTCCGTCAGGGTCATCAGCCTGCCCACCTCCTCCGATCATTAGGCATCTGCATGTGGAAGAGGAAGGGTTGCACTGCGAGGTGACATAAAGCATGTTAGTTTGTTCTGTGTGTAAATACGTTGCAGCATGCAGTCTCCCAAACCTGAGCAATAATCCTATAATGCCACCTCCATGCATTCTCCTTTTTCCCTTTCCTACCCTGCCTCTATCCGTATACAAGTGACTGAATAGCTACCCCCATGGAAATTTGTAACATCCCATGAAGCCCCGTTGGCCTTGGACATTTCACTAAGCTGTTTACCACCCATGTTACACAAAATGACTTTCATTTTACTGTGATTATTCTGCTTTGCTTATTCCTTTTCCGAATTTCCATCACATTCCGCCTAATTGGCAATCTAACGTGCACTGAGCGGTTACCTGTACTGTGCAGTTATGTGTGCACCCATTTATTTATTTATTTTTTAATGTATAATCTGTTAAAAGGGCCCATCTACTTTGCACCCAGCGTCAGCAGTATTACTTCCCCGCTAAGGCCAAGCATGTACCCCTTAAAAACTTAACTTACAAACTTAGTTGCTGTGAGAACTATGGTTCCACCCCTGTGCCCTAATTATATTCATTACTTCTTATACATTAATTGACTTAACAAAATTCTAAACAGCAACAGATTTTGTATACAGCAGCAGATTAACCCAGCGCTTTTCATGAAATAACAGTAAGTTTGGATCTGCCAAAGATATAAAAGTCTAATATGAAGTAAAATGCTTCTGCACAACCGTAATGAATTCACTTATTAATCTCCTGTACTACTGTTCTTATTGTACATACACGCATGTAACAATGAATTTACTAATTTGTATGTGACACCATATTATATTACTGACTGCAGCTTAATGTAACCTGTTACCATTTATCATTCCTCCAATCATCAACATCTTTGTAATACTGTCTATTATACCCCTATGATGCCTTGCACGCTGAAAATTGCACCACATAATGAATTTTCTTGCCTTATATTGCATTATATTAACTTCAAAAACAAAACCATGTGTTCCCATATTTGCATTCTGCCTATCTAAACTTATGCTTTGCCATATCCTGCACAATATTATATTATGTTACTTAAAACTATGTAATTCCCCTATACATGTGATCTGAAATAACTCAGCTCTGTAATCATTAGTGATGAGCGGGTCCGGATCTCCGAGATCCGGATCCGCACGGACGTCCTGAATCCGAATCCGGATCCAGGACGTCCGCGGACTCCCGCGCAGGCCCGGAGCCGAAATCGAGGCCCGACGTCACATTGGTGACGTCGGATTCTCGCGAGATCCGGATTACATAAAAGCCGGGACCCGCCGCCGCCATCTTCATTCTGTGGGGCGACGCAGAGCAGGCAGCAGTGCTGCCAGAGAGGGGGGTTTTATTTATTGCTCCGTGAGGGGGTTTGCTGGAGCGTTGTGTGTGTCACTGTGCTGCTTGCTGCTAAAGAGCTGCAAGTACAGAGGGGGTTTAATCATTTTTATTGTGCTGCTGGAGAGTGATTTTTTTTTCTATATTGCTGTAGCCTGCTCATCTGTAATTTGTGTCACTGCTGCTGCTACAGAATACTACAGACAGAGGGGGGTTTATTGTACTGCCGCAGAGGGGGTTTTCTTTCTATATTGCTATAGCCTGCTCATCTCTAATTGTGTCACTGCTGCTGCTAGCCTGCTACAGAATACTACAGACAGAGGGGGGTTTAATAATTTTTATTGTGCTGCCAGAGAGGGTTTTTGTGCTGCCTGGCTACCTGTTATATGGTTGTAAACACCTACCAGGCAGTCACCTCTGTTGTTGCCAGTGCCACTACCTTGTACCTACCTCTCAGAGTATATAAAAAAAAATAAAAAAAAAATTAAAAATATATAAAAATATAAAAAAAAATAATTAAGTTGTTGTTGTTGCTGACACCACTGGCTGCCGTTAGATATCGCAGACTCAGTAATTAAATTTTTAACTGTGGTTTGCTGACGCCACTTGTTGTGTTACCTACCAGTGTATCCACTTTTGTATCTTGCTGCTGTTGTCACTGGCTAGTGACAACAACCAGCTGATATCTGGGTATCCAGTTTGCTGCCACCGCTGCCGTTACATATATCGCAGTAAATAACTCCGGTTTGCTGACGCCACTTGTTGTGTTACCTACCAGTGTATCCACAAAATAAATATTGTATCTTGCTGCTGTTGTCACTGGCTAGTGACAACCAGCTGATATCTGGGTATCCAGTTTGCTGCCACCGCTGCCGTTACATATATCGCAGTAAATAACTCCGGTTTGCTGACGCCACTTGTTGTGTTACCTACCAGTGTAACTATCCACAAAATAAATATTGTATCTTGCTGCTGTTGTCACTGGCTATATATAGTCCACTGGTGCTGCACTGCTGCCTGCACTGAATCTGCCAGTCTGGTGGTCTGTGGTCTGGGGCTCACAGCCTAATAAATAATAATGCCCTATATCTTATCTAGTTACCTGTGTGGTCTGGGGCTTACTGGCTAATAAATAATTAAATATTGCCTGCCTAATAAATAATTAAATACTGCCGTATATCTCTACCTTTGTGATCTGGGGCTCACTGGCTATACTGCCGTATATACCATCTGGTCTGGGGCTCACTGGCTAATAAATAATTAAATACTGCCGTATATCTCTACCTTTGTGATCTGGGGCTCACTGGCTATACTGCCGTATATACCGTCTGGTCTGGGGCTCACTGCCTAATAAATAATTAAATACTGCCGTATATCTCTACCTTTGTGGTCTGGGGCTCACTGCCTAATACTGATGTATCTGTATAACTGCCTGCTGGTGCATACCCACTGACATATATTAATTGCACTCCAGTGGCGCTGTTCTGTGACATAACTCCGCTGCAGTGCCACTCTTACATGAGCCACGTGTTTGGGCCGCACACTTGTGTGGCTTAGCATAGTTATCCAGCTACCTCGGTGCAACCTTTTGTCCTAAAAACAATATTGTAAGGTGTGAGCTGTTCAGAATAGACTGTAAATGAGTGGAAATGAATGTTATTGAGGTTAATATAGCGTAGGAGCAAAAAAAACACCCAAATTCTGCGATTTTAGCAGTTTTTATGCTTTTTAACAAAAAAATCAGAACCCAAAACCCAAAAAATCCAAACACAAAACACTTAGGAGGTGTTTTGCCAAAACCCATTAGAACCCAAAACCTCAAGGTAATCAGAACCCAAAACCCAAAACCTGAAAAGTGGCCGGTGCACATCTCTAGTAATCATACATTTCATGTTTGTACGGCGCTGCAAAACACTTGTGGCGCCTTATAAATAATACTATGATAATAATATGGTTTACATTGCTGGGCAGCCAATGTTTGCTCTGCCTGGTGGGCGGGGTAGGTGAAGGTATTGTCATGATATCTGCATGCTATGCTATGTAAATAAGCCCTCAGTAATTTAATTAGGGGGAGGGGGGAAAGGGGACATTGTTTGCAACTTGCCTGAATTCTTTGGGCCTAATTCTTTGCTGTTTTTCTAAAGGCTGCAGCAAGTATAATAACAAATCCATAAGTACTAATTGTTTGGCCTTAAACTACTGTGCATTGATTTAGGTGCGTTTATTCCTTAGGGGAAAGTTACCCGGCATAATATAAACATGTGATAAAATTCTTGCTGCATTAAAGATTGAATTCATAAAATTACAGAGACATTGGGAGTTTGTAGCAGGGTAGCAGGGTGCCTAATATGGAATTAAGTAAAAGAATAAGAAGGAATACAATTGCAAATAAATATCCCCAGATATACCCCAAATAACTAACCCCAGATACTTATCCTAATATTTCTGGTTCACTATCTGGGATTCTGGATGTTCTTGCTGGATAAAGACAATCCTTACTGCGTGCCCTCTTGCTCTCTCTGATCAATCCTTACTGCATACCCTCTTGCTGGATAAAGACAATCCTTACTGCGTGCCCTCTTGCTGGATAAAGAACATCCTTACTGCGTGCCCTCTTGCTCTCTCTGCTCAATCCTTACTGCATGCCCTCTTGCTCTCTCTGCTCAATCCTTACTGCATGCCCTCTTGCTCTCTCTGATCAATCCTTACTGCATGCCCTCTTGCTCTCTCTGCTCAATCCTTACTGCATGCCCTCTTGCTCTCTCTGATCAATCCTTACTGCATGCCCTCTTGCTCTCTCTGATCAATCCTTACTGCGTGCCCTCTTGCTCTCTCTGCTCAATCCTTACTGCATGCCCTCTTGCTCTCTCTGATCAATCCTTACTGCGTGCCCTCTTGCTCTCTCTGCTCAATCCTTACTGCATGCCCTCTTGCTCTCTCTGCTCAATCCTTACTGCATACCCTCTTGCTCTCTCTGCTCAATCCTTACTGCATGCCCTCTTGCTCTCTCTGCTCAATCCTTACTGCATACCCTCTTGCTCTCTCTGATCAATCCTTACTGCATGCCCTCTTGCTCTCTCTGATCAATCCTTACTGCGTGCCCTCTTGCTCTCTCTGCTCAATCCTTACTGCATGCCCTCTTGCTCTCTCTGATCAATCCTTACTGCGTGCCCTCTTGCTCTCTCTGATCCTCCCCCATACCTGTCCTGTCCTTAAGTATGGGTCTACTCCCATGGGGAGGCGCCTATTACCTGCTTCTCTCTTTCCTTCCCCCTATTCAGTTCCTGCTACCTCCCTGCCCCCATCCTGATAACAGCTAGACAATGGGAGCACATCATGGCCTTTGGTAGCCCAGACTTAATAGTTTATGGTCTCTCCTGGCTATTCGCCGTTCGCTCCTTTAAAGTGCTGTGTCTGTGTTCTGTGCAGGGGGAGCTGTGGGCCCTGGAAGCAGCATGGGCCCCATAGTAGCTGCACCGGTGGTAGTTACACAGTGTGATATGTTAGCTGGGTATATGCCTTATGCTCTCATTACTTACAGTAAGCCCTGTGTCTGTGTTCTGTGCAGGGGGAGCTGCGGGTGCTGGAAGCAGCATGGGCCCCATAGTAGCTGCACCGGTGGTAGTTACACAGTGTGATATGTTAGCTGGGTATATGCCTTATGCTCTCATTACTTACAGTAAGCGCTGTGTCTGTGTTCTGTGCAGGGGGAGCTGCAGGCCCTGGAAGCAGCATGGGCCCCATAGTAGCTGCACCGGTGGTAGTTACACAGTGTGATATGTTATCTTGGTATATGCCTTATGCTCTCATTACTTACAGTAAGTGCTGTGTCTGTGTTCTGTGCAGGGGGAGCTGCAGGCCCTGGAAGCAGCATGGGCCCCATAGTAGCTGCACCGGTGGTAGTTACACAGTGTGATATGTTATCTTGGTATATGCCTTATGCTCTCATTACTTACAGTAAGGGCTGTGTCTGTGTTCTGTGCAGGGGGAGCTGCAGGCCCTGGAAGCAGCATGGGCCCCATAGTAGCTGCACCGGTGGTAGTTACACAGTGTGATATGTTATCTTGGTATATGCCTTATGCTCTCATTACTTACAGTAAGTGCTGTGTCTGTGTTCTGTGCAGGGGGAGCTGCAGGCCCTGGAAGCAGCATGGGCCCCATAGTAGCTGCACCGGTGGTAGTTACACAGTGTGATATGTTATCTTGGTATATGCCTTATGCTCTCATTACTTACAGTAAGTGCTGTGTCTGTGTTCTGTGCAGGGGGAGCTGCAGGCCCTGGAAGCAGCATGGGCCCCATAGTAGCTGCACCGGTGGTAGTTACACAGTGTGATATGTTATCTTGGTATATGCCTTATGCTCTCATTACTTACAGTAAGTGCTGTGTCTGTGTTCTGTGCAGGGGGAGCTGCAGGCCCTGGAAGCAGCATGGGCCCCATAGTAGCTGCACCGGTGGTAGTTACACAGTGTGATATGTTATCTTGGTATATGCCTTATGCTCTCATTACTTACAGTAAGTGCTGTGTCTGTGTTCTGTGCAGGGGGAGCTGCAGGCCCTGGAAGCAGCATGGGCCCCATAGTAGCTGCACCGGTGGTAGTTACACAGTGTGATATGTTATCTTGGTATATGCCTTATGCTCTCATTACTTACAGTAAGCGCTGTGTCTGTGTTCTGTGCAGGGGGAGCTGCAGGCCCTGGAAGCAGCATGGGCCCCATAGTAGCTGCACCGGTGGTAGTTACACAGTGTGATATGTTATCTTGGTATATGCCTTATGCTCTCATTACTTACAGTAAGGGCTGTGTCTGTGTTCTGTGCAGGGGGAGCTGTGGGCCCTGGAAGCAGCATGGGCCCCATAGTAGCTGCACCGGTGGTAGTTACACAGTGTGATATGTTATCTGGGTATATGCCTTATGGTCTCAGTACTTACAGTAAGCGCTGTGTCTGTGTTCTGTGCAGGGGGAGCTGTGGGCCCTGGAAGCAGCATGGGCCCCATAGTAGCTGCACCGGTGGTAGTTACACAGTGTGATATGTTAGCTGGGTATATGCCTTATGCTCTCATTACTTACAGTAAGCCCTGTGTCTGTGTTCTGTGCAGGGGGAGCTGCGGGTGCTGGAAGCAGCATGGGCCCCATAGTAGCTGCACCGGTGGTAGTTACACAGTGTGATATGTTAGCTGGGTATATGCCTTATGCTCTCATTACTTACAGTAAGCGCTGTGTCTGTGTTCTGTGCAGGGGGAGCTGCAGGCCCTGGAAGCAGCATGGGCCCCATAGTAGCTGCACCGGTGGTAGTTACACAGTGTGATATGTTATCTTGGTATATGCCTTATGCTCTCATTACTTACAGTAAGTGCTGTGTCTGTGTTCTGTGCAGGGGGAGCTGCAGGCCCTGGAAGCAGCATGGGCCCCATAGTAGCTGCACCGGTGGTAGTTACACAGTGTGATATGTTAGCTGGGTATATGCCTTATGCTCTCATTACTTACAGTAAGCGCTGTGTCTGTGTTCTGTGCAGGGGGAGCTGTGGGCCCTGGAAGCAGCATGGGCCCCATAGTAGCTGCACCGGTGGTAGTTACACAGTGTGATATGGTATCTGGGTATATGCCTTATGCTCTCAGTACTTACAGTAAGTGCTGTGTCTGTGTTCTGTGCAGGAGGAGCTGTGGGCCCTGGAAGCAGCATGGGCCCCATAGTAGCAGCATCGGTGGTAGTTACACAGTGTGATATGTTATCTGGTATATGCCTTATGCTCTCAGTACTTACAGTAAGCGCTGTGTCTGTGTTCTGTGCAGGGGGAGCTGTGGGCCCTGGAAGCAGCATGGGCCCCATAGTAGCTGCACCGGTGGTAGTTACACAGTGTGATATGTTATCTGGGTATATGCCTTATGCTCTCATTACTTACAGTAAGTGCTGTGTCTGTGTTCTGTGCAGGGGAGCTGTGGGCCCTGGAAGCAGCATGGGCCCCATAGTAGCTGCACCGGTGGTAGTTACACAGTGTGATATGTTATCTGGGTATACGCCTTATGCTCTCAGTACTTACAGTAAGTGCTGTGTCTGTGTTCTGTGCAGGGGAGCTATGGGCCCTGGAAGCAGCATGGGCCCCATAGTAGCTGCACCGGTGGTAGGTACACAGTGTGATATGTTAGCTGGGTATATGCCTTATGCTCTCAGTACTTACAGTAAGCGCTGTGTCTGTGTTCTGTGCAGGGGGAGCTGTGGGCCCTGGAAGCAGCATGGGCCCCATAGTAGCAGCACAGGTGGTAGTTACACAGTGTGATATGTTATCTGGGTATATGCCTTATGCTCTCATTACTTACAGTAAGCGCTGTGTCTGTGTTCTGTGCAGGGGGAGCTGTGGGCCCTGGAAGCAGCATGGGCCCCATAGAAGCTGCACCGGTGGTAGTTACACAGTGTGATATGTTATCTGGGTATATGCCTTATGCTCTCAGTACTTACAGTAAGCGCTGTGTCTGTGTTCTGTGCAGGGGGAGCTGTGGGCCCTGGAAGCAGCATGGGCCCCATAGAAGCTGCACCGGTGGTAGTTACACAGTGTGATATGTTATCTGGGTATATGCCTTATGCTCTCAGTACTTACAGTAAGCGCTGTGTCTGTGTTCTGTGCAGGAGGAGCTGTGGGCCCTGGAAGCAGCATGGGCCCCATAGTAGCTGCACCGGTGGTAGTTACACAGTGTGATATGTTATCTGGGTATATGCCTTATGCTCTCATTACTTACAGTAAGCGCTGTGTCTGTGTTCTGTGCAGGGGGATCTGCGGGCCCTGGAAGCAGCATGGGCCCCATAGTAGCTGCACCGGTGGTAGTTACACAGTGTGATATGTTAGCTGGGTATATGCCTTATGCTCTCATTACTTACAGTAAGCACTGTGTCTGTGTTCTGTGCAGGGGAGCTGCGGGCCCTGGAAGCAGCATGGGCCCCATAGTAGCTGCACCGGTGGTAGTTACACAGTGTGATATGTTATCTGGGTATATGCCTTATGCTCTCATTACTTACAGTAAGCGCTGTGTCTGTGTTCTGTGCAGGGTGAGCTGTCGGCCCTGGAAGCAGCATGGGCCCCATAGTAGCTGCACCGGTGGTAGTTACACAGTGTGATATGTTATCTGGGTATATGCCTTATGCTCTCATTACTTTCAGTAAGCGCTGTGTCTGTGTTCTGTGCAGGGTGAGCTGTCGGCCCTGGAAGCAGCATGGGCCCCATAGTAGCTGCACCGGTGGTAGTTACACAGTGTGATATGTTATCTGGGTATATGCCTTATGCTGTCATTACTTACAGTAAGTGCTGTGTCTGTGTTCTGTGCAGGGGGAGCTGCGGGCCCTGGAAGCAGCATGGGCCCCATAGTAGCTGCACCGTTGGTAGTTGCACAGTGTGATATGTTATCTGGGTATATGTGTTATGCTCTCATTACTTACAGTAAGCGCTGTGTCTGTGTTCTGTGCAGGAGGAGCTGCGGGCCCTGGAAGCAGTATGGGCCCCATAGTAGCTGCAGCGGTGGTAGTTACACAGTGTGATATGTTATCTGGGTATATGCCTTATGCTCTCAGTACTTACAGTAAGCGCTGTGTCTGTGTTCTGTGCAGGGGGAGCTGTGGGCCCTGGAAGCAGCATGGGCCCCATATTAGCTGCACCGGTGGTAGTTACACAGTGTGATATGTTATCTGGGTATATGCCTTATGCTCTCAGTACTTACAGTAAGCGCTGTGTCTGTGTTCTGTGCAGGGGGAGCTGTGGGCCCTGGAAGCAGCATGGGCCCCATAGAAGCTGCACCGGTGGTAGTTACACAGTGTGATATGTTAGCTGGGTATATGCCTTATGCTCTCATTACTAATAGTAAGTCCTGTGTCTGTGTTCTGTGCAGGCGGAGCTGTGGGCCCTGGAAGCAGCATGGGCCCCATAGTAGCTGCACCGGTGGTACTTACACAGTGTGATATGTTATCTGGGTATATGCCTTATGCTCTCAGTACTTACAGTAAGCGCTGTTTCTGTGTTCTGTGCAGGTTCGTGAGATGCAGATTCCCTGTCACAGAGGATGAGAACGAGGATGAGGACGTGAGAGAGGCTGTATCCAGTTTATCAGGACTGTTTGGACGGTGTCAGATGGAGGAACTGGAGTAAGTATATTATAGAGTATAACAAGGCAAACAACACAATCTTCCCCAGCAGCCAGTAACCAGGGAGGACATTGTTTAATTCTTTTTATAAGATAGCAATATATATCCCCCCCATATGGCATCCTTCATCCCCCTCAGTGTTATTTATCACTATCATTATTAGTCATCACTCTCACATATGTCACTTTTTCTTCCTCTATACCAAACACCATTTAACCTATAATTTCTCTCCCCCCCCCCCCATACTATCAATGGTTTGTATTATCCTCCTTCTGTACACTTATGTGTCCCCCCATTACACACCTTAACAACCTAATTATGGACACGATTGGTACCATTGGATATACCTAACTGTATTTCCCCATTTATACCACTGTATTTATCATAATTATATATTTTGGGCAGCCCTCTCCGGGCAGCCAGAAGCAGGAGGTAGGGGCGTGGCTGAACGCTTTGATGAAAAAAAGGGGCAGAGCCAGAGGCGGATCTCAACAACAACAAAAAAAAAAACATGCAATTTCAGCAGAAGCAGAATACGCTCACCGCTGCCTGCGCCACTTCTCCCGCTGCCGCTGCTCCTGCGCTCCATGCTTCAAGCCACTGTGTAGCTGATGTATCCAGCGCTACTCACAGAGCCCCGCTGTGGCTTTCATCTACATAATATGGCGGTACATCGCGCTAGTAGGACCCAGCGCATCATGACTTGCGCATGCGCAGTCCGACTTTTCAGCTTGTAGGCTGAATACCCGGGAGGATCCTGGGTATTTCCGTGAGACCGGGAGAATGGAGCAAAAACTGGGAGACTCACGCAAAATCCGTGAGGGTAGGCAACCATGGTATTAATGTGACTGCTATGATCCCCATATTTCCTATAATCTATATTGGTTACGTAGCACACAACTAACATACTGTAATATACCTAGGATAAGGTTGGCGCATCTATATAAGGGACCCCAAAGTATTTTACACTTAGTAGATCTCCTTAGCTTGCAGCTCCTGGTCCCAGGAACCTTACTGACAGCAGTCAACCTAAAGTATATAAAAACTTTCTCCACACCACCTTTGTGCATCATTTTAAGATCATCTACTACTATAAGTAATATACTCAATTACAGTGGCGTAACTCCCGGAGGCAATGGAGACTTTTGCCGCCGGGCTTTAGCCATCAGGGGGGGCACAGAGAGCAGGGAGTAGTATTAAACCCAAGCCGCCGCAGCAAGAATCCCCAGACACCCCACGCCGCTCTGAAAGGGACGCCTGTGCCATGCCGACGCACACTTATATGAGCCTGCTGTGGAAGGCTGCTGAACGCTGCTTAGACACACTGACATGAGTTGGTGCTCCGCTTTTTTAGTCTGCCATAGGAGTGTTGAGATGGAGTGCATCTGGAGCAGTTCTGACTCCAGCTGTACCCATCTCCGAAATGCCTGATCAGAATGCCACAAAATCAATTGTGCACATTGTGCAGCATAGAAGTAGTTTTTAGTTTTTTAGGTTTGGGACTCCCAGCCCCCCCTCTTTTGGGCCATATTGCAGAGTTTTAAGGCGCACCCTAGCTCTTTTCCCTGATTTTTAAATATCCCTACTGGGATTCTGACGGGTAATGCCTGAAATAGATATAGCATTCTTGGCAAAATATTCATTTTCAGGGCATTGGCTCTTCCTGTCCATGAGATAAAGATCTTTGACCATCCACTGATGTCATTTGTGATTTCACTAATTATTTTAGGGTAGTTGGCATTATACAGCTGGTTATAGTTTTTAGTAATATTTATTCCTAAATATTTTAGCTGGGATTTCTTCCAGGTTATTGGGTATGCCGATGTAATTCTCTCGTTCTCCTCTGGGGACAAATAGAAATCCAAGACCTCTGTTTTATCTGCATTTATTTTAAAGTTTGATATCCTACTGAAGTCTTGGATTGTCTCAAATAACCTCCTTGTAGAGACTTCCGGGTCGGATATCATTACGAGTACATCATCGGCATATAGAGCTGTTTTGTAGACCTCCTTTCCAATTCCTATTCCTCTTATTTCTTTCTCGTTTCTTATTTTGGCCGCCAGAGGCTCCACCATGAGGGCGAAAATAAGAGGCGAGAGTGGACAACCCTGTCTGGTTCCATTGTTTATCTTTATCGGAGATGATTTGCTCCCATTTAAACTTACTACTGCAGTTGGTGTTTTATATAGGGCCTGAATCCCTGTTAAGAATCTGCCGCTAATTCCATATTTTGGGAGTAGCTGGTTCATATAGGGCCATGAGACCCTATCAAAGGCCTTTTCTGCATCGAGGCTCAGTAGAAGGGCTGGAGTCTCAGAGTTGTGTATGGCCTGTATTGTGTCAATTACTCTCCTTATGTTCTCAAAGGCCTGCCTCGACGGGATAAACCCAACCTGGTCCGGATGGACAATGGAGGATATGACCTTTGAAAGGCGATTTGCTAGTATTTTCGCAAATAATTTGAGATCTGAGTTCAATAGTGAGATTGGCCGGTAATTACTACAGTGGGTATGGTCTCGGTTGGGCTTGGGAATCACTATTATCTCGGCTGTTGTTGTGGCCTGATCCAGTGGGTGCCCATCCAAGATGGAATCGAAATTTTTTTTTAAGTTAGGGGTTAATATTTTACTAATTTTTTTGTAATATATGGCCGAGAAGCCATCAGGGCCAGGAGCTGAGGAGTTTTTTAATGATTTAATTGTAAGTTCTATCTCTTCTAGCGATATAGGAGCTTCTAGCGATGACAGTTGGGGCTCTGAGAGCCTTGGGAGATTGCATGATAATATAAACTCTTCAATTTTACTTTTACTTTCCTCCTCCTCCATTTCGCTTGGTAGATTGTATAACCCATTATAGAATTCTCTAAACTGCTGCGCCATAGTCCTCGGGTCGAATACTAAATTGTTATTTGAATCCCTTATTGAAAAAATTCAATCTCTCTGCCTTCTTTTCCTTATTTGGTGGGCCAATAGGGCATCTGCTTTATCTCCTTTAGAGTAGAATTTGTATTGGAGCCATTTCATCGTATTAGCAGCTTTTTTTGAGTATATTTGAAAGAGCTGACTTTTTAATGTGAGGAGCTTGCTATATATTGTCCGTTTGGGATTTTTTTGATGATTAAACGTCAGTGTCCTAATCTGTTGTTCTAGTTCTTTTATTAGTTTTTCATCTTTTATTATTTATTATTATTTTTAGTTATTTTTATTATCTGACCTCTAATTACCGCCTTGTGCGCTTCCCATATTGTGGCAGGTTTTATTTCATCCGTATAGTTTAGTTTGAAAAATTCTATTAAGACTTTTTCTATCTCTTTCCGTTCCTTCTCGTTAAACAAAATTGATGAGTTTAATCTCCACCTATAACCCGCAGGGTCAAAGTTATTTAATTGGAGCTTTATTATAATTGCTAAATGGTCTGACCAGACTACAGGGATTGCCCATGCCTTGGTCAAATCTTTAGTTGTTTGTGAGTTTACATAAAAATAATCAAGGCGGGAGTGCACTTTATGAGGGATTGAGTAGTGAGTAAATATACGTTCTTTTGGGTAAAGGACTCGCCAGGCGTCATAGAGATTATTTGAAGTTATGATGTCATATAACCTTCTTGTTTCCTGTCTCACCATTGGGTTTGGGGGGTTTTCCGCTTCCCTGTCTAGATTAGGATCGGCTATTGCATTGAAATCCCCCCCTATAATTATTTTGCCTTTTGATATCTTATCTAATTGTTTAATGAAGTCTATGTAGAATTTTTTTTGTTCTAGATTTGGGATGTAAACTGAGGCTATTGTAAATATGTTATTTGCTATAGAGATGACTATTATATTGAATCGCCCACTTGGGTCTGAATATTGTTGGTTTATTTTATGCGCCAATGAGTTATGTATTAGAATTGCCGTCCCTTTTTTTTTTTTTAAAGAGGTAGAGTAGTATACGTCTGGGAACGCTCGTGATGCCAGAGAAGGATGTTCGTTCTTAAAATGCGTCTCTTGGAGTAACAAAATCTCTGTCTTTTGTTTTTTAAAGAACTGAAGCGCCATAGTCCTTTTGCGCGGTGAGTTAAGGCCGTTGACATTCAGCGACATTATGTTTATTGACATGGAGACTGTAAATTTTTTTTTTTAATTAAGAACAGCGTATTTCTGTATCGATTCTGCATCCGGCAGTGCCCTTGGGTAGGTGGGATTAGACAAGACACACAACATACTGGAACTAACAACATACAACATAGATAACAGTGACTATTTGATGTGTCCATGCACATCATTCAGACCGTTAACTTTTAATAAACGGTAGCCCCAACCCTCTTTTCAGAGGAGCGGTTCCCTTGTCCAGGGAGGTCCCCCGGGGTGGGGGGTCTCAATGAGGGGGGGGGGGGGGGGAGAACGTGTGAGTCCGAAGGGAAAAGGGAAATAGGTCGGTCAGCAAACGGGGATTTGTGCCGGGGTTATACTTTTGCCCCTTTCTAAGTGCATTCAATTTGTTTTTCCTTACTTTTTCTTTCTCCCTTTCCCTCCCCCTTCTGCCTACGATCCCCCCTCCTTCCCTCCCTTCCCCCCCTCCCGCCCTCCTTGTGTCCTATCTCGTGCTTAACTTATTTTACTGTGATTAATATAGGCGTGGCCTTTTCTGGAAACTCCATACGGGATTCGTATAAGGTAGCTGCCCCTTTATTATTCTTATGTGCCCTAAGTGCCTCAAAAAAGAAAAGTGATTTTCTGCAGTATTACCACACTCCTCATATTACTTAACTTAAAACTACATAAAAGAAATTATACAGGTTGCGACATTTAAATATAAACCATGCAAAAAAAAGGATAATTATCTATAGTATTTAAAGCTATTTAGAAGAGATAAAACAGTTTTCGACATTGGAATATAGGCTATACATTGAGCACAAAAAAAAAAAAAAGGAAAAAACCTATGACTGGCTAGACATGCTGGCAGTGGCCGTTTACGGTGCAAAGTTTATTTCTGGGACCATTCTGCCCTCGGCAGTCTCCTTAATTCTGTTGTCCCTCCAGTGTCTTTTAAGGAGATGTTTTGGGGGTCCGGGTCCATGCCTAGGCCCTTTAACACTGCTATTCCGGAAACAGGGTCCTTGATCGTATACTTCTTTCCGTCATGGGCGAAGATTAGAGAGAACGGGAATCCCCATCTGTACAATATCTTCTGATCTCGTAGGGCTTTTGTGATGGACCCCATCTCTCTCCTCTTCTTCAGGGTAGATGGGGCCAAGTCTTGGAAAATTAACAAGGTTGTTTCTTTATATTGAATGGAAGGGGTTGTCCTGCTGTATTCCAAGATTTTTGACTTTATGTGATCATAGTGAACTCTGATTATTATGTCTCTGGGGGGTTGCCCCGCAGCAGGTTTTGCTCTTAGGGCTCTATGAGCTCTGTCCAGAATGAGCTGCTCCTCTTTGCTATCTGGCAGTATGTGTTGAAGGAATCCTTTTAAATACATAGGCAGGGTTTGGTTATCAATGGATTCGGGCACATTACGTATGCGTAGGTTCTGCCTTCTTGACCTGTTTTCAAGGTCTTCCACTTGATCTCTTAATCTGCCAATTTCTGTTTTCATCTCTGAGACATCCTGACAGAGATCTGCCTGGAATTTACATATTTCATCCGATTTATGCTCCAAAGTGTCTATCCTTGCCCCCAGCGACAATATCTCCGATTTCAGTTCTGTTACCGCCGCTTTTAGCTCAGTCTTAAAGGAGTTAGTAATTCTTTGGATGAGTGAGTCATAGGGGTCTGGGTCTGTCAGCTGGGATGAGTCTGACCTCGACATGGAGCTAGAGGGACTCCTTGTTAGTGCTGCTACTGCCTCCTGCTGGCTTGCTTGTTTACTTTTTTTAGTGCCAAAGAAGGCCGTTGGTTCCTGAACATTTTGCTTTCGGCCTTTGCCGGCCATTTTTCTCTTTTTTCTTATTACTCTATATATTTTTTTTTTCCTTTTTTTTTTTTTTTCCTCTAACCTTCCCTTTCTTCCCCTTTTCTCCTCTCAATCCCCAGCTCTATCTGACTTGTTCCTTCAAGACTTCTCGTTCTTTCTTTTTTCCCTTATTTCCCTTCCCCTTTTCCTTCCGTTCTCTCCTTGTCCTTTGCCTTCCCCCTGCTCTTAGTCTCCTTCGCCTTTCTATTTATCCACCTCCCCCTCTTTTTACATATTCACTATATGTTTAGTAGCTTACTGTTTGCTATTTAATTTTATAGCTTTCATTTTTTCTCTAAATTCTCCCTTCTCTTCCCTTTCCTCTCTTGCCTTCTCTATCCTATCTCTCTCTCCTCTATTAACCTACTTCCTGCTAGGCTGCCGTGTGTTGTGAAGCCTTCAGTTCGCAAGAACTACAGTCCTTTCCAATTGCCTGCGGGTTTTGTTTTTTTTATAACCACAAGTCTTTGGCTTAAACATGTAGTGCGTGGGGATAGGCATGGGTGAGCATTTATTAAATGCAAAAGTTTTCTTTTTTTTGTTTTTTTCTCCTTCTCCTCTTTCTTTCCTTTTTCAAATAAAATAGAGAGTTTTGCCAGAAACTTGGCACTCACCCATCCGGTCTGTCTCATAGAGTCTCACACGTGCTCTCATCCTGGCTCTCCCAGTCCGGAGCCCGATCTGATATATGGTCTTTTATTATGGTTTGTTGAGGCTCTGCACCCCTCCAGTCTGGCGATCTTCTCCTTTTTTCTGGACACTAGGTCAGCGTTTGTCGCCCGGCTCTTTGTCACTGGTGGCAGTAGATTGGGCCGACTCGTGCCGCTCTCTCTTTAGTTTGCGGTCCTGCCTCAGCCTGCAGTGTCCGTACTCAGACGGGCACCCGGCTCTGAGGTAAGATGCTTCTGAGCGACTTGTGCTCCCGGCTTCGAGTGGGCTCCGGGTACTGGATACTTCCGTCGCCGTGGGGCTGGTCACACTCTCCAGCCCTCTTTGCCGCGGCTTAGACCCACCACTGTATCCTGCCGGCTCGCTCCGGTGTCAGCTCAAGGCCGGGCCACCCCCAGGCTCCCGAACCGCGCTGCCGCTCGTATCTTCGGCTCTGGTCACTCTTCTCTGGTCTGTGCTACCTCAACCTGCAGCTCCATACAGAGCCCAGCTACGAGGTAGAGACCAGTCCGAGCGTTTTTTGCCGCGGGCCAGACCGTACCCCGGTCTCCCCACTGCACCTCTACTCGCCTCTTCTGTTCCGGTCGGGTGGGCTCCGGCAGGGTAGGTGCCTTACTCACGTCTCCTGTCGCTTCTCTGCTTTGTTGACGCTCCTGTCTCAGCCTGCAGTGTCCGTAAGCGACCGGACTCCCGGCTCTGCGGTGTAGGGTTTAGGTGCGTGATGTGCTCCCAGCTTCGGGTGGGCTCCGGGTGCTACGGCCGCCGTGGGGCTGGTCACTCTCTCCGGATCTCTTTACCGCTCCGGTGTCCGCTCCAGGCCGCGCTGCCACTCGTTTCTCCAGCACCAGTCACTCTTGTCCGGTCTGCAATACCTCAACCTGCAGCTCCCTGCAGAGCCCGGCTCCGAGGTAGAGACCGGACCGAGCGTTGTTTGCCTCGGATCTGGGTGTTGGTTTTCTCCGGCTCTCTGTTCCCCAGCAGTGGTCTCCGGCTAGAGGATCATGCACGAGACGCTCCAGTACGCGTCCGTGCAGCTTCCTCTTCCGGCCACTCCCCTCCCAAAAAGACCTTCCCACTTCCATATTCACTTATGTGCTATATATTAAGATTTATTTATTTTTAATTACAGTTCCTTTGATAAAACTTAACAGAGTTGGCAATTAACAGAGTGATATTTATTGAGCTACCTTTTACTCAAACTCACACTTGCTCCTGAGGAAGCTGGAATTCATAATATCCGGGGAAACGCATTGAGCTATCTTTATTGACCGACAGGAACATACTTATCTACCTGTGATCCACTACACATCTCGTGAATTCAAAGACCACCACAAGGAACTGGGATTGTGACTGAACTTTCTTATGGGATACCTAGCCCAATCCCTAAATACAATAGATGTGAGTGGTTTGCCATCAGAAATCTTGAGCTCTTGAAAATATAGAGCACCTACTTGGGAATACTTTGACTTACCTGCAAATACTGGGGCTATAAATATTGTGCCTCATTGCTTCAGTACCCATCAGTGGATCATCATGGGAATGGTAATATAATTCATTTTCTTCTGTCCAGTTTGGAAAAATCTGACTTTTAAATCAGTTTATTCAGCAACATTTGCCACGATTGTACAGGGTGGGGGTGGGGGGGATGGCGCTCACTAGATGGTGCACAATTACAGATGCTGGGCTCCAATAAGAGGGAGGCCATCCTCTTGGTAAGGGTACATTAAAGAATCGTTGGAGACTAAACACAGGTTTCCAACTATTCTTTAATATACCACGATTGAGAAAATATGCAATTCATGTGATATATATTTTTCTCATTTTTAGAAAGTGTGCTTACTATTATTATTATTTTTATTTATAGTTCTTAAAAATATAATTTATCAATGTGAACTGTCTTGTGTATATCATTCAGCCAGCGCTGGCATATCCATTTCTAAACTCCCAATGCAGCCTAAACCTCATTCCCCTCCCGAAGCTGAACCCTAACCTCCCCTCACCATAATCGTAACCTGTCCTCCTGTTGCCTAACATCACCTCACACAGCCTTACCCTAGCCCCCCCCAATGTAGCCTAACCTTCACCGTCCCTAACATAATCTCCCCTATGCAGCCTAACCCTAACCTCCAATAACCCTAACCTCCTCTCCCACAGCTTAACCCTAAACTCCCCTAGCCCTAATCTGCCCTCCCGCGGCCTAGCCTCCCCTAATGCAGCCTAACCTCCCCTAACTCTATCCTCCCCTACTGCAGAATAACTGTAACCTCCTATCTACAGCCTAACCCACCCTCCCACAGCTTAACACTAACCTCCCCTCCCGCAGCCTACGCCAACCTCTCCTAACCCTAACTTCCCCTCCTGCAGCCTACCCCTAACATCTCCTGTGACCGGACGCCTGCCCTTAAGCTCTGGCTACGCCCTTCAGGTTCACAGATAGCAGTTCCTGGTTTCACGCGATCTGGCCAACAGGGGATTCCCTGTTACTGTCAGCAACCGCCTGTTGCTGACTCTGCCCACTACACAGTGGATGGGGATATCGCTGCCACCACCAGTCTCCTCTGTCTGGAACCACGAAAACTGACTCAGGCCCAAACGCTGGCACCTGAGTACTACCTGCGTCTACACATGTTGACAAACCCCCAGCTGGAATCGATTGGTTCCCCACTGGTCACGGACCACGGTAGCAGGCAGAACGGAACTCGGAGATGCTGGATGCTATACCCAGAACAGCCGGAGAACAGAATTATTGCAGTAATTCTGTTGGTCGCAAGATGAGAGTAGTCGTCTTGGACAAAAGATGGTTTATTGGCAATAGATCTGAAAAGATCTCTTCTCCTATCATAGGAGGCCCAGCATACAGATGTTACAGCATTCAGATACAGGCAGAAGTACAATTTACAGGTAAAACTTGTGCCTTTTTATCCAAAATCCACACACATCACCACAGGGGGTAATCACACCCTGTTCACCCCACCCAATCAGCATTGTGCAGGAGGTGTACATGCCTGGGACATTTACATTCATATATCAATTGGGACATTTTCCTGTCATAAATAGATCCAAATTACATGTCAAAGGGTTCAATCCAATTTCCTTAACTTTAAGGAACAGTGGAAATCATTTGATTATCTCCTGGACATGTTTACATAAAGAAACACAAATGTCTGTGCATTACCAACACCTCGCACACAGGATGGCCTGAGTTCACTGACACATTACATATACAAGTTTCCTAATCAACACCTCTACACAGGACTTCAGACACAAAGCCTGCTACCTGCTGTGTTCTGACCACTCACAGACCTTCTGCCAGGAGGAGTCTGTTTAGCATCTCATTTCCTCATCACAAAGATTTGCTAATTTTCTTCCTCTAGAAATGTACAAAGTGCATTGTAAGTTTAGAATGCATTCCTCAATATTCAATACAATATGCACAATATATGGTGCAGTCCCAGCTCAGTGCTAAACATATATTTCATAAATACATATACTGTGTGCCTGGTGCCCAGCAGCAGGCTTCATCTCACATCAGCACTGCAGGAGGGGTCCTGTCCCAGCTCAGTGCTGCTCATACAGTTTAAAACATGTCAAGTGCCCTTGTTCCGAATAATGGCGAAGCACGGAGAGTTAACCACTTTAGTACTGTGGCGGCAATTAACCCCGGGTGTTGTGGGCTCTCCAGCCACATCTCCTAACCCTAACTTCCCCTCCTGCAGACTAACCCTAACCTCCCCTCCCACAGCCCCTCCCTAAACTGCCCTCCCTCAGCCTAACCCTAACCTCCCCTTACTCTAACCTCCCCTCCTGCATTCTATCCCTAACCTCCCCTCCCACAGCTTAACCCTAACCTCTCTGCTCTGCAACCTAACCCTTACCTCCCCTCCCAAAGCCTAAGCCTAACCACCCATCCCGCAGTCTAACCTTAACCTCCCCTCCCACAGTCTAACCCTAACCTCCCCTCCTGCAGCCTAACCCTAACCTCCCCTCCTGCAACCTAACCTCCCCTCCCACAGCCTAACCCTAACCTCCCCTCCTGCAGCCTAACCCTAACCTCCCCTCCTGCAGCCTAACCCTAACCTCCCCTCCTGCAGCCTAACCTCCCCTCCCACAGCCTAACCCTAACCTCCCCTCCCACAGCCTAACCCTAACCTCCCCTCCTGCAGCCTAACCGTAACCTCCCCTCCTGCAGCCTAACCGTAACCTCCCCTCCCACAGCCTAACCCTAACCTCCCCTCCTGCAGCCTAACCCTAACCTCCCCTCCTGCAGCCTAACCTCCCCTCCTGCAGCCTAACCTCCCCTCCCACAGCCTAACCCTAACCTCCCCTACCACAGCCTAACCCTAACCTCCCCTCCTGCAGCCTAACCGTAACCTCCCCTCCTGCAGCCTAACCGTAACCTTCCCTCCCACAGCCTAACCCTAACCTCTCTCCTCTGCAGCCTAACCTATACCTCCCCTCCCAAAGCCTAAGCCTAACCTCCCATCCCACAGTCTAACCTTAACCTCCCCTCCCACAGCCTAACCCTAAGCTCCCCTCCTGCAGCCTAACCCTAACCTTTCCTCCCTACAGCCTAACCCTAATCTCCCCTCCTGCAGCCTAACCCTAACCTCCCCTCCTGCAGCCTAACCCTAACCTCCCCTCCTGCAGCCTAACCCTAACCTCCCCTCCCTACAGCCTAACCCTAACCTCCCCTCCTACAGCCTAACCCTAACCTCCCCTCCCTACAGCCTAACCCTAACCTCCCCTCCTGCAGCCTAACCCTAACCTCCCCTCCCTACAGCCTAACCCTAACCTCCCCTCCCGCAGCCTAACCCTAACCTCCCCTCCCTACAGCCTAACCCTAACCTCCCCTCCCGCAGCCTAACCCTAATCTCCCCTCCTGCAGCCTAACCCTAACCTCCCCTCCCTACAGCCTAACCCTAACCTCCCCTCCTGCAGCCTAACCCTAACCTCCCCTCCCTACAGCCTAACCCTAACCTCCCCTCCTGCAGCCTAACCCTAATCTCCCCTCCTGCAGCCTAACCCTAACCTCCCCTCCTGCAGCCTAACCCTAACCTCCCCTCCTTACAGCCTAACCCTAACATCCCCTCCTACAGCCTAACCCTTACCTCCCCTGTCGAAGTCTAACTGACCCACCCCTTTGCCTTTAAAGATATCATTTGGGGGTGCCAAACTAAGATTATGTCTTGACCACCTGCAGCCAAAAATCTTTCTGATGCCCCTGAAGTTGACATACAATAGGTCAAACACTAAAGGTCTACAGTGCTTATGTCGACATCTGAAAGAAATCGACATGGCTAAGGTTGACTGAGTAAGAAGGTTGACACAAGCATTATGTCGACAATGGAAGGTCGAAAGTCAAAAGGTCAACCTTCTGACACTGTTTACCTATTTCAGGTGTCAAGCTTTAGTGGTTAGCCTAATGTATGTCGACCATCATTGTGTCAACTCTATGGCCCATACCCAATGTAACAATACTAGAAGTGGCTGCGCTGCAGCTGTGAGATGATGTGAGATAAAGGGGTAAAGAAGGGGGCAGATTGGGGAGGGGGATGTCAGGAGGACACAGCAATATCTTCTCCTTCCATAAGACCTTGATGTGTCTGGGAAGGGAGATGTGCTGGGAATCAGGGATCATACTGTCCTTATAATATGACACATTTGGCTCCTTCCAGATGCAGGTTACTGGAATCACATCCACATCCATAGCCGGCTCCTGTACAGGGTTACAGGTTATTCTATGTACCACACCTGCACTATACAGTATATACCCCCAACCATCACTATTGTGCTAGGATAGTCCCACCTGCAGGCTGCCATGTCCCATGCTGGGGAAAGGTTGGGGGGAATCTGTCACCATTATTAGACATACAGTAACAGATGTATAGCATCCACACAGTGCCAGACATGTTGGAGGCAGCTTGGGGAATGTGGGGCAGGCCCAGCGTGACAACAACATGGGTATTGCCATGAGGCCAGGCCCATTCTTCATGCCCACAACTTTGGTTACACAGAGGATGCTGGGAATTACTGTACCGTATGTCTATGCTGTTCTGCTGCTGTATCCTACACCTGCTAATGCCACACACAGATGCTGTTAGCAATTGGAGACCAGATAGACCAAGTAAAATGTATAGCTCCACCTTGCAGCCATCACTATGGAGTACAGGGTCTGCAGTATTCTAATACTACTTTCAGACCGCAAATGCGGTGTCGCACACGGGATTAGGACACGGGTCCCATCCCCAGAGCAACACGGCAATGCGGTCTGAAAGTTCCGACACGGCATATTGCCGAGTCGGTGACGTCACATGGGGCGGTGCTGGGCGGCGGCGCGTCATTGGGGGCTCGGGAGGAGGCAGTACTTGGAGCTGACAGTGCTGCCTCCTCCATACTGTGAACGGGACACGGGTCGCTCGACCGAGGCACCCGTTCACACTGCACTTGACACGGGTCATAGCCGTGTTCAACCCTGGTCATTACCAGGGTTGAACACCCGTGTTGCTCGACCCGTGGTGGCCTTTTCAGACCGCACCGTGACCCGTGTTTAGGCCCCGCGAACACGGCAATAAGCCGTGTTCGGAGTGCGGTCTGAAAGCGGTATAAGTTAGTTTGTGTAATGCAGAAGAGATCTCCTGTTAGGAAGTTTCATTACTTAGATTTTTGCTGTAATAATTTGGAAACAGCCATTTTGCATGAGGAAAAACATTATACAGGTTAATTGTTTAGTGATGGCGCCTTGCTTAGTGTGAGACTAGAATTATAAGCAGGGACGGTGCTAGGGTGTTCGGCACCTCCCTGCAAACTAAAAATTTGCGTCATCCGATCTTTTGTGCACACTGAAAACAAAGGGTGTATAATGCCCTTAAAAGTAGTGCCTCTTATACACATGTTCCCAGTTGCAGCAGTGTCATAACTAGACATTTTAGTGCCCTGTACTAGGAATTGGTGCTTTACTCCCCCCCCCCCTTCTCAGACAAACAGCAAAGACAGGGACTTTGGCGCACAGCAAAAATGTAGAGTGTGGCTTCGTGGGGAAGTGGCGTGTCCATTATTCACATTAAACCACAGTCATACGACTTTTACACATTGTACCAGCTAGAGCTCTTTAGGTACACTGTGCCAGGATTACACACATCGTAATGCCCATTTCACATTATGCTGCACACCGAAATGCCCATTACGCATTTTGACACACACTGTAATGCACATTACACATTATGCCACACAAATTATTGTCCATTACACATTGAGGGCCCCATTTATCATTGAATATTACCGCCCAGGATCGCATTGTAAAATGCAATCACTTTGCCCGTATGTATCACCTGCTAGGCGCATGGACAGGGCTCGGAGCCTGTCTCTGCGATGCCTGGAGCCGGAAGCCGGGAGGCTGCACATGCGCGGTTACGCGCTGAAACCCCCGCGACCCCGCTGACCGCACTGCCGCTCGGGCAGTGCGATGTGTAGCTATAGGCTACAATGGGTTATCGCCATTTCAGAATGGCAATAACCCAGGGGTGCGAAGCCAGGCTGCCTGATGTTGATACATCGGACTGCTTCACATCCCCCATAGAAACCTATGGGGGATGTGGCCAGCGGCGCTGCAGGGGGGGATCGCAGCAGGGATCAGAGATTTCTGTTGCGGTCCCCTGTGATACATTAGGGGGATACTTAATATTTGCGGCTAACCTGTTTTCGGGGATTTAGTCGCAAATATTACTTGATAAATGCGGCCCTAAGCCACACACCATAATTCCCTTTACACATTGTGACACACAATGCAATGCCTATCACATATTACGCCACATAAGTGCAGCTTACCTATATGCTGTTGCCAGTAATTTTTATTGCCAGGGGGTTTCTTGTTCGATTCCAGGTTTTTCATGCTCCTTGCTACAGGGTTTCATGCTATTGATTCAGGTGGTTACTGTACATGCTGGTTGCCATGGGGAATTACATGCTCATTGCCAGGGAGAGTTACAAGCTTGTGGCCCAGGGGGAATACATGTTCTTGGTCCTATCTATGCCCCCCACTCACACCCATACTGTACCTCCTGTATACCCATCACACATGCCTCCTGTGCAAGCATACACAGGTGTAGGGGGTATGGGAGTATCTGACCTGACACAGGAAGAAGATGGAGTGTCAGGGCCTCCTGATACTGACAGTGGAACCCTTATGCCCCTACAGATGGACAACAGCTAGCCAGGGAGCCCTGGCAGATGTTCTTTGTGCTTTGTTCAGCACTCAGCTACTTCAGTCTGTGGCAGACTTTATAATCAATATAAAGCAATGTAAGCACTGATTTCCTGTGAGGATTATAGATTGGTTATAAAGGCTGCCACAGACTGGATGTGTAGAGACTGAGAGAGGACAGAGGACAGAGTCTGTGCTCGAGGCTGCATTGGAGGGACCAGGCGCTGCTTGCTCTTCATGCTGCCAGCACCGCTGCCTGTGTCACAGTCAGGCAGGGGCAGGATGCGGAGGCTGGCAGCAGCAGTCCACCTCAGCAATATAGCAGAGTGGGCAGAGCACCTACCCAGCTCGGTGCCTCCCTGCTTTGCAGGACTTGCTGAGCGGGTAGCGCCGGCCCTGATCATAACAAATAATCTAACCCAGATCCCTCATCTCCCATCAGGTTATATAAATGTGATCTGACGTCCTCCTGCTGTGATGATCTCTGCTCTGTTATTACTACAAACCGCTCTCTGACCAGACTGGTCCTGTCAGGGAATGCTCTGGGGGACTCTGGAGTGAAGATTCTGTGTGAGGGACTGAGACACCCGGACTGTGCCCTGCAGGATCTGAGGTAAGATCTGTCTCAGTACAAGTTCTCTCAGTACCAGCCATAGACCATACAAGGCCCAGACACAGGAAATAGCTGCTGGATGTTCTCATGGTATCTGAGTATAGGTTATGGAGCCATTATACCATACAGCCATTGCTTTGTTTTATTATAATATTTTTCCTTAAGAACAAGTTGGTTACATAAGTTATTAGCCAATTATTACCAGTTATATTATACATCTGGTAAATAGGAATTAGACCTGATCTGACAGTCATGCTCATGTAATACTAGAAATGGCTGTGCTGCAGCTGTGAGATGATGTGAGATAAAGGGGTAAAGAAGGGGGTAGATTGGGGAGGGGATGTCAGGAGAACACAGCACTATCTCCTCCTTCCATAAGACCATGATGTGTCTGGGAAGGGAGATGTGCTGGGAATCAGGGCTCATACTGTCCTTATAATAGGACACATTTGGCTCCTTCCAGATGCAGGTTTTCTGTAATCACATCCATAGCTGTCTTCGGTACAGGGTTCAGGTTATTCTATGTATCACACCTGCACTATATATTATACCCCCAACCATCACTATTGTGTTGGGATAGTCCCACCTGCAGGCTGCCGTGTCTAATGGTGGGGAAAGGCTCCGGGGAATCTGTCACCTCTATTACACATAGCAGAACAACAGATGTATATATGCTGTGCGCAGCATCCGCACAGTGCCAGACATGTCGGAGGCAGCTTGGGGAATGTGAGCCAGGACCACAGTGATGGTGACATGGGCATTACCATGAGGCCAGGCCCATTATTCATACTCACAACTTTGGTTACACAGAGGATGCTAGGAGACATGTCTATGTGGTACTATAGCTGTACCCACCATGCTGGTGCAATTGGCCAAATAATAAAATAATAGGAGAGAGCGCAAATGCCACATTTAATTTTTAAAAGTATATAACAATTTATTTATACCACAATACAATACTTAATAATAAATATTGGTACTTGTTTAGCTTCCCGGGCGGCAGCGCGCGCCACTCTAGCTATGAATCTTGGCAGCTTGCCAAACTACCTTACTTCTCTAAGCTACGTTATCAGCGCAGCGCGTGTGTGAATTCTGGCAGCTTGCCAGCTGCCTTACATCTGTAATCTACGTTATCAGCAGCGCGCACGGCAGCCCAGTGCTGACAGGCCATTGTGGCACTTGTAATTCCACACTGCGCTCGCCACAATATATAAAACCTACTCCATGCCGACGTGTATAGTGGGGTTATAAAAAGGTCGGGAGGACGCCTACCTCGTCCACTCGTCATTCCTCGGGATGGCGTGGATGGTGGGGTTTTTTCATTAACACATTCACACCTGCCATATCATACACCTGAGACAGTAATGACGACATGTGTTAACTGTTAACTGTTTGTTAGTGAATAATAAAGAATATGAATTAGGAAAAAATGATTAAATGACAATACAATTAATTTATAGAAGAATAAAAAAACACAAAAAAACCTAGAAAAAAGTCATTCTTCATGAACTGCAGTGCCATCATCAGCACTTCAAGAGGAAGCAGCTGCTGAAGGATGCATTTGAAGGGGTCGTCCGCACCAAGCGTCTTCCTCCAGATGAATTCCTGGAGAAAGGAGTCCAGCTGATGGCGTGAGGTCCCCCTTTGGCACTTATTGTGCCACATACAGGATCCCCACAGCCTCTCGATGTTTTGCGTGTGCACCGCACTCTCCAGATCCACGAAGTGGAAGTGGTGGTTCCCACTGGAGTGATGATAGCCAGCCTGCTCCAGCTGCTCGGTCTGGTACGCCCTCCAGCAGCTGCTGTAGGTAGTGGTCCCCAGGATCACGTGCCTCTCGATGGCAGCCATGAGTGTGCTTGCATCCCGCCTCTCGACTGCCATCAGGAAACACTCTCCGGTCTGTCTGGAGATGCCCCCGGAGATCCACTGCTGGGGCAGCAGGCGTCCGACATTGGCCTTTCGCCAAACAAAAAGACTTTCATCGACCTCCACTATGGTGCCTGGGCCACCAATCTTCCGCTGAGGCTGCAACACGAGGTTGAAAGCACAGGCCTCCCGTATTTAATTATTATACTGCACAGTTGTGGCCTGGGACACGGAGAGATGGCGTTGGCAGAATTGTACCCTGGTCAGCTCCTCTGCCCAGCAGAATACAAATCATATGAGGGTGACGAAGGTCAGATGGCACCCTCTGAACCACTGTGCTGCCCTCAAACTGACCTTTTTTCCACAGGGGTTAACCCCTTGTGATAGGTGCTAATTAAATAAAATAAAAATATTTAAAATTTCCATATAATGTTGTTTAAACAAATTTGATTCAGTATAGCAGCAGGCAAATGGTGTGACTGTGAACTCACACCTCATTAAGGTGTTGGATACACTATATGTGCAACCACACCTATATTTCCAGATATTTTTATAAGAGAAAGACTGCGCTTATATAATACAGGTGCATGTAGGTCTGAATTACCACTGAACACTTGTTTACAAACAAATATATTTATTAAAAAATATTAAATTCATATAAATTTATTTCCACAGTAAAATATCTATATTCACATACACATTTAATAATCGGTGGCCACCTATATTGTGTAAAAAATGATTAATAAAACAGACTTATTGCTAAATTAAGAAGCTTGTGTTGAGCTTGTGTAGCTCAAATTTTTTTTTAATAAACGGTTTTATTATTTTTAATAAGTTCACATATACAGATATACAATAATAAACAATATCCAATGCCTCGAGGGGGCCAGAACATGTTATCAGGTAGAGCAGAGTCCAAGGGGCACAGAAACTGTTGAACAGGCCCATTCCACGGGTCACGGGTATCATCTAGTGCAGTTAGTTTTGGATAAAGAGCTTACAACTCAAGCTTACAGTCCTGAAATTTGACCCGGGTGGGTCAACTTAAACCTTGACAGTGTAAAACAGCTCACCTTGGTGAGTAATTGTACTGTCCCACTCATTCTTAGAACATATCATGTAATATCAACAGCATTTCACAATACATGGAAAGATATAGAAAGAAGAAAAGCAAAGAAATGAAAGAGAGGAGGGGGGAGATGAGGTAAGATGGGGGGGGGGGGGTATACAACACTGATCATTGGGTCGCTCTTATCAACATTTCCCTAATCCTGGTCTGGCTCGGGCCCTTAACAGGGTGCCTTGGGGTGCGTAGAGTAACTCCGGAGAAAGCCAAAGCTTAATACAGTCGTGGATCGTGGTCGGGGGAATGGTATATGTTGGTTAAGTCAGACCTCAGCACGGGGTTCATTTGTTGAGTCATTCTGGCCTGTTCCCATTACCGAGGTCTGTCTATCAAGAGACCATGACTGAAATTCAGCATACCTGTGAATCTTATATCGGGTGTCTGGGTCGAGCGTGAGGATATACCTTCCCTATTTCCTACGGAAACGGGAATCACCAGCGTGAGGCGCCTCAGTCAGATGTTTACAGTCATAGTACATTTGTTGAACAACCATTCTGTGTAAGTCTCCCAACCTCGGGCTAGCCTTGGTTGTCCAGCGCTTTAATATCAACTTCTTAGAAATTGTAACTATGACAGTGAGCAATGGGATCGCCTCTCTGTGCTGAGCCATGTCCGCCCACCCCATGAAATTAATGCATATACAGGCTGCCGGGTTAGGCGGTATACTAATGTGCAGCCGAAGGTTTATAAATTCAATCAGTTCATTCCAGTACTTTTTGATTTTATGACAGTCCCAGAAGCAATGAATCAAGGATGCCGATAGCATGTCACACTTAGGGCAGCGTCCCTCCTCGTTTGGAACAAAGTGAGCCCTGACGCTCGGGGGAATATAGGCCCTATGAAGGGTCCTAAAGTGCACTTCTTGCAAATAAGCCAAATGTAAAGTCTTCATTGTAACTAAATAGTTTCTAGTAAGATTTGTTTCTGTCTGAATTTCTCCCACATCGTGATGCCATCTGTCTGCCAGCTTTGTCATGAGTGTAGTGGATGGGGCATTAACTAAACGTTTGTATATCTGCTTCAGTTTGTAGGGCTGAGTTTCCCATATCCTTAATACCCTTAAGATCCCAGTCAAGGGCAGCTGTGGGGTGTTAGTAAGTTGTAAGGACTGTACGTAGTGCCTTGCCTGCAAGTACATATAGAAGTTAGAATTGGGTAAAAGGAAGCGCTCTCTCAGATCATGAAACGGAAGGATCACACCCCCTGGGTCAAAAATTTGGTTTGCGGATGACAGTCCCTTTTCCCTCCACTAGAGAAAGGTGGCATTATGTAATGAGGGTAAGAAGGAAGTATTGCCCCACAAGTGAGCATAGGAGGTGGCTTTGTGACGTCCCTTGAGTTTCCTGTTAAGTGTTACCCAGCTTGCAAATGTGTCATGACCTAGAATTTCAGGGGGAATTAGGCTCCTCTTGGTGTGTAGCAGGGCATTTGGCAAGTATGGGTAAAAGACCTGCATGTCCAGTGTAAGGTCTGTGTAGTTACTTTGGCCCAGAATCCAGTCTGCAGCGTACCTCATAAGAATGGATAGGGAATAAATGGACAAGTCCGGTACCCCTAAACCTCCCTCTTCCCTTGTCATTTTCAATTTAGAAAAGGCAATTTTGGGTTTCTTTCCCTGCCAAATAAACCGTATAACGTCTTTCTTCAACTTTTGATTCTCTCCCCTAGCTATTGTGAAAGGTAGAAGTTGCATAACATAGAATATTTTTGGGAAAATAATAGTTTTTATTATTGCTATGCGACCCATTCGAGATATTGGGAGGTCCTGCCATCCATCTAGTTTTGTTATAATACTGGTTATGATAGTCGAGAAATTCAGGTGATAAATGTCCGAAGGAGATTTAGGAACTAGTATTCCAAGGTATTTAAAATGAGAGTGGGTAATTTTTAATTAGGTTTGCGCAGTTAAGGCTGAAACATCATGTTGCGTTACATTAAGTGGCAACAGCTCCGACTTGCTGACATTGATTTTGCATCCCGCCCTATTTCCAAATAAAGAGATGAGACGCAAGATTTCGGGGACAGAGTTTAGGGGGCTGGACATAAACAGGAGCATGTCATCGGCAAACAGAGCGACTTTCAGCTCTGCCTCTCCCACCCTCGCACCTTTGTAGGTATCTGAGGCCCTCAGCATCATTGCCAATGGTTCCAGCGCAATGGCAAACAACAAGGGCGACAGGGGGCATCCTTGTCTCGTGCCCTTTTCAATGGTGAAAGGGTCTGACAAGAATCCATTGCATGCAATGCGGGTTTGGCAGTTATGAAATAACAGTTTTATGATGTTAATAAAGTGTATAGGGAATCCAAATTTGTCCAAAGTGTTGTAGAGGTGTGGCCATTCTATAAGGTCGAAGGCCTTCTCGGCGTCAAGAGATAATATCGCAGTGTGAATATGAGGGGGGGAAGACCTTGAGGCAACCAGGGCCGCCAGGACATTCCTTACATTCACCACCGAGTGCCTTCCTGCTATAAACCCTGTTTTGTCCTGGTGAATTATATGTGGCATAATGTCTTCCAATCGGGTCGCAACTATTTTGGCCAGTAACTTGTAATCCAAGTTTAATAGGGATATTAGGCGGTAGGAACCTGGGTGGGCTAAATCTCTACCCGGTTTTGGGAGAATTTTTAGAGTGGCAGAATTGAAGTATAGCGGAGCATTATGATCGGTTATCATGGCATTGAAGTCTTTGGTGAGTATGGGGGTAAGTGTGGGGGCGAAAAGCTTGTAAAATTCTCCGCTATATCCATCTGGGCCGGGGGCCTTTCCTGGTTTGAGGGCTTTTATAGCAGCAGAGACCTCGTCCTCTGTATTGGCCTTTGACAGAGAGGTGGACATTTCTGTTGTTAGGGTTGGGTAAAGAATGGAGTCCCATTCTCTATTGGAAGAGTGTTGGGGGTCAGGGGTGGCTGAGGAGGGTGAGCAGGGTGCTTCTGGGAAGGATGAGGAGTATAGGTGTTCATAGAATTGCTGCACTGATTGCGCAACCTGGGCAGTGGAGCTGGTCAGGGACCCATCTGATCTGCGTAGAGGGTGGACTACTGCGGGTTTGTGTGTTCCCTTAAGAAGATTGGATAACAGGGCACCCACTTTGTTGCCAAAGCGGTGACATTTGTAATGTACAGTGAAGAGGTATCTGTCACCCATTTCCGCTAGGTATTCATCTAGATGTGTCTTTGCCAAGAGATCATTTTGTTTGAGCCTGGGGGAGGGGGAGGACTTAAAGGATCGGAAGGCTGTGGTTAGCGCTGTTTGTAATTCTTGTACTTTTTGGATTAGGATTTATTGGCTGCTGCCGTGAATAATACCACAGATCTCCGTATTACCGGCTTTTGGGCCATCCAAAAAAGGGAGGGGTTGGAGACTGCCATTTCCGCATTATCTGTGCAGGAGTTTTGAATCGCTGCTTTCAGCATTGTTTGGAATTTTTGCGATTTACAAAATCTGGAGGGAAATCTCCATAATTTACCAGTACCAGATTCATCTGGGATGTGTAGATATGTTGTTACCATAGCATGATCTGAGAGAACTATTGGTGCTATTGAGGAATTTGTTGAAAGGGGAAAAATAGTAAGAGATAAAAATATGCAATCAATGTGAGAGAGGGTTCCGTGGGCCGAAGAGAGACACGTATAGTCTCTGTCTAGGGGGTGATGGGCCCTCCAAACATCGACCACCTGTAACGAGTCCTGTAAGAGTGCAAAGCCTACTCTTGGGGTGTGGGTAGGGGTGTGTCTATGAGAAGACCTATCCAGTATCGTGGACATGACAATGTTAAAGTCACCTCCCAAAATGAGGTTTTTGTTTATATATGGAGTCAGTGTGGCTATTATGGAGCAGAAGAAATGTCTAGAATATGTTGAGGGAGCATAAACGTTTGCTAAAGTGTAATGTTTGCCGGCAATGCAGACAGATGCCACCACGTACCTTCCTGTTTCATCCGTTACGGTCTCCGTTATCTCCAGTGCCAACGAACGCCTGGCCAGGATTACAACTCCATGCGCTTTCGAAGTGTAGGGGGATGATGCCACTATGGACCAGCCCAGCATCTGTAGCTTCATGGTCTCAGGAGCTGTCAGGTGCGTTTCCTGTAAAAAGGCTAGGTCTATATTATTTTTGTTTAAATAGAGTAACAGTTTAAATAGAGTAACAGGCATGGCTCATCACAGAGTGCGAAAAAGAATCCCAGGCTGCCGCCATCCCAGCAGTAGCATTCATCTCATAAAGTATAAGCAAACCCACTAATCTTCTTAGACAGACGAATTATAATAGACATGGCATGTGAGGGAGGAGCAGGGAAGAAGGGGGGGAGAAAGAAATAGACAAAAATAAACTTTTCAGAGAACTAAACAACATTGCTAAAAGCTATCTTAACCCCTTCAGTGGTGTTTTTTTTTTTGGGAGCACTCCCCATAAAAAACTCGCCCAGTGGGGAGCGCTCCCTTAAAAAAAACCACCACTGCCCCCCCGGGTCCGGGCAGCACCGCTGATCTGTCAATCAGCGGCTGCCCGGACCGGGGCCCCCCCGCGGCGCATCGCTGTCCCCGGCAGCCGGCTTGTCATAAGCCGGTGCCGTGGACTACAATGGTAATTTTGGATGGGAGGGGGGAGGCGGAGGGAGGAGGAGGCAACGCTGCAGGCGACGCCGCAGGGGGGAGGGAGTGATCTCAGCAGCGCTGCCCGGCTCCAAACAGTGGCAATCCCGAGAATTTTCCGGGCTTGCCAGGCTGGGCACTGAAGCACAGCCCGGAAAATTCTCGGGATTGCCACTGAAGGGGTTAATATGCCTTGGGGCAGATGTACCAAGGCAGAACTTCCGTAGAACTATAACTGCGCAGCAGCGGTATGAAGCTTGTGACCGGCAGCCAGCTCCATCTCTCTGCCCCACACAAGCCTAGGGAGGGGGGGGGGGAGTGGGAAGGGGGGGTGTGGAGGGGGGCATCGCCATCCTTACTCAAAATACAGTGAGGTGGAGCAGCAGTGGTAACAAGCGCCAATAAATTTTAACTTTGCATGTACATCCTGAACCTAGCAATCACATGATCTTAAACAAGGAATGACATGTTGTTTGCAGCAGGAGTGATAAACATTGTGCAAGCCCGAGCTAATTTTGGCAGTTCCAGGGCAGCAGTGAATAACCACAAGAGAAAATATATTGGGTGGGGGAAAAGGGAGTCACTGCGACATATAATACCGCTGAAGGAGTCCTGAGCAGAAAAAAAAGGGGGGTGGTGGTGAGGGGAGGGGGGGGGGGGACACTCGTGGCACTTATTTTGAGAAGCCTCAGGGAAACATGACCCTGGGGATGTTGGAGAAGGGTTCAGGGAGCAGTGTTCGTGATATCAGCAGATGCAGCAGCATGGGCCAATTCCCGGAGGTATGCTTCGGCGTCCTTAGGGGTGGAAAAGTCCTTAAACGTAAAGCCGTCATAGATGCTCAATTTTGCGGGATACATGAGTCCACATCTGCGGCCTTCATTAGAAAATTTCGAGCATATAGGTGAGAAGGCTTTCCTCATTTTTGAAAGTTCTGCAGAGTAGTCTTGGAACACATGTAGCTTGTGTCCTTCCCAAGTCAGGTCCTTGATCTTTCTTGAGGCCGTCCAAATTTCAACCTTGTGGAGGTAGTTCATGCATTTGAACAGGGTGACTCTGGGCCTTGGTCTGGAGGGGGTGGGGGGGGTGGGCCCACTCTGTGAACTTTTTCCATAACCATGTCGTGGCATGCTGCTTCAATCTTTAGCAGAGAGGGCAGAGTATTGCGTACGAATTGAGCTAAGGCCGGGCCCTTAATGGATTCGGGCAGGCCCACCAACCTGATGTTATGCCTGCGCGACCTGTTCTCCAGATCCTCCACTCTGTTCCACAGCTGATAATTCTCAGTATTCAGCCTCTTAATGTCTCTTTGAATATCTGAGACCTCATGTGTGACTGTGCCAATCTGTTGTTCATTGATGGACACTCTGTGGGAAAGCTGTTGCAGTTGCTGGGTTATGTCACAAACTGCTTTGTTAAGTAAAGGCGCCATTGCCGCATTAATGGCCTCCACCACATCATTGTATGTTACATGGGCGTCTGAGCCCTGACTCACGTGGCTCCTGGGTTGGTGTTCCCCTCCGGCCGACTTTTTCAGTGCTGGGAGGTCTCTGTCCCCGTTGTCACCAGGCAGCATATCTTCCGCCGCCCTGCGGCGTTCAGCACATGGCTGCTGGGCTTGCTGGGACCCGCGGTGCACCGGCGTCCTCGGCTAGCTGAGAAAGCGCTCCATGGCGTGCAGCAAGGTGAGAGGGTGGGGAGGGGGTGCAGGCTGTGCAAAGAGGCCCCAGGAGCCGAGTAACGGTGCCGGTTTGTGAGGCGGGAGACGGAGCTTCAAGACGGAGCTCCTCACTCCATCAAGCCGGAACCGGAAGTCTGTGTAGCTCTAATTTTAGATATGTTAATCTCTTTCCAAGAGGGACAGTGATGTGTGCCAGTTAAATACTGTCCAATCTCCGCTTATAAGTAACAACTGTATAAGGTTTTGTATCCACTGCACATATTAGGTTTTACTCGCAGACTCCAGGTTTGATGTTTATCGGTGGGTGAATATTGAATTAGCAGGGAGGCAGAAGAGCTTGTAGTGATGTTATACGTGTCTGTAGCACTCCATTCTACAACCCGCAGTCTACAGACGCTGAGACGCTGACCCAATGCCGGCAGTTCTAGCACTGCCAGATTAAGCATTCTGGGGGCCCGGGGCACTTTAGACAGGGGGGCCCCCTTGCACTTGTCATTACTGGCCGCAAACTGCATGGGGGAATATTACACTGTCAAAACACAGAGTAAAGGTAGTAAAAACTTGGTCAATGGGTAACTTCAGGGGATATATATTGGACTTATAGATTGCACCGCAATTTTATTATATGTTGTATGTTTTGTCTTGTGGAGTGTATTGTACAAAGCTTTTAACCATATAGTGATTTATTGCTTAACTGGTTAAGCGTTGATTGATCATTCTAATCACCATGGAGTATGACATTAGAGATATAACAGGAACCAAGAGATTCCTCGATAAAGAGGTTAATAAAATACTTTTCAGCACTAAGCACTAACCTTTGATATAGAGACTCCCAGTAAAGTAAATAATGATTTGATTAAACTAAAGAGAAGGTTGGTGGAGCTTGAAATGCATGGCCTAACCTTATCACAATACCACAAAGAGGGTCTGATCCCGAATGGTTTTAGAATTAAAAATCAACCGACACTGGGACGCTCTAACAGTGGTGCCTTATATTGAATCAATGTAGTTTTGATTTAATGTTATCAGAGATTCAACAGGTTAATGCTGACATGGATATGGTTAGGAAGGAGATATGTATTTGTGAAGCAAGTGGTTTGGAGACATTGAAAAATGATACAGAAAATGATTGGTTGCCAAATATAGAAGAGCATATCAATAACTTTAAAGCAAAGCTGTTATCATTTAAAAAGGTGAAGTATAGAAAAGTCAAAGAGGACTATAAGGAGATGCGGGTTTACCCATGGTTGATGGGACACCCAAATCGACGTACTTGGTGTGATAATAGGACCCAAGGTAGAAGGAGGAGAGAGGCCATTTTCACAGATTTAGATTCCCAAACCTCACAAAGCGACTCGGAACAGACACAGAAAAGTGGTCAACCTTTTTTAGGGGCAAAAACGAAGGTCAGGGTAAATCCCGTGAGAGAGGTAAGAAATCCCGGAGGAGAGAGGGTCTCAGGCACAAAAGGAAGAGGGCAGAAAGGAAGTATGCGAAGTAGTGGTTTTCAATTTATCAAATGATGTCCTACAGAAATTGAATGACGGTACTCAACAAGGGTTTCTCTTTTGTTGAAACATACCGCCAAGCTCCCTTTGAATTAGAGGTTGAGCTATACAAATTCAACCAACAGCTAAGATTGAAAGATTACTTTTTCTAAACATCCGCAGCCACCTCCCATAAGCACTGCCCCTAAATTACCATTTAAATCCAAACGCTCCTTTGACCCCGCCTCCACTAGTGCCTCTATTGATACCTTTACCAGACTAATACGACAAGATATTATGCCCTATATGAGGGACATGAAGAAAAAGTACTCTAATTTTTCTAGTGATGAGAACAGGGCCATTGAGTCGCTACGCGATAATGATAAAATTATAATACGTCCCGCTGATAAAGGTGGGGGTATTGTGATATTGAATAGCGATGACTACATTAATGAGGTAATGAGGCAATTAAATGATAAGGATTGTTATGAGTTATTGTCCTCAGATCCGACCGATAAATTCAAAAAAGAGATAGATAGCACCTTGCAAATGGGTTTGGAGCAGGGGTGGATGGATGAGTCCACTTTTAGATTCCTTCTACAGGAGTTTCCAAAAATTCCCCTCATCTACATCCTCCCATAGGTGCATAAATTATCTCATCAATTGGCTCCTTGGGACAACCAATATCACAATTTTTCGATTACCTATTACAGCCTGTGGTTAAAAGTAGTCCTTACTTCCTTAAGGACACGACCGATTTTTTAAATAAAATCAAGGGTTTTGGCAAACCATCACCTGACTGTCTGCTCGTAACCTTAGATGTTGCGAGCTTATATACCAATATACAAACAAACAAGAAGTAATCAAGTAATCAGTCCCAAGGCGCAGTCACTCTTCTTCTGCCGGTCCGAAAGAAGGGGTCACCACTCAACCCCACGTGGATGCAATTCGTACAGAAAGGGACCAAGGGCGATGAAGAGATGTTTACACATCCGACGAAAGGAATGGAAAGAAATAATGATAAGGGTTAGAACCTTATTGATAGGGAAATACTCTTTATAACAACACGGTAGAGGGTTCTTCAGTAGCGTACCCGTACTCACGCTCAAGATTGAAATGATGTGCTCATAAAGGTATCTTTTGCAACACTAGGGGATTTCACCACAGGTGGATTTGGATAACCGGATGCGTACCGTACTCACAAGTCGGAATTGCTGGTACAGGCGCATAAAGGTTTCTTTACTTAGGGAAAGGGACCCAGGTCTCTCAATTGCAATATGAATCCATAGTTTGCACCATATAAAAGACAGAAAGGCCTCTTTCAGGAAAGGGGTGTACACTTTATTGGTGTAAAAACAGAATAATGGGGGACACCAGATGTAAAAAGCACGGTACCTGGTGACTGGGGTATTGGCCTTATACCCCAATCATAACTGCATGCAAGTGGTGAATCTCCCCAAGGCAGTACAGCAAGGCTCCTCTCCAGCCAACGCGTTTCGACAGGATAACCTGTCTTTTTCAAGGCTTGGAGAGGAGTATACATTAAGCCGGTATTTATACCCCTGCACCCATTAGACCAACCCCGGAAGTAAGGGGAGGACCGGAAATGCGGAAACGTTCCTTCTAACGCCGCTAGCCAAGTGTTAAAATGCTTGAAAAACACCTGGGGGTGAACAGAGAAGTCCCTCTATTCCCTTATGGTGTTTACAGCTAAAAACGAGGCTTATAACTATTAGAAATAAAGCCCTTCAGACGCGTGGAACGCACGCGCTTCGGGCTGTGGAACGCATGACGCCTTCCGGCGTCTGCGTCATATCCGGGTTCCCAGCTCGCCCAGCCGCATACTGTTCGCATGTAGCGCGGGGATACTGTGTGTAACCATAGATCCCTCCGCTGTATTGGCCGTGGAACGCACGGCCATATTGGGGGAAAAAAAGGCTGGAAGATTAACAAGGCTTGGAACGCATGGCCATATTGGAAAGTCTGCGGACTTTTTAAAGTGCAGAAAAATGGTGCAGAAGGTGCTGGGGTAATAAAAAACGGCTTTTACAATGAAATTCAGCAGGATAAAAAATACATAATACATGATAGAAGAATTAAATTGTATGTGGGTATTAAAAAGATTATTTGATTTTGTTATTTAAAAGTTCATAAAAAAACGTTAAAAAACATTAAAAATTAGAGGAACCACTTGAGCTCGAAATCCGAGTTCAAACCATGTGGAGAGAGTGACTTTAGGTCAAAAATCCATTTCATCTCCTTCCTGGCTAGATTAGTATCTTTATTTTTGTGTCGCCAGTTGTCTTTTATAAGTTCCAACCCCCAAAAACCTTTAATTTGATTTGGGGAACAATGGTGGGCCTCTTTAAAATGTAACGAAAAGGGATGATCCACATTGCCCTTTTTTATATTTCTAATATGTTCAGACCACCGGACCTTCAATGTCCTGGTGGTCTTACCCACGTACAATTTATCACAGGTGCACATAATGACATATATTGCATATCTAGAATTACATGTCATAAAATGATTAAGTTTAAAAACCTGTCCATTAAGAACTAATTCCACTGTTTTTTTATCAGTGGTAACACACGATTTACACATAGAGCAATCCCCGCATCTATGGAAACCCTTGTTTCTGATCAATCCTCCCAAAGGCTTCTCTATAAATGCGCTGGAGATTAATTTATCTTTTATATTGGGCACTCTTTTGTAGATAAATCTCGGTTTATTGGGTAGGATATTGGCAAGGATTGGATCTCGGAGTAGTAGATCCCAATTTTTTTGGAAAATGGATTCTACTTGACGGTGGTAACTATTGTAGTTTGAAATAAAGGCCACATTTGTTCCTGTTTCTACTGGCTCTTTACTTTTTTCTTCCAATAATGATTCTCTAGGAATACCGTCAACTTCCTCTAGAGCTTTATCTAATTTATTGGATTTATAACCTTTTTGTAGAAATTTCAATTTAATTTCTTTGACACTTTGCTCATAGGTCTCAGGCTTCGAGCAGTTCCGTTTCATTCTAATGAATTGTCCCTTAGGGACGTTGGAAAGCCATCTGTTAAGATGATTGCTCTTATTATCGATGTAAGTATTTGAATCAGATGGCTTAGTGTATACTGCCATTTGTAACGACCCTCCGTCGGCATAAATGTTCAAATCCAAAAAATTGACATTAGTTCGGCTAATATTAAAAGTTAATTTAATATTTAATAAATTAATGTTTAAAAAGCAGCAAAAATCATTGAGTGTTGATTGATCTCCTCGCCATATGAATAAAATGTCATCTATGTACCGCCACCATTGGACCAGGTTCGCACCCCAATCATGACCCGTCCAGACCATTGTGTCTTCCCAACGGGCAATGAAGATGTTGGCATAGCTGGGGGCGAACCTGGTCCCCATGGCGGTACCTACCTGTTGTAGAAAAGAATGCACCATCAAAATTAAAATAATTGTTGGTTAAAATAAAATGGATCCCCTCTATGATAAAAGATTGTAGGTTTATATCCATTTCCGTACCTTCAAGTGTGGTTTTTATTGCACTTATCCCGTCATCATGATTGATTATAGTGTACAGGGATGTTACATCCGCTGTTACTAAAAAAAAAGAGTCATCCCATGTTATATTTTTAATTTTGTTTAAAACATCTTTTGTATACTTCAAATGGGATCTGTTGTTATTAACTAGTGGTTGAAGGTAATGATCAATAAAGAATGAAAGATTTGAAGTGATAGAATTGGTGCCCGCTATGATTGGGCGACCTGGGGGCTGGGTTTGACTCTTGTGAATCTTTGGCAATAAGTATATAACGGGTACTGGAATAATCTTCAATAATTAAAAATTCCGTGGTCTCTTTATTGATGGTGTTAGATTCTACGTACTTTTCAATGAGAGATTTGTATTTTTTAAAAATAGAAAGGGATGGATCTGACCTAAGTTTTTTTGTAGGTGATCCCATCAAAAAGTTGCCTATTAACCTCATTAACATACATTTCTTTATTTAAAATAACCACCCCGCCGCCTTTATCGGCGGGCTTAATTATAATCCCATCATTTTGTTTAAGGGATTTCAGGGCATCTCTTTCTTTAAGTGTAAGGTTATTTTTGTATGCTGGAAGGTTATCTTTAAGAGCATTTAATTCCTCATTGATAACTTTATGGAAACTTTCCAAAAAACAGCCCTTGATATGTTTAGGATAGAAATTTGATTTCTTTTTGAACGGATTGACCGTTGTATTGGTGGGTGTGTTCCAAAAAAAATTGGGATCTACTACTCCGAGATTCAATCCTTGCCAATATCCTACCCAATAAACCGAGATTTATCTACAAAAGAGCGCCCAATATAAAAGATAAATTAATCTCCAGCGCATTTATAGAGAAGCCTTTGGGAGGATTGATCAGAAACAAGGGTTTCCATAGATGCGGGGATTGCTCTATGTGTAAATCTTGTGTTACCACTGATAAAAAAACAGTGGAATTAGTTCTTAATGGACAGGTTTTTAAACTTAATCATTTTATGACATGTAATTCTAGATATGCAATATATGTCATTATGTGCACCTGTGATAAATTGTACGTGGGTAAGACCACCAGGACATTGAAGGTCCGGTGGTCTGAACATATTAGAAATATAAAAAAGGGCAATGTGGATCATCCCTTTTCGTTACATTTTAAAGAGGCCCACCATTGTTCCCCAAATCAAATTAAAGGTTTTTGGGGGTTGGAACTTATAAAAGACAACTGGGAACACAAAAATAAAGATACTAATCTAGCCAGGAAGGAGATGAAATGGATTTTTGACCTAAAGTCACTCTCTCCACATGGTTTGAACTCGGATTTCGAGCTCAAGTGGTTCCTCTAATTTTTAATGTTTTTTAACGTTTTTTTATGAACTTTTAAATAACAAAATCAAATAATCTTTTTAATACCCACATACAATTTAATTCTTCTATCATGTATTATGTATTTTTTATCCTGCTGAATTTCATTGTAAAAGCCGTTTTTTATTACCCTAGCACCTTCTGCACCATTTTTCTGCACTTTAAAAAGTCCGCAGACTTTCCAATATGGCCGTGCGTTCCAAGCCTTGTTAATCTTCCAGCCTTTTTTTCCCCCAATATGGCCGTGCGTTCCACGGCCAATACAGCGGAGGGATCTATGGTTACACACAGTATCCCCGCGCTACATGCGAACAGTATGCCGCTGGGCGAGCTGGGAACCCGGATATGACGCAGACGCCGGAAGGCGTCATGCGTTCCACAGCCCGAAGCGCGTGCATTCCACGCGTCTGAAGGGCTTTATTTCTAATAGTTATAAGCCTCGTTTTTAGCTGTAAACACCATAAGGGAATAGAGGGACTTCTCTGTTCACCCCCAGGTGTTTTTCAAGCATTTTAACACTTGGCTAGCGGCGTTAGAAGGAACGTTTCCGCATTTCCGGTCCTCCCCTTACTTCCGGGGTTGGTCTAATGGGTGCAGGGGTATAAATACCGGCTTAATGTATACTCCTCTCCAAGCCTTGAAAAAGACAGGTTATCCTGTCGAAACGCGTTGGCAGGAGAGGAGCCTTGCTGTACTGCCTTGGGGAGATTCACCACTTGCATGCGGTTATGATTGGGGTATAAGGCCAATACCCCAGTCACCAGGTACCGTGCTTTTTACATCTGGTGTCCCCCATTATTCTGTTTTTACACCAATAAAGTGTACACCCCTTTCCTGAAAGAGGCCTTTCTGTCTTTTATATGGTGCAAACTATGGATTCATATTGCAATTGAGAGACCTGGGTCCCTTTCCCTAAGTAAAGAAACCTTTATGCGCCTGTACCAGCAATTCCGACTTGTGAGTACGGTACGCATCCGGTTATCCAAATCCACCTGTGGTGAAATCCCCTAGTGTTGCAAAAGATACCTTTATGAGCACATCATTTCAATCTTGAGCGTGAGTACGGGTACGCTACTGAAGAACCCTCTCCCGTGTTGTTATTAAGAGTATTTCCCTATCAATAAGGTTCTAACCTTTATCATTATTTCTTTCCATTCCTTTCGTCGGATGTGTAAACACCTCTTCATCGCCCTTGGTCCCTTTCTGTATGAATTATATACCAATATCACACACGAAGAAGGTCTTGAAGCTATTCACAGCATTGTCAGGAACTGTCAATTGTATGAAGGTCCCCCAGTGGAATATCTAATTATGCTAATAGAATTCATCTTAAAGAAGAACTATTTTCTGTTCAATAATATGTTCTTCCGCCAGCGGAAGGGGACGGCGATGGGGTTGAATGTGGCCCCATCGTACGCAAATATTTTCATGTATGATTATGAATCTAAAAAAAATTTGTCTAACAACAAATTTCATGGTCATGTGTCGATGTATCTACGATACATCGACAACATCTTCGTGTTGTGGACAGGAACAGAGACAATGCTGCAAGAATTCATCATGTATCTTAATTCATTTCCTGGGTCAATTAGATTCACATGTAATTCCAGTTACAGCAGTATCGATTACTTAGATGTTACTGTGTTCAACAAAGAGAATGGTTTTGTAACTACACTATTTCAAAAGCCCACGGACAAGAACACTCTCTTATTGGCCGGGAGTTTCCATCCACAGCCTCTTAAAAAAGGCCTCCCCTTTTCCCAACTCGTACGGGCAGTACTCAATACATCTGATCCCGATAAACTGGATGGCACGATCGATAAAATGTGCAAGGACTTCCAAATGAGAGGCTACGACAATGGAGAATTAGCGAATGCAAAAGCACGAGCTAAAAATCTGAGGAGGCAAGACCTGTTGGTCCCTAGAGAGAGAATACCTCCCGATACTAAAATGTTTTTTTTCCAGTACGTATTCAATTGCCTCAAAAGAAAGTCGCAAGGCAATCACGAAACATTGGCACATAATCCAAACTGACCCAATTTTGGGAGCCAGTTGCAGTTCTTTGCCGATGTTCTGCTACAGACGCAGTCGGAACCTGAAACAAAGGATGTTGTACACAGACGTGAGTCCCAAAGTTGGACCCAAACATAATTGGTTACAAAAAACTTTGGGATCCTTTTTTTTTGCACTGGTTGTGCAAACTGCAAATTAATCAAAGTAGCAGACCACTTGATACACCCTATAACAGGCAAAAAATACACATTAAAACAAAGATGAACTGTGAAACCCGTTATATTGTCTATATGATAATGTGTCCTTGCCAGAAAATCTGTGTCGGCAAGACAATACGTATGTTAAAAGAGAGAATCTCCATGCATCGTAGCTCCATTAAGAAAGCAGGGATCAAGATAGAACCGGGTACCCCCCCGGTAGCCAAACATTTTGCGAATTGTGGTCATACAATCAGTGACTTATGAACATGTTGCACCTATGAGGCGTGGAGGAGACTGGCATGGCAAATTGTTACAAAGAGAATGTTTTTGGATCTATGAACTAGATTCGATGAGTCCAAATGGGCTAAATGAAGAGTTTTCTTCTGGACCATTTTTATAGGTTTTTTGCATCTTTGACAGGTTTTTGGAGTAGTTGATAGGCTATAAGGGTTTTCTATTATGTAGTGATCCATATAGGCATGTCTATTAAGTGTTGATCTATTTAGAGCAGAGACTTGGTAGATTTCAATTCAGTTTTTCTGCATTTTTCTATTCTATTTTTTTCTTCCGGTAGGTGTGGATTATATGATTAATGTCCTATACTAGTTTATTTAATATAGCGCATGTTTTCTTGTGATTTATTAAATATGTATGTTGTGTGCTTTGGCAACGCCTTTTTCAGGGAAGAGCTTGTAAAATCCCTGATGTTTAAATTGATACGGAGCGTTTTTGATTAATAAAGGTTGCCATAGCAACCCTAAAACATGAAGGAAGCACCTAGGAACCTTTCTATCTTCCCCGCTAGTGTACACAGGAAGACGGTGAACACTGTGGAGTGTCAGATCCGGAGAGCGGCGTCTGACAGCTGGGAGCCGTGTGCACGTGTGGGAAAGCCGGAGGCGACTAGGTGAGTATCACACAGGTGATTAATGAATTGTTTATCCATTTAAGGATTGCATTTTTGGCACTCTGGGTCAGCTCATTTCCCTTGAAGAAGGTGCGCAAGGCACCGAAACGGTCCGTCGGGGACCGAGTACAGATCCCGGTTTGAAGTTCATCTCACAGTAAAGTATATGTGTATGCCTGAGGGTGGGGACTTCATGTTCCACACAAAGTGATTATATGCTGTGACAAGCCGGATGTATGCCAATTTGAAGCATTTCCTGAGTTGGATATAAAAGTATTTGTCAGCAAAGTATTGAATGGTTCAGTGCTGGTTTCTACCTAATATGGACTTGGTTTCCATTTGGATGGCAAATATATGAATATATAAAACCTGGCACGGACACTTTTGGAATTGAAGCATTGTGCGAACTATTATTGTACTATATATATATATATATATATATATATATATATATATATATATATATATATACACACACATACATACATACATACATACATACATACATACCACACCACATGAAAAGCCTGTGTTTGTCGCTCTGCACCTTACTCTGTAGGAGACCTCACAGTCCCAGTGCTGCCTCTGATTAAAAACCCTCCCATGACTAGGCTGCTGCTGCTGTTATCCATGGGCCTGAGAAGCATGTAATGAGCTCCACCAATCAGAGCTCAGCACAAACGTCTCAGCCTCTGCCCTCTGGTGCAAAGTGTCATGGGACTTAGTCAACTCCCAGTAATGCACTGCACACTTGGCTCCCAATGCTCAGCACCATTAATCATTGTCACATTGGCAGATAGGTGAAGCTGCAGCACTACCCCACTCCCATGCACAAAACCTTTAGCTTAAAAAAGAGGGGGGCCCAGGGGCACTGACCCCTTGTGCCTCCATTATAATCTGTCCCGTTGTAGTCAGTCCAGAGGCCACGTCTCTCACTCTTGGCTGGGGTCTCCTATGTCCAGCATCTGTTCAGCCCGTGGTTAAATTAAAGTGGAACCAATAGGATTACAATTCTAATTAAAGACCGGGTATATCTGGGCGGATAGCCCAATACATGGGTACTCTATGAAAAAGCTCCAATTAGAGAAAAAGGCGTTAGGGAGATCTTGCCCGGCAACCTTGGACCAAGAAGGGTCCCTTTATACACACACATACATACATACATACATACATACATACCACACCACATGAAAAGCCTGTGTTTGTCCCTCTGCACCTTACTCTGTAGGAGACCTCACAGTCCCAGTGCTGCCTCTGATTAAAAACCCTCCCATGACTAGGCTGCTGCTGCTGTTATCCATGGGCCTGAGAAGCATGTAATGAGCTCCACCAATCAGAGCTCAGCACAAACGTCTCAGCCTCTGCCCTCTGGTGCAAAGTGTCATGGGACTTAGTCAACTCCCAGTAATGCACTGCACACTTGGCTCCCAATGCTCAGCACCATTAATCATTGTCACATTGGCAGATAGGTGAAGCTGCAGCACTACCCCACTCCCATGCACAAAACCTTTAGCTTAAAAAAGAGGGGGGCCCAGGGGCACTGACCCCTTGTGCCTCCATTATAATCTGTCCCGTTGTAGTCAGTCCAGAGGCCACGTCTCTCACTCTTGGCTGGGGTCTCCTATGTCCAGCATCTGTTCAGCCCGTGGTTAAATTAAAGTGGAACCAATAGGATTACAATTCTAATTAAAGACCGGGTATATCTGGGCGGATAGCCCAATACATGGGTACTCTATGAAAAAGCTCCAATTAGAGAAAAAGGCGTTAGGGAGATCTTGCCCGGCAACCTTGGACCAAGAAGGGTCCCTTTGGCAGTGTACCAGACTACCGCACTTTGGTATCCCCACGTACTGTAACTCTACACGCTGATCATCACCGAACGAGACACAGACCCAGCGAGATTGTGCTGCTGCTGTAAGAGGGCGAGTGAGAGAAGCCACTCTACAGAACCATGGGCTGAACAGACGCTCGACATAGGAGACCCCAGCCGCGAGTGAGAGACGCGGCTTCAGGACTAACTAGAACTGCCAGCATTGGGTCAGCATCTCAGCATCTGTAGACTGCGGGTTGTAGAACAGAGGGCTACAGACACGTATAACATCACTACAAGCCCTCCTGCCTCCGTGCTAATTCAATATTCGCCCACCGATAAACATCAAACCTGGAGTCTGTGAGTAAAACCTAATATGTGCAGTGGATACAAAACCTTATACAGTTGTTACTTATAAGCGGAGATTGGACACTATTTAACTGGCACACATCGCTGTCCCTCTTGGAAAGAGATTAACATATCCAAAATTAGAGCTACACAAGCTTAACAAAAGCTTCTTCAATTAGAAATAAGTATGTTTTGTTAATAATTTTTTACACAATATAGGTGTCCACCAATTATTGAATGTGTATGTGAATATAGATATTTTACTGTGGAAATAAATGTATATGAATTTAATATTTTTATAATGAATATATTTGTTTGTAAACAAGTGTTCAGTGGTAATTCAGACCTACATGCACCTGTATTATATAAGCGTAGTCATTCTCTTATAAAAATATCTTTTTTCCACAGGCCCTGATATGGCAGCGCCACATCCGCTCCCTAATAGAGAGCCTCATCGGGTGCCCATTGGGGCAGGTCTGTGTATCAGGCAGGAAATGATACCCCTGAAGAAATTACACTGCCTCCTCCTCCTCCTCAGTCTGAGGCAAAGTAAAGATAGTCAGCCTCTCGGCAGCCATGTCTCCGATACGCCTGCCTCTCATACTATACAACAGCTGACTGACTATGTTCACTGTTTACCGCTCAATCTATACCAGCTGACTGCCTACTTAACAGCTCACTGACTACGCTAACTGCATACCGCTCAATCTACAAGAACTAGACCCTATATACAGAAAGGGGAAGACTAGCACTGACTCAATATTCTAATGTAATGATTATGAACCAACAATGACAATGATAATGGATTCTTAATATCCTACATATTCCTTAGGTTGGTGGTGCTCCCATGAGTCATAATATGAACTATTATACAAAAGAAGAAAAAGATGACTCTCTTTGTTGGGGCACAACTTTAGTTTAAAATATATATATTTTATTGATATGCATTAAAATGTGAAACTCACTGCAGGAACCTCCAAAACTAATGCAATTATTGAAAAAATCTCGAGAGAAAAAGGGAAAGGTAAAAAGAAAAAGAGAAAGCAGGTATTGCTAAATCAATTAATGTATGACAGGACAGAAAGGGCTATGTCACAGTGTCAAAAAGATTATATAGTTGAAAAATATGTGGAAATAGAATTGAAAATAAATTTAAAAAGAAAAAGTATTTTTGTGTCAGCCTCGGTCAGATATAATCTCAATGTGGGGATATCCTCCCATGAGATACATTGATAGCCTGGCTGATATTAATTTTTTAATAGATATGTGACAAAAAAGGGGAAAAGAAAAATAAGTAAGGAAAATTCTTAAAAAAGGACCCAAATCAGGTCTCTATCCATACATTTATGGCGAAAATATTACAAGTATTGTGTGGGCTGTCACTGTAGGTAACCACAGTGTATATCACTGTGGTACCAGGCGGTTATGGCTAATAATACAAAAATTATACAATTATACATATATATGCGCGCAATAGATCTGAGCAACCTAGATATATATTGATATCGAGTGGAGATAGATACAGTGTGTTCTCTCTGGTCTCTGATCGTTCCTGCTTTTCAGCCGTGTGTCTCAGGGACAGTGAACGGACCGAATGAGGGGCTTGATCAAGGTAGAGGCCAGAATATTGAGAACAACTTAGAAGGAAGAAAAAGTGGAGATCTGCTGTTGATTTCCAGTGTCCCGTGTCACCCCTGTTGGTCAAGACCAGCGCAGGAGATTAAGCAGTCACTGGATTCAATGAGAGTCCCCTAATATGGAGAGGGTCATTTATATGCAAATATATTCATCTGTGTCAATACAGGTTATGCACCTCCTTTTAAACATATATTCCTCCTGGTTACTGCACACTTGTAAATTGAGTCAAAGTAAAAGTTCCCTGTATATATAGTTTCAATTGCAAATGCACAAGGGAAGAAAAAAGCATAAATCTACTCAGAATAGTAACAGTTAAATATTATCCAGGTTACTTATCTATACAGCGCTGCATCTATTGCCACAAATGGCAGCCTCCCCGCCTGTCAGCCACTCCTGCCTGGACGCGCGTTTCGCCTGTGCTTGTTCACCAGTGTCTGCTTACTGTCAAACAACATCTATTTGTACCTCCTAGTTTTCGCGGGGAAACAGCTCTGCTGCTTCTATTGGACAGTCCCCCCGCACGCCTCCTTCGTTCAGTGCAGACGCCAGCAGTATGTCTGTCAGCGTCTACTGTGTATCACGCACGCGAGTGTTTACATGGTTACCATGGCAACACTCCCTTACGTGCTTGGTCACATTACTTGCGTCTCGATCTCCAGTCATGATAGCCGCTTCTGTCTGAGGTCTCCTACGTGCATTGATATGTGCGATATGATTGTATCATGGTTACTTAGCAACCATGGACGCAGTCTGATACCGTCATGATCGTATCCTTGTTACCTAGCAACCATAGACGCTGTCTGGTACTGAGCATTGCGGTCACGTGATTCGGGGCTAGATATCTAACGTACTAGTAATCCCGCTCGTCAAGGTGATTGTATTTCTTGTTTATATAGCTTTATTCATAAAATAATAGGCTCGCTATTGGGTACTTTTCATATCTTCAATATTTATAGCTAACTTTCTGCGTTTCTCTCTCTCTACTCATTAGTGATTTTGCTGTTTGCGGATACCAGCATTATTACCTAATGCGAGGTTTCCCCTCTCTATATTTTAAATTGACTTAATTTCTACATCCTGTTCACTCTCTTCTGTTACTGACCTTCTTAAGATTGGTTTTAACTATTCATGACATATCCTTCATAAATACAAATTCGTTGTGCTATTCCTTTTCATTTTTCTATCTCCTTTGCTATGATTTTATTGGAGTACAGTTTTCATATACTTCCTACTGGGACTGTGCAGGTAAAAGATTACATGTATTAAATTTTTTTTTTATTTATAATAATAAAAAGTTACATATATAAAAAATATCTCAATAATGATTAGTGGTTGTAGACAATATAGTGTGGAAAGATGTTTTATATGTATAACAATGAGAACATAAATTAGATACTGCAGAGAAGGAAAGTGATGAGTGAAAAAAATTTTTTTATTAAAAATAATAAGTGACAAATCTGTGAGCGTAAAAAATGTGTGCCAAAACTGTGCAAAGAATATGGGCTGTCTTCACCCCCTATCTATTTATTTATTTATTTATTTATTTATTTACAGGTTCTTATATAGCGCAGCAGATTCCGTTGCGCTTTACAATAGTAGACAGGGATAAAACAAACTGGGTAACAACATACAGACTTGGAGGTAGGAGGGCCCTGCTGCAAGCTTACTATCTAAAGGCAGAACTTTTTGCCTGGGTGTTTATGTTTAAGAAGAAGAATAACTAAGTATTCTATGATATTGTATAATATCGGTGTTTAATGAAAAGGAAGAAACCCTATCAAAAAGGTTTGTGCTAATACAGTGTGCCTGGGTATAATGTGTTTTATGATTCAAGTGCACAATATCCTATTGAAAAAGAATATCTGTGATGAGACTCCTGTACTGATAGATGTCAAATTTAGTTCCTGCTATAGATCCTCTAGTAGGGAGATTATCTTGAAGGATCATTATATAAAGTTGCACAAATGAAACTGTGTTTTGTATTTATGTTGTTTACAAGAATGTTTGGTAATTTATGTACTCGTTAAGTCCATGAGGTGATAAGGCATTCAGCAGGAAGGTCCATTCACTCTCCCTCTGTAATACATTTTTCTGGAGGTCTCCCCCTCTAATGCCTAATTTTACTCGCTCAAGACCAATGACTTTTGTTCCTCTGAATGAATTTTTGTGATGTTTGTGATAATGACGGGCAACTGATGTCAGTTTTTTTAACTTGGCTAGATCTGATGTGGAGTTTCTTACTGAGCCTGCATGCTCCAGAATTCTCTGTTTCAAAGTCCTGGTTGTCATTCCGACATATTTCATGTCACAGGGACAGATTATGCAATATACGACCCCTGTCGATTGGCAGTTGATGTATTGTCGTATCTTAACTCTGTTGCCATATCTGTCTTGCACCTCTCCACATTTTAGCATGTACTCGCATGCTTTGCAGCTTCCACAGGCGTAGGACCCCTCTGCAATGTCCGGTTTCTGACGATGTTTAACAAAATGGCTATGAACCAATTCATCCCTCAGATTTTTTGAGCGACGCCAACTCATGGCTACCCTTTGGTCCAAAATTCCAGATAGATCTTCATCTAACAGTAAGACTGACCAATGCTCCTGGATTATTCGCTGTATTTCTTTCCATTCATTGCAGTAATTGCCCACGAATCTGATCTTGTTGGCGTTCATTCTCTCTTTCTTCTTTTGGAAGACCAGAGAGTCCCTGTTGGTTTGGGTAACTATCCTCTTTGCCTTTTTTATGGATCTATTACTATACCCCCTGTCACGTAATCTTTTGGTTAGATCCTGACATTGCTCCTCAAAGACTTTCCGGTCTGAGCAGTTTCTCCGCATACGCAGGAACTCCCCCTTAGGGAGATTTTCCACTGTCGGGGGGAAGTGGGAGCTAGTTTGATGGAGTATTGAGTTAGTCAATGTTGACTTCCTATACAGTCGGGTTTGGATGATCCCATCCGATCCTCTGTATATATTCAGATCCAGGAATGGTACAGATTCTGGGCTAATATGATGGGTCAGTTTGATGTTTAACTCATTGGTGTTTAATAGGGAAATGAAGTCTAATAGTGTCTGTTGGTCTCCTTCCCATATCAACAAAACGTCGTCGATATATCGCCACCACGCTATCACGTGGCTGGTGTATCGGTCGTTTTTTTCACAAAACACTCATTCCCGTTCCCACCAACCTAAAAATAGGTTGGCGTACGTGGGGGCGCAAGCTGCCCCCATTGCAGTTCCTCTGGTCTGCAAATAATACTGATCACTAAAAGTGAAATAATTTCGAGAAAGTATGAAATTTAGAAGATCTATCAGAAATATATGAAACTCGGTATGTCCCTCCATCTGCAAGAAATAACCAACTGCTGCCAGGCCCGTAGAGTGTTCGATGCTTGTATATAATGACTCTACGTCAAGAGTTACAAGCAAATGATTGTCTTCTAGTTTGATGTCATTCAACTTGCGTAAGACATCAGCAGTGTCCTGTATATAGGATGGTAGTCCTAGGACGTGATGGCGTAGATGTAGATCGACAAAAATGCTTGGGTTCTCCGATAGGCCCCCTATGCCCGAGACAATCGGGCGACCTGGTGGTTCCAAAATATTTTTGTGAACCTTCGGCAGAAGGTAAAATGTGGGTGTCTTAGGATGGTCTGTTTTGAGGTAGTCATATTCCTGTTGAAGAATGATCCCATTTCCATTTTTCTCTCGAGATTTTTTCAATAATTGCATTAGTTTTGGAGGTTCCTGCAGTGAGTTTCACATTTTAATGCATATCAATAAAAGAACTAGACCCTGTTTCTGACAGGGATGCTAATTCTGACTAGAACTAGGTGCTAGACACTTTTAGAATTAGACGCTAGATGCTTTTCAGTAAATACGATGACTATGCTAGTCGCGAAAACAGTACTGCCTCCGCTGACTACACTACGCTACTTCTGACTGACTACGCGGGATGCTGATAATGTAGATTACAGATGTAAAGCAGCTGGCAAGCTGCCAGGATTCAAACAGGCGCTGCAGTAAGGCAGTTTGGCAAGCTGCCAAGATTCATAGCTAGAGTGGCACGCGCTGCCGCAGTGAAACTAAACAAGTACCAAAATCTTTAGTAAAACTTAGTCTGGCCATAACATAGATACTAAAAAGAGTGGGACATTACACACAAGTGGTATATTTGATCATTTAAACATAATGTAAATGGACAGCACTTTAATTAGTGCGATTTTCCTTCAAATTCCTTTCCAGAAACTGGTTAAGCAAAAAAAAAGTTCCTCCACTTAATTAGTGTTTTTCTCTCCAGCTGTTTAAACACTGAATCGCACAGTTGCTGATATTAAGTTAGGAATATTATTGCAACCTGCAGTGCTGCCCTCAGTCGCACAGTTCAGTGCATATATGTGTATCTGTGCGGCAATACCCTTAAGTGTGACCTCTGATCTCAATCATCCGGCACCTGTGGGAATCTGGAGACGCTGAGAGTAAAATATTGTTAAATCAATGGCTGTTAGTGCATCCGTGTGGCAGCAGTCTCCCCATGTTCTCCAGTCACAGTTAGCCAACACCCGCAGGGACCTGGAGACGCTAGCAGCATGTATTGTTAGGTCACCAAGCAATGGTGTACCTGTATGTCAGCAGCCTCCACCTAGCCTCCGATCACAATAAACCAGGCAAGGAGGGCAGGTTTATGGCACAGTCTCTGGATGCAGCACAGCGGAGACTTGGTCCCAGACAGTCTGTCAGGCAATGGACAGGTATTGGCAATAACGGCATGATGATTGCAAGATGTCCCACTGTTGTTAGAAAAGTCAATGCAGACAAGGGGGACTCGACGCATTTCTCTGACATGAACCTTGCCGGTTTCCTCAGAAGATTCCCCAGTATACAGCGACTTGGTATTTAACTAAGTGTCGACTAATCAGAACATTTCATTTTGCATTAGTTCACCTATCTAATCAATCTGGACAGGTGTTCTGCTGTAGAATATAGTAAAGGATTCATCCAAATACAGTAAGTAAAGTAGGTAATTATGATTATAAACATAAAAAAAGGAATTCAAATGGTTGTAGATGAGATGGCAAGTCTCACACTAACAGAAAGCATATAAAGAAAACCTCTTAATAGTTTATATTGATAGTACATTCATGATAGACTTTTTTGCAATTTTTTTTCACAAAAAAAGTCTGAATTTGCATATTTTCCGAAAATCGCATATTAATAGGATGTGAGTTGCTGTGAAAATCTCATATTCTGACCTGTCGATTTTTTTTTCTCACACCTCAATTCGCATCCAGATGTTTTCCCATTATAAAGTTTACATCTCACAAAATTAATGGGATGCGATTTTTGGAAAACGTTACCAAAAATCACAAAACAAATAGACCAGGTTCTGGCAGAGGAGTTTGACAGAACCATGCACAGACCAGTGCGATCTGTGCACGGTTCTGTCCAAATAAAAGTGTAAAAAATTAATTAATTTAAAAAAAAAAAGCCGTGGGGTCCCCCCTCCTGAGCATAACCTGCCCCGGTCTTAAAGAACCGGTCCTGGTTTTAAAAAATCTTGGAGGAAAGCAAATAGGGTTCCTCTTGATTTTTTAAAACCAGCAACAGGCTCAAGGGCTGGTCCTGGTTTCCAAAATACATGGGACAAAACGAGTAAGGGTCCCCCGTATTTCAAGAACCAGCACCGGGCTCAATCAGCCAGCAGGGTAATGCCATAGCAGGGGGGAGACTTTTTATAAAAAAGGGGGGTTTACTCCCGAGGGAGTTAGTGCATGCTCGCACACCTAATTAGTTTAATTTATTCCCTGATTGGTACAGGGTAAATAGGCCCCAGAGTGTTTTATCAGAAACGGGGGTGCTGTTCCCTACAGCAATATAGTGCACATTTCAAAAGGGGGGGAGAGAAAAAAGGGCTGTCTAGGGGAACGCACTGAGAGTTGATTAAAACATAACTTTTATTAATTTTATTTTAATATTCCCTATATCAACAGTTAGGGGGGAATTGTGTAAACAGTAAATTCTTAAGGGGTTAAAATGACGTACAATACATACATAAATACATATAGTGTGTTAGAAAGATAAAGATAAAGTGTTTTAAAATTAACACGGATGACTGCCCCTGAAAATGTCTGTTTGATGAGCCCTGAGATGAAAAAATAGAGTTGCTTAATTACAGTGTCTCCACCAATGACTTTTTGTGCAACCTAGTGTCACTGTATCACAGTTTTTATATATTTGTTAACTGTTTTACACATAGGGCACAATAGTCAGACTCTGAGCCGTAATTTGCACTAGAGTCAGGTTGTCTTAGCAGATTAGGAGTATTTATAAGCGCCCTCCTGTGGTCATATTAGGTAAAACACCAGTATACTTTGCAGATCCTCTAGTGGTCTCAATAATTTGACTCACTAGTATACTAGTCTCAATAATTTGACTCACTAGTATATGATACACAGGTGCTTCCTAAATCTGCTAGGGTGTAGTCTAATGCTACCCCTGTGGAGTTGTTTATCACTATTCTAGCAAATCATTTTCATCTACATAAATTATAGGCTATCAGACATATCAGAGGCAGACAGGGTGCCAACGCAGCGTTTCACTGTTTAACAGCTTTTTCAAGGCCTTGAAAAAGCTGTTAAACAGTGAAACGCTGCGTTGGCACCCTGTCTGCCTCTGATATGTCTGATAGCCTATAATTTATGTAGATGAAAATGATTTGCTAGAATAGTGATAAACAACTCCACAGGGGTAGCATTAGACTACACCCTAGCAGATTTAGGAAGCACCTGTGTATCATATACTAGTGAGTCAAATTATTGAGACTAGTATACTAGTGAGTCAAATTATTGAGACCACTAGAGGATCTGCAAAGTATACTGGTGTTTTACCTAATATGACCACAGGAGGGCGCTTATAAATACTCCTAATCTGCTAAGACAACCTGACTCTAGTGCAAATTACGGCTCAGAGTCTGACTATTGTGCCCTATGTGTAAAACAGTTAACAAATATATAAAAACTGTGATACAGTGACACTAGGTTGCACAAAAAGTCATTGGTGGAGACACTGTAATTAAGCAACTCTATTTTTTCATCTCAGGGCTCATCAAACAGACATTTTCAGGGGCAGTCATCCGTGTTAATTTTAAAACACTTTATCTTTATCTTTCTAACACACTATATGTATTTATGTATGTATTGTACGTCATTTTAACCCCTTAAGAATTTACTGTTTACACAATTCCCCCCTAACTGTTGATATAGGGAATATTAAAATAAAATTAATAAAAGTTATGTTTTAATCAACTCTCAGTGCGTTCCCCTAGACAGCCCTTTTTTCTCTCCCCCCCTTTTGAAAAGGGAGACTTTTTATACAAGTACCCCCAGCCAATGCATTCACCCCATAACCGGTCAGCCTGGGCAGGGACCCTATGGAAGTGGGGACCCCCCCCCCCCCCAATAAAGAGGTCCTCCCTCCAGAATTTTCCTGCACAGGCTGAAGATCGGGCTGTCCCCGATGCCCCTGTGCATTGGGAACTGGGCTGAGATTTGTGTAAAAAATAGAAAATAATTATTGTCTATTGTTGTGGAACTATGAATCACAGCAAGCCTGCACCGCATGCAGGGACTTGGAGAACCACAAGTCCCAGCATGCAGGGCATTAAAGGGCCTTGTAATTCCACAACAGTACAAATAGTGAAATGAAACATGGACACATACGAACAGTAAAAGTTTATTACATACTACAATCATCCACTCATACATTACATATGGGTCCACCGATGGCCTGACCTCTTCTCCATGTAGAATCCATTTGGGGTTCCTGTGGAAAGTAATCACACTCACGCGCTCACTTCTGTGCTTCTCTGGCTCCCCACAAACGCTGTTCACACAAGCCGAGCTTCTGTTTACAACTGTGGCTCCGCCCACCAGCCAATCATGATCGAGCATAGGGATTTCTCCGATCATTATTGGATGGTGGTTGGGCCTAACTCCCGGTCTGTGGGCGGAGCCACAGATGTTAACAGAAGATCGCAGTGTGTGAACAGCGTTCCTGTGGAACTGGAGCAGCACAGAAGACAGCGTGTGAGTATGATTTCTTTCCACAGGAACCCCAAATGGATTCTACATGGACAAATGGACAGGCCATCGGTGGATTTTAAGCCATGACTGGTTATGGTCAGGAGGGGGGGACCCCACACAGTTTTTTCTATATTTCATATACACAGCAGCGAGGCGCTCCATCTGACTGAGACGCGCGTGCGTCTCACACGCACGCGCGTCTCAGTTTCCGGGCGGCGAGACGACGGGAACCCTGTCCGTCTCTGCTTCAGGGAGATGGACAGAGTTAGGTGGGAGAGCGGGGAGGCAGTGGGAACCCCGGGTGACCGCCGGCAAGTCCCTTTTCGCAGATCAGATGGCGGCTGGCCGGGAATGGCGGCTGGCGATTCTTCCGCCATCCCCTGCAAAGCCAGTACCCACTCCGTCTGTACCACATCAAATTAAACTACCATCACTCTTCAACTGGAGTCAAGCGCCATCATTGTTCTTTTCCAAAGCACAGAATCTCTACGAATGTCTATACCATCGATAGAATCCGGGTGAATTTTCCATTGGCCAACCGTTCTTACTTCATTTACTAACAAGTCGTCTTCATGAAACAGGCATTTACGAGTCGTAAATACCTACGATTCGTACCAAAATGTGTAAAAAAAATACAATTAAATTTTAAGGAGTATTTTGATGTTCATTTTACCAGATTAAATGGAACACAGTTAGAAATTACATCACAAATAATTTAAAACACAAATGTGTGCCTTAGACAATTAAAATCAGCACCTACAAACACTTCACACTTCAGCATACCAGATTTTTAACAATATCACAGTCTTGCAATTGTCAGGAACCAGGTTGAATGGTTCATTCATTTTTGTTTGGCATTTGACTCACTGGTGGCCTCCAGTGGTAGGTATGTGCCATATCAGCTCAGTATTCTGGCAGCTAATTATTCACTAGGCTGTGAGGTAATTAGCTCGTTAAGCACTAACCTGGGAGCTCCCTGGATCTTCAGGTGTAATTAATCACCTGAGCCCTTTATAGGGCAGGCTCTCCTGCAATACTCTGCCAGTGATAGCTTCCTGTTTAGTTCCTGCTTCCTGTGCAGGGAACTTCTGTCAGCTCTCAGCCACGCTACCTGGTCCCTTGTTCAGGCCTCTTGTTTGGATCCAAGGATATATCCTCTGCAGCTCTGCCTAGCTGTTTCTGGTCCCCGGTGGTTTTCAGTTCTTTGGAGTCTCTTGCTAAGGTTCTCCAGCGGTCCTGCTGCCTGCCCTGGTTATCAGCTCCCAGACTCTGTTCCAGGTCTGTGCCTCTTGGTCCCTTCGTGACCCTGCTGACAGCACAGGTTCCATCATCTGTCCTGGGTCACGTAAGTGCTCCAGTGGAGCCTGGTGTTTACCTTTATCTACCGCCAGCCAGCTGGCCAGTGTTACCATCTTTTTGGCTACTAGCCTGTTTGTTTTATTTGAGGGCACAGGCCTCCACCCCTCCGTGGGTCCAGCCTGTCTCCCTCTCTGGTGGTTACCAGTTCCTTATTTCTGTCCTCATTACCCTTCCTTAGTCCTTTGGGGTAGGCAGGGTGTTCCTGTTTATTCTGGTTATTGGTTTTGGGGATTCGCTTCCAGCCCTTGTTACTTTGCCGTGGAGATTCCCCTCAGCTCTCTCTTGTGTTGGCGACTGGGTCGCATTCCCATCCTTGGCCTGGTGCCGGCAGATAGGGGTCATTACCAGCATAGGCCCATTAGCTAGTCATTCCTCTTGAGCCAACCTCTGACGATTGCAAGCTCTTTTTCCCCTCATAGACCTAGCTGCATCGGGGTTGGAGCGGGCATAACTCGCTCCTTCGGACGCTGCGGCAACAGGTGAAGACTAGCATCTGCAGGGGTTTGTCATCTGCCCGAGGTGCTCAACAGAGAGAGTGTAGGGTTCGCCGTGGCCGTCCTAAACAGCTGTCACGGGCTCACGCCTGATTTTCAGCCTCCGGTAGTTACACCCAGCGCCCAGGCGGCATCCGTAACAGCAATGTGTCCTTTCAGACACCTATGTCCTGTCCCTGGCAACAAATAAGATGCTGGCGTCATTAAACTAAGCATGATCACCAGGTACAGCAGGTATCCCAGAGGGTGCTTAGGTCTTGATTTTGTATTGTGTGTTTCTGCATAGACGCATGGCTGGATGATGTGGTTAGATAGATGATCTGCCGTAATTGTTACAACATTCTACCTCTGTATAATCTCATTAGACTGGATCTAGATCCTGCAACTGTACACTCATGTTCAGTTTCACACTTGCACAAACTGTTGTGTGTATGTTGTAGTTTCTGCTGTACGGCACTTGTAAACACATCACTGGCAGAGACAGTGCCATATCTCAGGCCACACTGTCCATGTACCTCACCCAGCTGCATCAAGCCCTTGTACCGCATATAGATGTATCAATATGCTTCCGAAACCAGGAGACAGAGTGCCATCATGTTCGGGTACCATTCCATGGCCTTGCCCATTGTTCTTGTACCAAATTGCTGCATCAACATTCTGGAGACACCACCTTCCAATACTGGCTGTTACTATTATAACTAACATGGAAGCTGAAGTTCCAGCGCCCAGGTGGCTTGTGATGCCACTTTTACATCATGAGTGTGTTTATGTGTCTCTCTATCTGTGTGTACATATATATCCTAATATCATGAGGGATGTCTGTATCTACATGTGTGTCACTTTGACAACAATCCTGCATGGTGACATGACACATATATGCACAGAACCATACAACCTACAATTGTTCTTAAACTCTCAATGTTCCTAAATAATGTCATGCATATGTGTGTCCAGGGCCGGAATAACAATGGGCCTGATGGAGCTACAGCTCCAGGCCCACTCTTCCAACGAGCCCAGCCCAGCGTCACTAGCCCCCTGGGAACCGGAGATACCGCCAGGCAAACCTGGAACGGTTTCCCCATAGGATAACATGGGACCCGCTAATTCCGACCTCCACCCGATTCCAACGGCTGCCAGTTTCCCCTCCGGCATCATAGAAGCTTGAGGTTGATCTCAGTCAAACCCAAATCGCTGGGCCTTCAATCTGATACCTGGTTCATATGGGTTCATTGGTTCTAGAGATATTGCTGGCAAACCAATTTTTTTTTTTTTCATTTATGAAATGTATTTCATGGCTGTTCATGTTGTTTGAGGACAGATTTCTCTGGAACCAAACGACCAAAATAATTTGAAGCCTGCATGTAAATGGGTCGGTTGGTTCCGAAGATAAAGCTGGTTGTTTAAAGGGTGGCGGGGGTGGTTTTCTCTCCCCCCTCACACCAGAAAATGCAGGCTGGTGTAAAAGGGGCCAGTCCGGGAATGTCCCTGCATGATCCTGGGACCATATTCCCGGGTAAGTCCCTGCATTTTCTGGTGTAAAAGGGGCATTATTTCAAAAAGCCGGGACATGCAGTCCTCTGAATACAGCCAGGCAGCCCCCTGCTTTCTGCCTGGCTGTCAATGGCTGTCATTCCTGCCCTGCAGCGACTGTCCCCCAGTTACCACGAGCATCAATTCCCCTTGGCGATGAGCATGTAATCCTACATAGCAATGTGCATGGAACCCCTGCCAATGAACGTGTAGGTAAGCAACAATCAGAAGCCGCGCTAAGCGGCCAACAGAATCATTCTGATGAGAGGCGCGGAGGATGAAGGATCTCTGCGCTTCTCAGTCCGAGGCTGGGAGCTGAGGGAATCGCCGGCAGCTTGAAGAAGCTGGAAGAAGTCCAGGACTACGTCGGATCAAGACTTCAGATCTTCCATGGAGGACCTGGGTGAGTAGGATTTTCTTCCACAGGTCCCCCATGGATTTCTTCGGACCCGAATGGACGCCGCCGACATGGAGCCGACCGCCACCATGGAGCAGGACAAGGCACCGGACCAAGACCCAGGGACCTACCTACGGGCTCAAGATAGGTAAGTAGCAGTATGTATGGGCTTTTGATGTATTAAAGTTTTATTGTGTGTCAGTGTGTATTTATTTCACTATTTTTTTTTTACTGTGGAACTACAAGTACCAGCAGGCCCTTTAATGCCCCGCAGGCTGGGACTTGTGGTTCTCCAAGTCCCAGCTTGTGGGGAGGCTTGCTGGGACTCATAGTTCCACAGTTTAAAACAATAGTTTTTAAATCTATTTTTTTACACTCAATCAGCCCGGTGGCCACTGCACAGGGCCACCGGGGACAGCACCAGGCTTCAGCCTGCTCAGGTAAGTCCTGGAGGGGGACAAAATGAGTAGGGGTCCCCCGTATTTTAAGAACCAGCCCCAGGCCAAACCAGCCAGCAGGGTAATACCACAGCCGGGGGGAGATTTTTTATACAAGTCCCCCCGGCCAAAGCATTAACCCCCTGACCGGTCAGCCTGTCCAGGGGCCCTAGGGAAGTGGGGACCCCCCCAATAAAGGGGTCCCCCCCTCCAGGACTTACCTGACCAGGCTGAAGCCTGGTGCTGTCCTCGATGCCCCTGGGCGGTGGGCATCAAGCTAATTTGAGTGTAAAAAATAGATTTAAAAACTATTGTTTTTACTGTGGAACTAGGAGTCCCAGCAAGCCTCCCCCGCAAGCTGGGACTTGGAGAACCACAAGTCCCAGCCTGCGGGGCATTAAAGGGCCCACTGGCACTTGCAGTTCCCCAGTAATAAAAATAGTAAAATAAACACACCCTGACACAATAAATATAAAACTTTAATACATCCAAAGCCCATACATACTGATACTTGCCTATCTTGAGCCTGTAAGTAGCCCTCGGTCCTGGTGTCCGGTGTCCTGGTCCTGTGTCGTCCTCCATGTCGGCGTCCGTGTCATCCTCCATTTTCCTGTTGGGGTCCGAAGTAATCCATAGTGGAGCTGTGGAAGGAAATCCTACTCACCTGGTCATCTGGCAAAGATCTCTTCTGTTGATCCGCCGTAGTCCAGGTATTCTTCAGCATGTCGGCACTCCCCGCACTCTCCACATCGGACTGAGGAGAGACGCAGAGATGTTTCATCTTCCGCGCCTCTCCTCAGAATGATTCTTTTGGTCGCCTAGCGGATCTTCCATGGAGGACCTGGGTGAGTAGGATTTCCTTCCAAAGGTCCCCCATGGATTTCTTCGGACCCTGGACCGGACGTCGACACGAACGCCGCTGACATGGACATCGACATGGAGAAGAATGCCGACATAGATCCGGACCAGGAAAAGGCACCGGATCAAGAACCTGTGACCTACCTACGGGATCAAGATAGGTAAGTATCAGTATGTGTGTTATGTATGTATTAAAGTTTTATTTTTCTTATTTGTCAGTGTGTTTATTTTACTATTTTTATTACTGTGGAATTACAAGTGCCAGCGGGCCCTTTAATGCCCCGCAGGCTGGGACTTGTGGTTCTCCAAGTCCCAGCTTGCGGGGGAGGCTTGCTGGGACTCATAGTTCCACAGTAAAAAACAATAGTTTTTAAATCTATTTTTTACACTCAAATTAGCTTGATGCCCAGGGGCATCGGGGACAGTACCAGGCTTCAGCCTGGTCAGGTAAATCCTGGAGGGGGGGACCCCTTCATTGGGGGGGTCCCCACTCCCCCAGGGCCCCTGGCCAGGCTGACTGGTCGGTAGGGTTAATGTTTTGGCCGCGGGACCTTATATCATAAGTGTCCCCCGGCTGTGACATTACCCTGCTGGCTGGTTTGGCCTGGGGCTGCTTCTTAAAATACGGGGGACCCCTAGTCATTTTGTCCCCCGTATTTTGGGAACCAGCCCCGGACCTGGAGCCTGGGGCTGTTTGTTAAAAATCGGGGAACCCCTATTTGTCGGGTTCCCTGATTTTTAATTACCGGCCCCGGCTCTTTCAGCCTGGTGCTGGTTACAGCTGTGGGGGGGACCCCACGCTGGTTTTTTTTTTATTATTATTTAATTTTTCTATTTTTTTTTTTACACACCGCAGCCTGCACTGATCTGACTGATCCGTGCAGACTGCCAGAAACATTCGTATTAGCGGCCGTATATCCGGCCAGCTAATACAAATGGTTACACCATCGGAAGGTTACAAAGCAGTCGTATCTGACTGCTTTGTACATTCCCCTCCGGAACACGACTTTGCATACGACTGAAACAGTCGTATGCAGTCGTAGGGGAAATGCCAATACGAAAAACTAGGTTTTTCATATTGGTAAATTTCCCCCATAATGTCTGCAGTAATAATGTTGCTTATACACATATTGCTCATGGGCCTATTTCAGACCCATTTTCAGATCACCAAAAATCACAGATCACGATCTGTTCATGCTCCCCAGTGCGTGTCTGTGACTACAAACTGTGTTTGCCGTTTGAGGTCTGACAGGGGCAGCGATAGGCCATTGGGGAAGACAGGCCCAAGTATTTTCTGGGAGCGGTCTGGTCCACGTTGGCTGCATGATGTCACACACAGCCACTGTGACCCTAAACATGGTCACTCTATGCCTGGCTTCGCAGCTAGGCTGTACAGGGGGGCAGCTGGTGATGTGCAAGCAAAAATGTTTTATGGGCACATTGCAGAGAGGGACCTGGCAAGTGGGGCGGCCCTGCCTTTTACTGGGCAGCCTCCCAGACTGCTGCCACCAGTAGTACAACTGACTCTGTATCAAGCCCTATATTAGTAGCGTTGCTTATACACATAACGCCCACCATAGTGACGTTGGTTACATGCATAACACCGTCTGTAGTGACATCGCTTACACACATGATGCCGGACATAGTGACGTTGGTTACATGCATAACACCGGCTGTAGTGACATTGCTTACACACATGACGCCCGCCATAGTGATGTTGGTTACATGCATAACACCGGCTGTAGTGACATCGCTTACACACATGACGCGGAAGTAGTGACGTTGGTTACATGCATATCACCGGCTGTAGTGACATCGCTTACACACATGACGCCAGACGTAGTGATGTTGGTTACATACATAACACCGGCTGTAGTGACATCGCTTACACACATGACGCCGGACATAGTGACGTTGGTTACATACATAACACCGGCTGTAGTGACATCGCTTACACACATGACACCGGACATAGTGACGTTGGTTACATGCATAACACCGGCTTTAGTGACATCGCTTACACACATGACGCTGGACGTAGTGATGTTGGTTAAATGCATAACACCGGCTGTAGTGACATCGCTTACACACATGACGCTGGACGTAGTGACGTTGGTTACATGCATAACACCGTCTGTAGTGACATCGCTTACACACATGACGCCGGACATAGTGACGTTGGTTACATGCATATCACCGGCTGTAGTGACATCGCTTACACACATGACGCTGGACGTAGTGACGTTGGTTACATACATAACACCGGCTGTAGTGACATCGCTTACACACATAACGCTGGACGTAGTGACGTTGGTTACATGCATAACACGGCTGTAGTGACATCACTTACACACATGATGCCGGACGTAGTGATGTTGGTTGCATGCATAACACCGGCTTTAGTGACATCGCTTACACACATGACGCCGGACGTAGTGACGTTGGTTACATGCATAACACTGGCTGTAGTGACATCGCTTACACACATGACGCCGGATGTAGTGACGTTGGTTACATGCATAACACTGGCTTTAGTGACATCGCTTACACACATGACGCCGGACGTAGTGACGTTGGTTACATGCATAACACCGGCTGTAGTGACATCGCTTACACACATGACGCTGGACATAGTGACGTTGGTTACATGCATAACACCAGCTGTAGTGACATCGCTTACACACATGACGCTGGACGTAGTGACGTTGGTTACATGCATAACACCGGCTGTAGTGACATCGCTTACACACATGGCGCTGGACGTAGTGACGTTGGTTACATGCATAACACCGGCTGTAGTGACATCGCTTACACATATGGCGCTGGACGTAGTGACGTTGGTTACATACATAACACCGGCTGTAGTGACATCGCTTACACACATGACGCCGGACGTAGTGACGTTGGTTACATGCATAACACCGGCTGTAGTGACATCTCTTACACACATGACGCTAGACGTAGTGACGTTGGTTACATGCATAACACGGCTGTAGTGACATCACTTACACACATGATGCCGGACGTAGTGATGTTGGTTACATGCATAACACTGGCTGTAGTGACATCGCTTACACACATGACGCCAGACGTAGTGATGTTGGTTACATACATAACACCGGCTGTAGTGACATCGCTTACACACATGACGCTGGACGTAGTGACGTTGGTTACATGCATAACACCGGCTGTAGTGACATCGCTTAAACACATGACGCTGGACGTAGTGACGTTGGTTACATGCATAACACCGGCTGTAGTGACATCGCTTACACACATGACGCTGGACGTAGTGACGTTGGTTACATGCATAACACTGGCTGTAGTGACATCGCTCACACACATGATGCCGGACATAGTGACGTTGGTTACATGCATAACACCGGCTGTAGTGACATCGCTTACACACATGACGCTGGACGTAGTGACGTTGGTTACATGCATAACACCGGCTGTAGTGACATCGCTTACACACGTGACGTTGGTTACATGCATAACACCGGCTGTAGTGACATCGCTTACACACATGACGCTGGACGTAGTGACATTGGTAACATACATAACACCGGCTTTAGTGACATCGCTTACACACATGACGCTGGACGTAGTGATGTTGGTTACATGCATAACACCGGCTGTAGTGACATCGCTTACACACATGACGCCGGACATAGTGACGTTGGTTACATGCATAACACGGCTGTAGTGACATCACTTACACACATGATGCCGGACGTAGTGATGTTGGTTACATGCATAACACCGGCTGTAGTGACATTGCTTACACACATGACGCTGGACATAGTGATGTTGGTTACATGCATAACACCGGCTGTAGTGACATCGCTTACACACATGATGCCGGACGTAGTGATGTTGGTTACATGCATAACACCGGCTGTAGTGACATCACTTACACACATGATGCCGGACGTAGTGATGTTGGTTACATGCATAACACCGGCTGTAGTGACATTGCTTACACACATGACGCTGGACGTAGTGATGTTGGTTACATGCATAACACCGGCTGTAGTGACATCGCTTACACACATGACGCCAGACGTAGTGATGTTGGTTACATGCATAACACGGCTGTAGTGACATCACTTACACACATGATGCCGGACTTAGTGATGCTGGTTACATGCATAACACCGGCTGTAGTGACATCACTTACACACATGACGCCAGACGTAGTGATGTTGGTTACATGCATAACACGGCTGTAGTGACATTGCTTACACACATAATGCCCGCCATAGTGATGCTGGTTACATGCATAACACCGGCTGTAGTGACATCGCTTACACACATGACGCTGGACGTAGTGACGTTGGTTACATGCATAACACCGGCTGTAGTGACATCGCTTACACACGTGACGTTGGTTACATGCATAACACCGGCTGTAGTGACATCGCTTACACACATGACGCTGGACGTAGTGACGTTGGTAACATACATAACACCGGCTTTAGTGACATCGCTTACACACATGACGCTGGACGTAGTGATGTTGGTTACATGCATAACACCGGCTGTAGTGACATCGCTTACACACATGACGCCGGACATAGTGACGTTGGTTACATGCATAACACGGCTGTAGTGACATCACTTACACACATGATGCCGGACGTAGTGATGTTGGTTACATGCATAACACCGGCTTTAGTGACATCGCTTACACACATGATGCCGGACGTAGTGATGTTGGTTACATGCATAACACCGGCTGTAGTGACATCACTTACACACATGATGCCGGACTTAGTGATGCTGGTTACATGCATAACACCGGCTGTAGTGACATCGCTTACACACATGACGCTGGACATAGTGATGTTGGTTACATGCATAACACCGGCTGTGGTGACATTGCTTACACACATGACGCTGGACGTAGTGATGTTGGTTACATGCATAACACCGGCTGTAGTGACATCGCTTACACACATGACGCCAGACGTAGTGATGTTGGTTACATGCATAACACGGCTGTAGTGACATCGCTTACACACATGACGCCAGACGTAGTGATGCTGGTTACATGCATAACACCGGCTGTAGTGACATTGCTTACACACATGACGCCGGACGTAGTGACGTTGCTTGCTCGTGATAAAACAGAATGATCAACATACATATTTCTCCAGCAACTCATCAATAAATCTGTGTTTATATTATATTTGCCCTAATATTGCAGAAGACCTTGCCTGTTGTATAGGCCCCTCGCTAAGGTTGTGTGTAAGGCCTACACTCTACCCTGATTTGCAGCGGATTGTCTTATGCACCATCCATTTTGACACCATGACTAAAGTAAAAATGATCTTAACATGGTGTAAACATAGAAATATTACTAAATTAACTGAATGTTCTATACAAGTTGTTTTTAGTTTTATACAATTAGGAACGTGATATTGAATGTACAGTGACCAGTGACAGCCAGTCTGAACATCTTGTTGACAAAAGTGAACAACCAGATAACAACCACTTCTTTCCCTTCTGTGTCACCCCAGGCTGTCTAACCCTCCCCTTTAGAATGTAAGCTCTCACGAGCAGGGCCCTCTCTCCTTATGTGCCTTTCTTAGAATATATAAACCTCTGCCACCCTGATAATTGCTTCATATTAACCATGTACTTGTCCTAAACTATCTTGTACTGTAATTTGTTATGTGTTTTTGATTATAACTATGCTCTGTAAAGTGCAGCGGAATCTGTGTGCGCTATATAAGAAACTGTTAATAAATAATAAATAAATAACAGGGATATGCATGCGTAGACCCCAAGGCCTAATGTCAGCCGTCGCCGTCCCAGAGCGTCACTGCGTTCTGTCACGTCCGGGACGGGCGGCGGAGATGGAGCGCCGGGGGAGCGTCGGGGGCGTTGCCTAGCAACGCCCCGAGCTTCCGGCTCTGTTGCTCCGGCTGCCAGGCATCGGGGCGTTGCTAGGCAACGTCCCCGAGTCTCCAGACAGCGTGCGGCGTCAGCGCAGCTGACGTCCGCACAGTCACAGGCGGCAAATTCAAATAAATAGCCGGCGTCTGCTGGGAACAGACGCCGGTTATAGCTTTGGTGTGCCCTGCAGCCTTGGTGTTCCTGGTTCCAGCAGCTCCGTTACAGTACCCCGTGCCGTGATCCTTGCTGCGATTGGGATAAGTCCTTACATTTTGTTCTTTGATTATATTCCATCTTGTCAGCATTGTTGCTTGTATCTCATATTATTATATTCCATCTTGTCAGCATTGTTGCTTGTATCTCATATTATTATATTCCATCTTGTCAGCATTGTTGCTTGTATCTCGTATTATTATATTCCATCTTGTCAGCATTGTTGCTAGTACCTTATATTGTTCTATTCCATCCTCTAGGCATTGTTGCCATTATTACCACTGTTATACAGTTATTCCACCTTCACGTATTGTTACGTCTGGTATACCCCTGGGATCTGCCTTGTTCCTTGCGTGGCTACCCCGTGGGTATCCGGGGCCTCCTTGCCTTCTGTGGGTTTAGATAGTTTTACCCTTGCACTCCACTAGCCTTGGCGGTCGTGTTGTCCCTACGTAAGACCAGGTGGCATCGAGGTGGGTGCCTGACTAACGGGCTCTCACGAACGCGGCTATTATTGGTGAAGTCTAGCCCTCTGCACACGTCCGCCAATTCCGGTTTGAGGCAACGGAGGTAGGGGTGGCAAGAGAGTCCCCGGACCATAACATTATAACCGGCCACAAAAAATAGTAACACAACCATATTCCCTCTACAGTGGTTGTGTGTTTCTTGGTTTAGCATGGATCCCAATGCGGGGGTTCCGGCCCAGGTTTTTGCTGATCAGTTGCACCTCCTCACTCAGCAGTTGCAGGATCTTACTCTCAGGGTAGAGTCTCAGGAGGAAGTTCGCAGAGCAGCTCCTCCAATGGCTGTGTCGGTTAAGGAACCCAAGATGAGTCTTCCCGATCGGTTCTCTGGGGACCGAAATCAGTTCTTTAATTTCAGGGAGAGCTGCAAGTTATATTTCCGGTTACGACCCCTTTCCTCCGGGTCTGAACTCCAGAGAGTGGGGTTGGTGATTTCCCTGCTCCAGGGGGATCCACAGACATGGGCTTTTGGGCTGAAGGCAGACAGTCCGGCTCTTCGGTCTGTGGAGTCCTTTTTCCAGGCAATGGGGATTTTATATGATGACCCAGATAAGGCAGCCGCAGCAGAGGCTCATCTTAGATCTCTTAAACAGGGTCGCCAGGTGGCAGAAACTTATTGCTCTGAATTCCGGCGATACGCCAATGATTCAGGGTGGAATGATCTAGCTTTACGCTCCCAATTTAGGGTAGGCCTGTCTGACCACATAAAGGATTCACTGGTTCAGTATCCCACACCGACGTCCCTGGACGATCTCATGCAGCTGGTTATCAGGGTGGATCGCCGGCTCCGTGAGAGACGTTCAGAACGGGGGGCAGGTTGGGCGCCATTGCCCAGTGTCTCCGAGGACTCCACCGTCGACCTCGGGGAACCCATGCAGCTGGGCGCAGCTCGCTTATCTCCACAGGAGAAGGCGAGACGGCGTTCCCAGGGCCTCTGTCTCTACTGCGGGGTCCGGGGACACTTGGTGAATTCCTGTCCTGAGCGTCCGGGAAATGCCAAGGCCTGAGGATGCAGGGAGACATCCTGTCAGGCCTATCTCTTATATCTCCCAGTAATTCTTTATTAATTCCCATATGTATTTTTTCTGAGATTCATAGGTAGGATGGCCAGGCATTTATTGATAGTGGTGCTGCGGGTAATTTTCTGGACTCACAGTTAGCTCAGGAACAGGGGATTGCTCTCATACCAGTATCTCCGGAGATTTCGGTCTATGGCTTAGATGGCAATCGCTTGCCCAGTGGGGTTATTACACAGCGTACCGTCCCCCTACTGGTCCAGGTTGGGGTCACCCATTCTGAGCTCTTATCTTTTTTTATTTTTCGTAGTCCTGTTACACCCGTAGTACTGGGATTGCCATGGCTCAAATTGCACAACCCACGTTTTGATTGGCAATCAGGGGAACTTGTAAGTTGGGGTAAACAATGTCCTTATAATTGTCTGGCTCTTCCAGTCCGCATGGTGACTCCCTCAGTTTCTGAGGTACCTGAACCTTATTGGTCATTCTCTGATGTGTTTTCCAAAAAGGAAGCAGACGTCTTACCTCCTCATAGACCTTATGATTGCACCATTAATCTCGTTCCTGAGGCCAAACTTCCCAAGGGGCGACTATACTCCTTGTCTCTCCCTGAATAGAAGGCGATGGAGGAGTATATTGAGGAAAACCTCAAAAAAGGGTTCATTAGGCCCTCAAAGTCACCCGTCGGAGCTGGGTTTTTTTTCGTGGGGAAAAAAGACGGCTCCTTACGCCCGTGTATTGATTTTAGACAGCTTAATGCCATTACAGTAAAAAATTCGTATCCTCTTCCACTCATATCTGTCCTCTTCGATCAGCTACGTAAGGCATCCATTTTTTCTAAAATTGATTTGAGGGGGGCGTACAATTTAATTCGCATCAAAGCAGGTGATGAGTGGAAAACGGCATTCAATACGCATTCTGGACACTATGAGTATCTGGTAATGCCGTTTGGTCTCGCTAATGCACCTGCTGTGTTCCAGGATTTTATTAATGACGTCTTAAGGGAGTTTTTGGGAGTTTTTGTCATAGTGTATCTGGATGATATCTTGATCTTCTCCCCATCACTGGAGCAACACCGCTTGCATGTATGCGCAGTTCTCAAAAAATTGAGAGAGAACAATTTATATGCTAAGTTGGAAAAATGCGAGTTTGAGGTGGAGAGCATTTCTTTTCTGGGATACATTATTTCCCCTCGGGGTTTTCAAATGGACCCAGGAAAGCTTCAGGTCATTAAGGATTGGGTACAACCATCAAACCTCAAGTCCACCCAGAGGTTTTTGGGGTTTGCCAACTATTATAGGAGATTCATTCCATTCTTCTCCAATATTGTAGCCCCCATAGTTGCATTAACCAAGAAGGACGCCAATCCTTCGGTCTGGTCCGACGCCGCTGTCAAAGCCTTTACTAAGTTGAAGGCAGCCTTTCTCTCCGCCGGGGTTTTGCGGCATCCCAATCCTGAATTGCCCTTTGTTGTTGAGGTGGATGCCTCAGAGGTAGGGATTGGGGCAGTCCTTTCACAGGTGGATGGGCAGGACGGTTTCTTACATCCATGTGCTTTTTTTTCTCGGAAGTTTTCCTCAGCAGAATGTAATTATGACATCGGCAATCGGGAACTTCTGGCCATTAAAGCAGCCTTAGAGGAATGGCGACATTGGCTGGAGGGGGCTAGGTTCCAGGTTACCATCATAACAGATCATAAAAATCTGGCATACCTCCAATCAGCCAAAAGAGTCAATGCCAGGCAGGCGAGGTGGACTTTATTCTTTGCCCGATTTAATTTTATTATCACTTACAGACCAGGGTCAAAGAATGTCGTTGCCGATGCTCTTTTGAGAAGTTTTTCTGCTGTCCAAGACCCACATTTACAGCTGGAGCCTATTATTCCTGCCTCTTGTATTATTGCCGGTTTTACTCACAGCCTTCTGGACCAAGTCATTTTGGCACAAGCCTCGGCTCCTAAGGCCATTCCAGAGGGTAGACTTTTTGTGCCTTTAGAGCTCCGCAAGAAATTTTTTTTCGAGTTTCATCAATGTAGATCGGCGGGACATCCGGGCATTGATAAGACGTTATCCTTGTTATCAAGAGCTGTCTGGTGGTCCACCATGAGGAGAGATGTCAAGGAATGGGTGTCTGCCTGCGACGTCTGTGCCAGAAATAAAACTCCCCGTTGTTCTCCGATTGGTCAGTTGGTTCCCTTGTCGATATCCAGGAGGCCATGGTCACATATCTCCATGGATTTTATAACCGATCTACCACAATCTCGGGGTTGTGACTCTATCTGGGTGGTGGTAGACCGGTTTAGTAAAATGGCACATTTTGTCCCCTTGACCGGTTTACCTTCCGTGGAAAGGTTGGCCTCCTTGTTTGTATGCCACATTTTTCGCTTGCATGGCCTTCCTACAGATATTGTGTCAGATAGGGGCGTTCAATTTGTGGCCAAGTTTTGGAGGTCTGTTTGCTCTGCGTTACAGATTAAGCTCAGTCCATCTTCGGCCTATCACCCACAATCCAATGGGCAGACGGAACGTGTGAATCAGACACTCGAGCAGTTCCTGCGATGTTACGTATCTAAGTCCCAACAGGATTGGGTGGAGAACCTACCATTTGCAGAATTCGCCTATAACAACGGCTGGCATTCTGCCACCAAGATGTCTCCTTTTTTCTGTAACTATGGTTTCCACCCTCAGGCTAATTCTTTTGATCCTGTTCCCGCCAGAACAGGTAATCCCAGGTGGGTGACCAGTAGGAGGGGCACCTGGGCTATGGTCCGTAGGGCTCTCCTCTCTGCGACCACGGCCGCAAGGCGCTTTTCCGACCGTCACAGGAGACCTTGTTCGTTTAAAGTCGGAGATTGGGTGTGGTTATCCACCAGAAATATCAATATCCATCAGGCATCCAAGAAGTTGGGTCCTCGCTTTATTGGTCCCTACAAAATCGTTAGGAGAATCAATCCTGTGGCCTTCCGACTCCAGATTCCACGCTCTCTGAAGGTCAATCCCACGTTCCATGCCTCTTTACTTAAACCTGCCCATCGGCCTTGTGCTTACAGGCCAGCACCGGTCATTCGGCAAGGCATCAAGGAGTTTGTGATTGATAGTATCCTTGATTCGAAAATCACCCGCGGTCATTTATTTTTTCTTGTCCATTGGAAGGGCTATGGACCTGAGGAAAGGTCCTGGGTTCTGTACAAGGACCTTCATGCCCCATCCTTAAAAGAGTTATTTCATAGGCAAAATCCGTTGAAGCCAGGACTTGGAGGTCGGTTGACCTCTCCTCAAGGGGGGGGGGTACTGTCAGCCGTCGCCGTCCCAGAGCGTCTCTGCGTTCTGTCACGTCCGGGACGGGCGGCGGAGATGGAGCGCCGGGGGAGCGTCGGGGGCGTTGCCTAGCAACGCCCCGAGCTTCCGGCTCTGTTGCTCCGGCTGCCAGGCATCGGGGCGTTGCTAGGCAACGTCCCCGAGTCTCCAGACAGCGTGCGGCGTCCGCACAGTCACAGGCGGCAAATTCAAATAAATAGCCGGCGTCTGCTGGGAACAGACGCCGGTTATAGCTTTGGTGTGCCCTGCAGCCTTGGTGTTCCTGGTTCCAGCAGCTCCGTTACAGTACCCCGTGCCGTGATCCTTGCTGCGATTGGGATAAGTCCTTACATTTTGTTCTTTGATTATATTCCATCTTGTCAGCATTGTTGCTTGTATCTCATATTATTATATTCCATCTTGTCAGCATTGTTGCTTGTATCTCGTATTATTATATTCCATCTTGTCAGCATTGTTGCTAGTACCTTATATTGTTCTATTCCATCCTCTAGGCATTGTTGCCATTATTACCACTGTTATACAGTTATTCCACCTTCACGTATTGTTACGTCTGGTATACCCCTGGGATCTGCCTTGTTCCTTGCGTGGCTACCCCGTGGGTATCCGGGGCCTCCTTGCCTTCTGTGGGTTTAGATAGTTTTACCCTTGCACTCCACTAGCCTTGGCGGTCGTGTTGTCCCTACGTAAGACCAGGTGGCATCGAGGTGGGAGCCTGACTAACGGGCTCTCACGAACGCGGCTATTATTGGTGAAGTCTAGCCCTCTGCACACGTCCGCCAATTCCGGTTTGAGGCAACGGAGGTAGGGGTGGCAAGAGAGTCCCCGGACCATAACACCTAAGAGGCAACCATGCCAGGTTCCTTCTCAGGAAGAGGAGGATGGGTGAAATAATGATAACATTATGACTGATGGCAAAGCTGGCCAATAAGACTCAATACTTATAAGTAATTAAATAACTCAAGTGAATAAAGGTATAAATATTGGAGAGAAAGAGGGAAGGGCCAGGCAGGTGAGGAGAGAGGAAGTCACATTGGAAGGAGGCTGGAGGTGTCTATTCATATGTATGATGTGTCTGGCTGACCACTGTCTCTGTTGGGTTTCCATCTTGATTTAGAATTATTGTTGAGATAATCAGATTTCCTCTACCTCCCCCATGGCAGCCATTACATATGGGTTCTTCCCTGATTGGGTAGCTTTGGAAAGGAAAAAAGACTCCTCCTGTATAAAGGGCTCCTCCTCCTTCCTTCTTGTGTCTTTTTTTTCCTTTCCCTAAGTGGGTAGCAGAGAGGTGGTGGCTTACCCTGTGAAGTTTTGGTTATTTCCCCCATACCTTCCGGGGTTCCAGGGGGGGGGGACAAGGTGCTGGGTTCCAGTATCAGCCTCAGGAGGCCGCATGCCATCCTCAGGTATGGGCGGCTACAGGCGGTGGCGTCCGAGGGATGGTCAGCGGGAGCGACCATCTGCCCGGGTGCATCAGTATGTGAAGCCGGGCGGGAGTCTACACTCGCGGCGAGGACGATGGAGCCGCGAGTGAGGAAGCGTGGCACGCGTGACGACGGCGCTGGAGGATGGCGTCAGGCGCAGCAGCGTGGGCTGTTGGTGCGGCAATGACGCTGGGCGCGTGCACGGAGTGCACGGCTGGCGTGATGCGGCCGGCCACGATTGGAGGGTGGCCGGCGCGTGTGTATATGAAGGCAGCTGCAGTTTGCACTATGCCACCAACGGAGGAAGATTTATTGCTCCCAGGCTGTGTGAGGTTTAGTATTGCCGGCAAGCTGCAGATCCTTTGTGGGGCTGGATACAGCGCTGGTTACCACTGTGAGCAGCGGCGTAACTATAGCACCGCAGCCCCCGCCACTGCGGGGGGCGCTGTGCATGTGGGGGCGCCGGGGGCTGCGGTGCTATAGTTAAACCCCCCCCAAATCCCCCGCAGACTTACCTATCTGGCTGGTCCCGGCGGCTCCGTTCTTCTGCTGAGGACCACCACAAAATGGCCACCCCCATATAGCACACAGTTCTCGGAAACTGTCTGCTGTATGGGGGCGGCTATTTTCTGGTGGTCCTCAGCAGAAGAACGGAGCCGCCGGGACCAGCGCGATAGGTAAGGCTGTGGGGGATTGAGGGGGAGTTTGCATGGGCTGCGGGGTAGGGGAGCTTGGCGGGGAGGGGGGGTGCCCCCCCCTAACGGTGGGGGGGTGCCCAAAACGTAGCTACGCCTCTGACTGTGTGGTAAGTGCATAATCACCTGGTTTATTGGAATATGGTTGCTATGTCTGGCACTAAGGTATTATGTCTTTTTAGACTTTAAGGGGGAAATTTACCAATATGAAAAACCTAGTTTTTCGTATTAGCTTTTCCCCTTCGACTGCATACGACTGTTTTAGTCGTATGCAAAGTCGTGTTCCGGAGGGGAATGTACAAAGCAGTCAGATACGACTGCTTTGTAACCCTCCGATGGTGTAACCATTCGTATTAGCTGTCCCATATATATGGCCGCTAATACGAATGTTTCTGGCAGTTTGCACGGATCAGTCAGATCCGTGCAGGCTGCAAGGTGTAAAAAAAAAAATAGAAAAATTAAATAAATTTAAAAAAAAAACAGCGTGTGGTCCCCTCCTCCTGTGTATAGATTGCTGCTTAAGCCAAGCACACTCATATAAAGCGCCTTTAGAATTGGTATAGATTTCTATATAAAAAATTTTCTTCTCTTGTTTTTCCATAGTCTTTTTAAGGCTGCTAATATGAGCTGCTTCGCAAGCTTTGACGAAAGAATGTCTAGGAGACAGACCTACTTCTCTAGATGGGAACGGCCGATCTTCCCTAAAGATAATATTAATCCAACATTAAAAGAGGATTTCTTTCAATTAGAAAATCTTCTAAAAACTGAAATAAAACACTGGTTAGACAGTACAAATCTTCAGCGTTATATAGACAAGAATATGATTCCGAGGGGCCTGAGACTTTTTAAACCTTCCATATTTCAACCCGATAGCATACCCCAAAAAGAATGGGAAGAGACCCTAGACAAGTGCTCTCTTGAACTGATTAAAATCGTTATTAAATATAGAAAGATCCAAGCAGAAAAAAACGAAACAGAAATCACTAATTTAAAACAAAAATTAGAACCATTTAAACACACTAAGGAATTTTAAAGAGGTGCATTTCTAATGGGACCCTGATCACCAGCCCCCCAGTCACATATATTTGGAGTTGGAGATAATCTATTGCCCTCATTTGGGACACTCGTATACAACTACAAGTGGACTGGCCCTTTTCACCACCATCCGTGGCAAAGTTACCATCTTGGAGGCACGCCACCTCCTAAAGGAAGCCCGGTTACAATTTGTGGATATCAAGGGGCAACAGCACTGGAGTGTTTCCCAACTGTCTGGATTACAATATTTCCAGGACTCTCCATAAAACATCTGGGATAATTCCCTAAATGGACTGGCACACTCCTCTCCAAACAAGGGTGACTATTGATTCAGTGTCCATTTTTTACAATTTTTTATTTCTTGCCAACGATTTCCTTTTTATGTATGATCTATTTCCTATATTATTTATATGTTACAATTAAATATATATTTTATTATCCACACCTGACCATTTCCATTTAATCCAAGTATTTTATCTATTTAATTGGTTATTATTAATTAGCACAATCGCCCACTTTCCTTTCTCTTGTAACCAGCACCAGGCTGAAGGAGCCGGGGCCGGTAATTAAAAATCAGGGAACCCGACAAATAGGGGTTCCCCGATTTTAACAACCAGCCCCAGGCTCCAGGTCCGGGGCTGGTTCCCAAAATACGGGGGACAAAATGACTAGGGGTCCCCCGTATTTTAAGAACCAGCCCCAGGCCAAACCAGCCAGCAGGGTAATGTCACAGCTGGGGGACACTTATGATATAAGGTCCAGTGGCCAAAACATTAACCCCCTGACCGGTCAGCCTGGCCAGGGGCCCTGGGGGAGTGGGGACCCCCCCAATGAAGGGGTCCCCCCCCCCTCCAGGACTTACCTGACCAGGCTGAAGCCTGGTGCTGTCCCCGGTGACCCTGGGCTGTGGTCACCGGGCTGATCTTGGTGTAAAAAAAAAGAATAAACTATTGTTTAATACTTTTGAACTATGAGTCCCAGCAAGCCTCCCCCGCAAGCTGGGACTTGGAGAACCACAAGTCCCAGCCTGCTTGGCATTAAAGGGCCCGCTGGCACTTGTAGTTCTACAGTTAAAAAAATAGTACACAAAACACACTGACACACTTTTAAAATAAAACTTTAATACATACAAAGCCCACACATACTAATACTTACCTATCTTCTTTCCGTAGGTAGCCCTGGTCCTGATGTCCTGGTCCTGTGTCATCGTCTTCTGGTCCTGTGTCGTCTTCTGGCTCCATGTCGACCGTCGCTGTCGCCGTTGCCGTCCGGATCCGACGAAATCCATGGAGGAAGCTGTGGAAGGAAACCATACTCACCTGTCCCAGCGCGACGTAGTCCAGGTAAGTGTCTTGGCAAAAAAACAAACCGACACCCAAAACCAGCCGGATAGTAGGAGCGGCACGGTACTCTGTGTACATCGTGCGGCTCCGCCTCCCGAATGCCGCTATTGGCCGCCTTGCGGCCTAGCAGCCAATCAGGAGCCGCTAGGCCGCAAGGCGGCCAATAGCGGCATTCAGGAGGCGGAGCCGCACGATGTAAACAAACACTGTGCGACTCTCTGTCCGGCTGGTTTCGAGGTGTCGGTTTGTTTTTTTGCCAAGACACTTACCTGGACTACGTCGCGCTGGGACAGGTGAGTATGGTTTCCTTCCACAGCTTCCCAAATGGATTTCGTCGGATCCGGACGGCAACGGCGACAGCGACGGTCGACATGGAGCCAGAAGACGACACAGGACCAGAAGACGACGACACAGGACCAGGACATCAGGACCAGGGCTACCTACGGAAAGAAGATAGGTAAGTATTAGTATGTGTGGGCTTTGTATGTATTAAAGTTTTATTTTAAAAGTGTGTCAGTGTGTTTTGTGTACTATTTTTTTAACTGTGGAACTACAAGTGCCAGCGGGCCCTTTAATGCCCAGCAGGCTGGGACTTGTGGTTCTCCCAAGTCCCAGCTTGCTGGCACTTTTAGTGCCACAGTAAAAAACAATAGTTTAATCTATTTTTTACACCATAATCAGCCCGATGCCCAGGGGCATCAGGGACAGTACCAGGCTTCAGCCTGGTCAGGTAAGTCCTGGAGGGGGGGGACCCCTTTATTGGGGGGGTCCCCACTCCCCCGGGGCCCCTGGCCAGGCTGACTGGTCGGTAGGGTTAATGTTTTGGCCGCGGGACCTTATATCATAAGTGTCCCCCGGCTGTGACATTACCCTGCTGGCTGGTTTGGCCTGGGACTGGTTCTTGAAATACGGGGGACCCCTAGTCATTTTGTCCCCCGTATTTTGGGAACCAGCCCCGGACCTAAAGCCTGGGGCTGGTTGTTAAAAATCGGGGAACCCCTATTTGTCAGGTTCCCTGATTTTTAATTACCGGCCCCGGCTCCTTCAGCCTGGTGCTGGTTACAGCTGTGGGGGGGCCCCCACGCCGTTTTTTTTAATATTTATTTATTTTTCTATTTTTTTTACACCGCAGCCTGCACGGATCTGACTGATCCGTGCAGGCTAAAACGCAAATAGAACAGGAAAATGGTGTTCTATTTTCCTGTCGTATTTGCGAGGGTGTTTCACACCACTTAGCAGCCGTATTATCAGTACGGCTGCTTAGTACATCAGGAACCACCATTCTTTTGAATGGTGATTTCTGTCGTATCCTATCGATGGTGTAGGACATTCGTATTTGTAAATACAAATACGAATGTTCCATCTTTAGGACTTTGTTTGACTTTGACTACATCTTTGTTGTATTTTTGTGATTGTAAATCCCGAAAATACAAATTCGTAAAAAAAGGTGTATTTCTCCCTACGAATACACCTTTTTTCTACGAATCCATTTTGGTAAATGTCCCCCACTATATCTAACTGCCAATCTATGGGGAAAAGGCCTAGTCCTGAGCTCCTGTAATTCATTTGGAGGAATAATTGCATACCTTGTGGCATTCCTTACCATGTTTATATGCAATTGCATTTATCTCTATTCATGTTTCTTTATTTATAATTTTGATATTTTTTTTATTTTACTTCATCTACTAATTCTTAAGAAAATGTCTATGGATTTGTACATATACCAACCTTGGTAATTATTTTTACTTTCACTTGCTTGCCAAAGTCTGGCTGGCCGAGTCTCCTCCTCTTCTCCCTCTGACACTGTATAGCAGCCCTCATCTGGACCCATTTATCCCCACCCCTCAGCCGTGTTTAGCTCCGCCCACTCATCCATAGGTAGCTTTGTCTCTTTTATGACCACCTCTGATCTGAAGTTGTCAGGGGGGAGCTGCTCTTCTAGCTGCCGTCAATACTGCTGCCTGTCAGACTTTGTAACAGGCGCAGCGCCAGCAGAGGCAGGAAAGCAGCAGAGGATGCAGAGCAGGGAGAGCGCCCCTCCTGCCTGGTGCCTCCCTGCACTGCATCCTCTGCTGAGCGGGTAGTGCCGCCTCTGTATCTCTGATATCTACTGCATTATGCTGGTGTTAAAAAGTTCCATTGAGTATATTTTTGTTCATTTGGAAACAGCCATTATGCATGAGGAAAAACATTATAAAGAAAATGGTAAATCTTTAGTGAGAACGTCATGCTTAGGGAAGCCAATGCCCGGGCATTTTTTCAATCCTGGGATTTGGGATTAAAAAATGCTCAATCCTGGGATTCCCAGGATTATGGGATTTGACTTCCTAATTTAAAACGAGTCCCCCGACCCCCCATGCCATGCCGCACCTTTACTTACATCTGCAGCAGCGGGTGGAGCAGCTGGGAGCATGGTGGGAGGCAGGCGTGACATTTGAAGTGGGCGGGCAGCAGTGGCGTGGCCTGAGCAGGATGACCTCTGACCACGCCATGACGCATGACGCTGCACAGAGCCACACGTTGGGGATCGGAAAGAGCCAGGCAGTATCTGAGGAAGTGCTCATTATTAAACTGTGCATGCACTGACTAATCCAGAATTCCCGGGATTGGAGACAAAAATGCAGAGATTTTAATCCTGGGATTGTAAAGGCAAAATTAAGGGATCCTGCTGATCTTGAGATTTGTCACCCTAGTCATGCGGAGTGTGAGACTAGAATTATAAGAAATAAACTAACCCAGATCCCTCATCTCCCATCAGGTTATATATGTGTGGTCTGACCTCCTCCTGCTGGGATGTTCTCTGCTCTGTTATTACTACACCCGGCTCTCTGACCACACTGGACCTGTCATACAATGCTCTGGGGGACTCTGGAGTGAAGCTTCTGTGTGAAAGACTGAGACACCCGGACTGTGCCCTGCAGGATCTGAGGTAAGATCTGTCTCAGTACAAGTTCTCTCAGTACCAGCCATAGACCATACAAGGCCAAGACACAGGAAATAGCTGCTGGATGTTCTCATGTTGTCTGAGTATAGGTTATGGAGCTATTATTCTATTCATTGTTACCATACAGCCATTGCTTTGTTTTATTATAATAGTTTCCCTTATGAACAAGTTGTTTAAATAAGTTATTAGCCAATTATTACCAGTATTATTATACATCTGGTGAATAGGAATCAGACCTGCTCTGACCGTCAAACTCATGTAACAATACTAGAAGTGGCTGCGCTGCAGCTGTGATACAATGTGAGATAAAGGGGTAAAGAAGGGAGTAGTTTGGGGAGGGGGATGTCAAGAGGACACAGCACTGTCTCCCCCTTCCATGAGACCTTGGTGTGTCTGGTAAGGGAGATGTGCAGGGAATCAGGGCTCATACTGTCTTATAATACTTATAATATGACACATTTGGCTCCTTCCAGATGCAGGTTTTCCGGAATCACATCAACATCCGTATCCAGCTCCTGTACAGGGGGACAGGGAATACTATGTACCACACCTGCACTATATATACCCCCAACCATCACTATTGTTTTGGGATAGTCCCACCTGCAGGCCGCCGTGTAAAATGGTGGGGAAAGGCTGGGGTATCTGTCACCATTATTACACATAGCAGAGCAACAGATGAACAGATGCTGTGCGCAGCATCCACACAGTGCCAGACATGTCGGAGGCAGCTTGGGGAATGTGAGCCAGGACCACAGTGATGGTGACATGGGCATTACCATGAGGCCAGGCCCATTATTAATACTCACAACTTTGGTTACACAGAGGATGCTAGGAGATATGTTTATGTGGTAATATAGCTGTACCCACCTGCTAATGCCACCAGCACATGCTGTTAGCAATTGGACAAATAATAAAAAAAATAGGAGATAGCGCAAATGCCACATTTAATTTTTAAAATATATATTACAATTTATTTATACCACAATACAATACTTAATATAAAATCTTTAGTAAAACTTAATTATAATCTGGTCATAACATTGATACTAATAAGAGTGGGACATTACACACAAGGGGTATATTTGATCATTTAAAGATAATGTCCAGAGAGAGCATAGGTAAACCCATAAATGGACAACACTTTAATTGGTGCGATTTTCCTTCAAATTCCTTTCCAGAAACTGGTTAAGCAACAAAAAGTTCCTCCACTTAATAAGTGTTTTTCTCTCCAGCTGTTTAAACACTGAATCGCACAGTTACTGATATTAAGTTAGGAATATTATTGCAACCTGCAGTGCTGCCCTCAATCGCACAGTTCAGTGCTCAAGTGTGTACCTGTGCGGCAATACCCTAAAGTGTGACCTCTGATCTCAATCATCCGGCACCCGTGGGAATCTGGAGACGCTGTCAGGATTGAGGGGTTGGATGAAGCCGTGTGATGCTCAGGGACAGGAGATGGACCAGAAGATGAAGGATTAAAATGTGCAGGTTAAATGAAGGATTTCATATATAGTTGACAACTTCACTCAAATACTTATTTAAGTGGCAGTTAGTGGTAAACAAAAATAACACAGGCAAGGTACTTGGAATGAATAAGGCAACGTCTTTGAAAGTAAGTTCAAGTGGGTAATGAGGCTGGCAGAAAGACTGGTTGTGATGATGTTCCGGAAAGAAGGTGGAAATGATGGTGGGCACAATTGGATCCTTGGACTGAAAGAAGATGGATAGTGAGTCTCTGAATGAAGGATCGAGGAGTGGTAGTGCAGGTAGCTCATAAGTACGGGCTAGCTGCTGAACATGGCAGGAACTACAGCGATGGGGTCCTAGGCAGCCAAATGAATCTGAGAGCAAAGCATTAGAGGCAAGGGCACCAGGAGAGTCAGGAGTCTGCTAGTAGAACTCAACAGCTCAGGAGACTTTTTGTACTGACCCTGAACAGCCCTAGGCAGATCCCCTGTATCACTAGAGGGAAGCTGCCATTGTCTGTCAGGGTAGTATGGCAGAGGCGTAGGGAGGGCGGAGCCACCGGAGCTCCTGCTCCGGGTGCCGATTGGTTGGCTGGCGCCGCCGGCCCGCCCCCCCTCCGCAAATGGTCCCTGCTACTAGTGTGGCGGGTACGCCCGGGCCGGGCAGCGCCGGCGGCTGCCCTGCCCGGCGCCTGCCTCCCCTCCTGCCCAGGCTGCTCGCCCGGTTCCCGCCGCCAAGCGTCACGGGCGGTGAGGCCGGGCGGCGGGCTGACAGTCACCACGGCTGCCTGTAAATTGCTGCTGCTGCTGCTCGGTCTGGCTTCCGGGCAGCGCAGGCAGCCAGCGTAGCACTGTGTGTGAGTGACAACAATGTCACACTCCTCCCAGTGACTCTGACCCCCTCCCTCCTCCCTGGCTACAGCAGCATCATCACCAGCCTTCCCAAGCGCTGGCTGTAGCCTGGAGGAGAAGGTGTGTTGCTGGCTGCCACCCGTGCGATATTCAGTTATTCAAGGTGGATAGATTTTTTTTTTTTTACAGCTAAACGTTCTTAAAATAAACATAGTAAGCTTGTTTTTTTGTTGGTTTTGTGGAGCCCGGGGGGGTGGGGTGGGGTGGGGGGTGGGTGGTTTAGTGAATCTCTGGCTTCTGCTGCTGCCCTGGCCTGCTGTGCTGTATATATCTTTATTTATGCTGTATATATATATTTATCTATCTTTATTAATTTATCTTTATTTACAGCTGTCAGCATGTTATATATAGCGCAGCAGCTTCCTTTACAGTGTCTTAGCGCAGCAGATTCCGTTACAGTGTCTTATACAGCGCAGCAGATTCCATTACAGTGTCTTATATAGCGCAGCAGATTCCTTTACAGTGTCTTACATAGCGCAGCAGATTCCGTTACAGTGTCTTATATAGCGCAGCAGATTCCGTTACAGTGTCTTATATAGCGCAGCAGATTCCGTTACAGCGTCTTATATAGCGCAGCAGATTCCGTTACAGTGTCTTATACAGCGCAGCAGATTCCGTTACAGTGTCTTATACAGCGCAGCAGATTCCGTTACAGTGTCTTATACAGCGCAGCAGATTCCTTTACAGCGTCTTATATAGCGCAGCAGATTCCGTTACAGCGTCTTATATAGCGCAGCAGATTCCGTTACAATGTCTTATACAGCGCAGCAGATTCCGTTACAGTGTCTTATACAGCGCAGCAGATTCCGTTACAGTGTCTTATACAGCGCCGCAGAATCCATTACAGTGTCTTATACAGCGCAGCAGATTCCGTTACAGTGTCTTATATAGCGCAGCAGATTCCGTTACAGTGTCTTATATAACGCAGCAGATTCCGTTACAGTGTCTTATATAGCACAGCAGACTCCGTTACATCGTCTTATATAGCGCAGCAGATACCGTTACAGTGTCTTATATAGCGCAGCAGATTCCGTTACAGTGTTTTTTAAGTTTTTTCTTTTCAAATGTAACATGCCAACACATGTTAGCCACGCCCCCAATTCATTACCGGGGGTGGGGGGCGCAAAATATGCCCTTGCTCCGGGCACCATGACACCTAGCTACACCGCTGTAGTATGGGCGGAACCCCTGACCTGGCCTTAAGCAAGATGGCGGCACTGGCATCACCAATCACAGACACAGCGCTGCACTCCCTATCCTTCCCCGCTGCCGTCCTCACGCCAAAAGCCCTTGCTGCCCGTTGTCCACAAGCCGGGAACCTACACACGCTAGCCGTCGGCGGGCACTGATGGGTGAGTAGTGTACCCGCTGTGCGCCGCCATGGCGGCGTGTGAAAGTACCCTCCCCTTTCTGGGTAGCTCCAGGACACCTACGCACCTTGTGTGGGTTTCTTTTAAATAATTGCTTCACCAGTCTTGGCGCATGTAGATCTGCAGAGTTTATCAAGGAATTCTCCTTAGTTCCAAATCCAGTCCACTCTACTAGAAATTGGAGACAGGAGACGACTCAGGGAGGCGTGGCCACGGCTGAGCGCGAGTGAGGACGTGTGAGGCAGAGCTCTCCCCTCGGCACCATCCGTATGTGACGGAGCGGAGACTGTGATACAGCTAGCCGGCGTACACTTCCTGCTTCCCGGCTCTGACGTAGTGCATGACGCGGTGATCCCGCTGGCGGAAGTGGAGGAGGCCGCGGCGGTGAATGGCGTGTGGCGTCCTGACTTGGAAACCATGCCGATTATCCTCCAGTGCCCAGAGCTACAGAGTACTATCGCCTCGTGGCGACTACGCATAACGGAGGCAAGAGACGCCGGGCGCGGCAGCCCTGGGCTTGTGAAGCGTGCGGTCCAGAACCTGGCAATTACAAGGGCAACGCTATACCCCACAGCGGGACACTCCAGTTAAGTTATGCCGACAGGAACTACAAGGTGAAGATATAAGTTTATCAGTGGTGCTTGGGTGCGCGCAGCAGGGGTAAGTTGGACATTCATCCTCTATTTTGGACACAAAAAGCAGCATATCTATGAAGGAGGTTTGGAATGCTTAAACTGCAAATGGGGGAGTGATGTGGTGGATTCAACTGGTGTAATAGAACTGACACGATTTGATATAGTGGTTTGTCGAGATTCTAAAACCACAGCCTGTTGTTGTAATAGGGCTCTGCTTGTAGCCGGAACACTGTATTATAAAGTGCAAATTCAGGTTAAACCGAAAAGACACCTGTGATAAAACAGTGCAAGATAAAAACGCCACCGGTTTTTGCAGGCAGGTATTGCCGGATTTATAAGGACGGTGTAAAATCTGTGTAAATGCTGGACTGTTCTGTTGGACTTGTGTGTTTGCACGGTGCATTATAACCTGTTTTATAACCCTAGATAAAACCTGTACTTTAAATCAATTGGGCACAGGAGGGGCGGTGTAAGGAGCATAAATATACTGTGGTCGTTTAAGTGTGTGTAAAAAAGAAGAAAAAAAAAAAAAAATTTTTCACATACAATATACTCCAGTTTGCTCCAGATACCGGGATCTCCTGGTGTTAAATAGAGTGTACAGCCGGCCTATCAAGTAAAGCACCCGGGAAAAAGCTTGGGCAAAATACAGGAAAAACAACCCCGGGCGTATCTGTGTGTAAACAGGCGGTCAAGTTGCCAATATGGGTAAAACAGGTACGACCGCAGCAGCACGCCTTGAAAAGTATGCCCGATCTCAAACAGGCAACACATCACAAACCACACTCACTACCCCCCATACTACTCCTTTAAAAGGATCCAGCCCTGCTGCACCCCCAGACACCACATTACAACAGATCCTGGATGCTATTAGCAGCAGCGAGACGCGACTATTGGAGAAAATTGATAATGTCCAAACCGACATAATACAGATAAAACAAGACGTGAAAGATATGAAAGACAGGATGAAAGAAGCAGAGGGCCGCGTTTCTAATCTTGAAGACTCCAACAGCAAATTGCAGCACTCAATGGAGGAGATGGCGGGGCAAATCCGGGAAATTAAATATAAACTTTCAGATGTTGAGGGCAAGCTACGCCGGAATAACATCAGGCTGGTTGGACTACCAGAAATAGCTGAAGGGAGTGATGTACCAAAATTTGTGGAACAACTAATCAGTGACAATTATAATGTGTCATCATTTTCTAAGCAATTTGCAGTTGAAAGGGCGCATCGAGTGCCAGCTAAGCCCCCCCCACCGGGAGCACCCCCTCGCACCCTGATCTTAAAAATGTTGAACTATCAGGACAGGGATACAGTTCTACGCCTTGCCCGTACAAAAGGCCCATTGGAGCACGAAGGAACAAAAATATCAGCCTTTCCTGATTTTTCATTAGAGGTCCAAAAAAACAGGACTAAATTTACAGATATAAAAAAGCGTCTGAGGGAACTTGATCTGAAATACTATATGTTGTTTCCTGCAAAACTGAAGGTCTTAATGGAGGGGGAATCCTTTTTTTTTCAGACCCCAAAAGAAGCTGGGGAGTGGTTAGATAGAAGGGCCCCAGCAAAACGCCAGCTAGCTTCTTAAAATAAGTAATATCCTGTTGTGTACATGCTCATAATGCCGGGGGGAGGGGGGAAGGAACTGCTTTTTCATGTCACCGTGGCCTTGGGATTGTTAGCCTTTAAGATGGACACAGCATCAGACTGTTTTTTTTGTCTTGTTGTTGTGATCCATTTTGGGGGGAAGGATAGAATAAATATGCCTAGGGAGGGGTGGCATATAGGGAGGGGGGTGGGGGGTAAATGTAGGGATGGGTGTGTAAATTTTTTGAAGAGGACAGTAGGGTATCAGGGGGCAGTGTTTGGTACGTTGATGTATGCTGGGGATGAGGGAGGAGCATGGTGTGCAGTGGAAATATACAATTAAGTAACAAATGGTTCGCATTCTAGCATGGAACACTAGAGGCATGAACGATAAAATAAAACGCTCCTTGGTCATGCGCCAGATTAGACAAAGTAAAGCCGATATCGTATGTTTAACAGAAACACACCTGATAGGTGCGAAACTACAAGCACTTAATAGAGCTTGGGTGAGCCAAGTATACCATGCTCCTTTCACATCCTCTGCAAGGGGTACCTCAGTTTTGATTAAAAAAACTGTTGCATTTTTGTGTAATCGAGCTAAGATAGACCCAGGAGGACGGTATATTTTTTTGGATTGTGTAATTAACACAAAACATATGCAATTACTTGCGGTCTATATTCCACCTCCCTTCTCCTTCGATGTTTTGGTCAGAGCTGCCGATTTTGTAGCAATAGCGCCAGAGATCCCAGTGATATGTATCGGGGATTTTAACAATGTGTTAAATCCTAAACTAGACAGATGGAAAAAAAGTCAACTGGGTAATAGCGTGGATAGTAGCTCCAGAATTTTGGTAATTTTATCACCGATATGGGATGGGTGGATCCTTGGAGAGCTAGGAATCCAGACCAAATGCAATATTCATGTTTCTCCACATCTTACATGGCTTTTTCTAGAATAGATCTGGTATTCATATCGAGAGAATTACTGCCACATGTATTGGAGGTGGGGTACAATACGAGAGGTATCTCGGATCATTCCCCCTTGGAAATAGAGCTAGAAGATCTGGTTGATAAGGGTTGTGTTTTTTGGAAATTTAATGCCACATGGTTGACTAATAACATGGTTACGGAAGGGTTAACAGCACAATGGGAGGAATTCTGGGACACCAATAAAGGATCGGCTTCCAATATGATAACGTGGGATGCGTTTAAAGCATACCTTAGAGGCACCCTTAAGAAAAGAACAGGTGTAATCAAAAGGGCAAGTAAACAGAAAACTTTAGATCTTGAAAAAATATGCAATGAATGTGAAGCTAGACACCTGGCTGACGGTACGTCGGTAACAAAAATAGCCTGGGACCATGCTAGAGAAGAATGGCTGGAGTACATAAAAACTGAAAATGTTAAATATATGAAAATTAATTCACAGAGGTTGTATGCTAATTCTGATAGAGCCGGTAGTTATCTAGCATATTTGGCTCATGCAAATAACTCTACAAACTCCGTTCATAAAATCCGTGATAAAAATGGGGTAATGCAGGAAAAAATAGGGGACATAGGTGCAGTATTCAAAGAATATTATGAGACACTGTACACATCAAGGTCTATATTTGATGTGGCACACACGCAGAAATTTTTAAAAAAAATTGAGTTGCCAAACTTGCAGGAAGAAGATAGAATTGATTTAGAAACTCCTATTAAAATAGAAGAGATAATTGAGGCCATAAAGGTATTACCAGGGGGTAAGGCCCCGGGCTTAGACGGTATACCCATTGACGTGTACAAAAAATATGTCGATTTTTTTGCCCCGTTATTGATGGAGCTGTATGCCTCATGTTTCGATAAAGGGGAATGTCCCCAAACTATGATGGAGGCCAGAATTATACTCCTGCATAAGCAAGGGATAGAACCGATAGAATCTGATGCGTATAGACCTATTTCGCTGCTTCCAACTGAGGCGAAAATACTGGCAAAGGTACTGGTGACAAGGCTGAATAGACACATAGAAAAAATTATTCACTCAAATCAAACAGGTTTCTTACCCGGCAAGTCAACATCGATAAATATAAGAAAGGTATTTAGGCACCTCCAGATTTCACAGAATATCACAGATAGATCAGCAATAATGTCTTTGGATGCCATCAAGGCATTTGACGCAGTTGAATGGGTGTATTTGTGGGAAGTTTTGAAGGCATTTGGGTTTGGGTCAAACTTTATTAGATGGGTGCAAATACTATACAGTAAAGGGTGTCGGTTAATGGTTGGACATCCGCTGCCTTTTCCCTCTATCGTGGGACAAGGCAGGGATGCCCACTGTCCCCAAGCCTGTTCTCTCTGGCAATTGAGCCTTTGGCATGTGCCATAAGATCTTGCCCCGGAGTAGATGGTTTCGAAGCGGGGGTGCACATGGATACAATTGCACTATACGCGGACGATCTTTTGATCTTCCTACGTGATTTTGTGAAGTCAGCGCCTAAGGTGCTGGATCTGATTAAAAGGCATGGCGAGCATTCGGGGTTTGGGATCAATGCGAGTAAATCCAGCATAATGGCTCTGAAGCAACAAGATGTGAACGTATTGCAGGAGAAGCTAACTGTTAAGTGGACTGAGTCCTTCAAGTATTTGGGGATCTGGATCTCAAGAGATCCATTTGAATTCAGCCAATTGAATGTGCAACCATTGTTGGATTTTATCGCATTGAAGTTCAGAACCTGGAGCAAACTAATGCTTACAGTTACAGGCCGGGTAAATCTAATAAAGATGATCATTTTGCCCAAAGTTTTGTATGTCTTGCAGCAGTCGCCAGTATATTTGCCAGTATCACTATTCCAAAAACTAAATAGTCAAATATCATCGTTTATTTGGAATAATAAAAGGGTTAAAATACAACTGAATACCTTAATGCAAAGGAAGGAGCAAGGTGGAATAGCAGCCCCCAACTTTAGATTATATTATTTAGCAGGCCAATTGATGCATTTAAAAGAGTGGGTAACGGAAGAGAGCGGTAGTAGCCTAGTGAAGGCCCTGATAGCTCAGGGAGATGTAGGGTGTACACCACTTCAGTATCTATTGAAAGGAGGGATAATCAGAAGTGACCCACCATTAGTGGTGCAGGCGGTGAAAATCTGGCGTGAGGCCAACAATTTGGTTAAATTCAGTGATATTGAAGTGGACCACCCCTTAACAGATTATAAACACTTTGGGGAGCTGAGGGCCCTTCAGCTAGATGTAGCATGGGAACCCTATGGAGTTATATCAGTTAGCCAGCTTTATACCCCATTGGGGATGAAGTCCTTTATACAACTGGCCGAGGAGTTTGTAATACCAAAATCGTTCTTTTTTCGGTTCTTACAACTAAGAAGTGCTCTAGATGCGCAATTTAAAAACAGAACCCCAAACTTTTCAGTATCCCCAATTAAGAAGGAACTAATGAAGGGGGTTAAAAAGAAAGGTATATCCAGGATGTATGGGATGTTAATTGAAACAACGGGAGCAGAAGTATTGGATAAACTTAGTCAAAAATGGGAAACCGATGTTGGTTCACTCACGGCAGAAGAATGGGTGATGGCTAAAGCCTCAGTACAATGTGCGACGAATTCGATAAAAATGCAACAAGTGCAATTATATATCTTGCATAGATCTTACTTGTCCATGACGAGGTTGGTACAAATGGGGGCTAAGACATCCCCCTATGTCCCAAGTGTGGTAGTGAGACAGGGTCATTTTGGCACCTGATCTGGGAGTGTAGAGTTTTGAAACAATTTTGGGGCAAAGTGATGCATACGCTGGTTCAGACCGGCATCCCCGAAACAACACTGAACCCTAAAAGTTGTGTATTGAGTATCTGTAAAGACAGAACAATAAGTAAATATGATAAGACATACATATTTAATATGTGTGCACTTGCTAAGATGCTGATTGCTAGAACCTGGTTGGCCAAAAACGGCCCAGAATACACAGTATGGATAACATTGATTAATTACACAATAACACAAGAGAAATATATATATTTAAGCAGAAATAAATTACACGAACACAATAGCATTTGGCACAGATGGTTGGAATTCAGCCAAGGAACACAGTAGAATCACAACATTAGTTAACAGAATATAAAACACGATTAATCTTTTTGTATAATATAAAAAAAAAAAAAAAAAAACCACACAATAATGAAATGATTATTATATAAATTATAAATGAAATTATTAACCACATAGTCACGAAATCACGTAGGTTCTAAAATGTGATAGATATACATAGCGGGACAGTAAAAGAGATAAGAGCAGCTAGCAGCCAACATCAAAATGAGCAGATACGTAAGGTCATCTTTGGGGCGAAGTGTAGAAACAACAAACTGGGTGCGAATCATAGCTACACTGCACACCGGAAAAAGCCTCCTATATATCCCATTAATTTAGATTAGTAATATCCTGCAACATGCCATGTCGGTGCCCTCTGGTAACACCCAAACGGGGTGGGTAACTATGTCCTCTTTTTAAAAAAAATTTATTCCTCTTTTTTTTTTTTTTTTTTTTTTGTATCTTTTTTTTTTTTTGGGGGGGTTTTTTTGGGTATATGTATGTATTGAATATAATGTAAGGTATGTTGTGTGTGTCATCCAGCTGCATAATGTAACAATTTGTATACAAACTATGTGCTTTTCTCTGCGGATGCTAAATGTAAGCTGGATTTTACTTGTTATATAAACAATAAAAACTATTTTCAAAAAAAAAAGAAATTGGAGACAGGAATTGCGACAATGGGAGTCTATGATACGTCTCGCCTCGAACTCAGCCTCCTTCTCAGTACGAATCTTAGGAGGTTTATGCACCTTTCTTCGATAAATGTTCAATTTCAGGGGTTTGAGAAGCGAAATGTGAAAGGAATTCGAGATCTTCATGGAAGATGGAAGTTGCAGTCTATAGGCCACAGGGTTGATGACCTGAATAACGGGGAATGGTCCAATAAACCGAGGAGCCAGCTTCATAGATGGTAAACAAAGGCGTAAATGACGAGTTAACAGCCATACCCGATCTCCAACTTTCAAACTAGGGACTGCTCTCCTTCTTCTTTTATCAGCCATTCTCTTGTAGCGAGCGGAGGCCTTGAGAAGGGTGTTGTGATCGTCCGACCAGATCTTAGCAAAACGATGTAGAGAGGACGTTGCAGCTGGTACATCTGGTGAGGATAAATCTGAAAAATCTGGAAAGCGTGGATGCTTGCCGAATTCTGTAAAGAAAGGGGTGGTGCCAGATGATGAATGATAGGAATTGTTGTGCGCATACTCTGCCCAGGGTAAGAGATCCACCCAATCGTCTTGGGAAGAGGAAACAAACAATCGAATAAAAGCCTCTAGATCCTGGTTGACACGTTCGGTTTGACCATTAGTTAGTGGGTGAAAAGCAATAGAGAATTTGAGTTCACCTGGACGGACGAACAGATTGCTCTCCAGAACTTAGCAACAAACTGTACTCCACAGTCGGATACAATTTCTTTGGGTAGCCCATGAAGTTTACAGATGGTGGAGATAGAGTTGAGCCAGTACTGATGCAGAAGGAAGACTCTTCAAAGGGAAGAAGTGAACCATTTTGGAGAAGCAATCGACTACCACCCAGATCACTGTATGTCCCTTTTGAAGGAGGTAGTTCGGATATAAAGTCCATTGACAAATGGGTCCACGGCTCAGTTGGTATAGCAAAAGGAAGAAGAGTTCCGGATGGAGATGTTCGTGGAGTTTTTTGCTGGGCACATTTCACACAGGATGCGACAAAGTTGGCTTCATCGCTTCGAATAGTCGGCCACCAGTATGAACGTAGCAAGAACATTAAAGTCTTTTGTGCTCCAGTATGACCGGCAAAACAAGAGGAGTGAGCCCAGGATAAGACTCTCTTGCGGAGGTTGAGGGGAACGAAGGATTTGCCGGGAGGAGGCATTGGATGTGTTGTCAAGGAAAAAATTGAATCACCACCAGGTGATTAAAGGCGCTGGGGAGATGGGGTGTATTGTTTAGGCAGCTCACACGTAGGGGAGGTTCAGTCCCCTAAGGGTGGATACAGGAAAAAGACAAAAGTTGTGTAGAGCGCCAAAATAATTGATTACACTAAACTTAAATAAGCCTAAATAAATGAATAAATTTGATCAATTGGGTATCACAAAGTTAAAATACATTTAATTATCATATCGATTAAAAACATATTCAATGTAAATGCACCTGAATTTATGACTAAAACTTAGTTATTGAGAGATATGGCATACAGTAAACCACTTGTCAAAGAATAAAGTTTGTATTGGATACTTAAGTGAGTCCCGCTTGTTCCAGGTACTGCTACCTTCTTGTTGGGATTTTTGTAGGAATGGGACTGGGAGGGGCAAGGGGGATGGGGGTCCGGATTCAGCTTGTATTGGTGGGGGTCAGTTGATCCTGCTGGAGGCCTTGGTCTCAGTTTCCACTGGTGGGCAAGATATATATACCTCACTGCTCGGATAAGAGGCTCCAGGAATTAGCAGGTGTTGAGTCCCGATTTGTACATCCAAGTTAGAACACAACAGAGCTTGGGCTATTCGCACAGGATCCTCATCTATGAGAGGCAGAAGGGTGGACCCCCAGTTGGTACAATGACTATAGAAATGTCAATTGTTATCGGAGGTGTGCTACCACTGGACATAAAGAATTGGAGCATATACAGTGAAAGAAGAGTATGTCCGTGTGTGGTGCACCTGTTGAAACTCACACGAATAAAAAGTAACTTTTATTTGTCATTTTAAGAAAGCGAAATATAAAAAAACACATACAACAAATACACACTGTGTTAAAAAGCGGTGGCTCTCTGATCCACTAAACGGTATGGCTATACCAATTCAAATACAGGAATAGGGGGCCGTGATATCCTTATAATGTAGTAAAGTAGCACAGTGTTATGTCACTGATCGTTTGGCCACAATCCCTAAATAGAAGCGCACTAATTGATGATCCTAAATATAATAGGACGTATTCTTGGACAGATAGTGTTACAGTTCTTCAGTGAACGGTGCGTTGGGGTCTGCCTGGACTGCTGTCAACCACAATAAGTCAACCTGATATTTGTCAACATAGATGTCGTGATTTATAAGGGTATATCCTCCCGAATAGGTATATAGGCTGGTGATAATCACAGTGCGCTAGGTCTATGAGCGCCTATCACTATTGAGCCCAATTCGGGGTGACTCCTGTATACCTCAATATCTGATCCCCACATGTGTCGATACAGATGTCATCACCTAAGGTAAGTCCCTTCCCAAACAAATATAAAGGCTGGTGATGCCTGCGCACTATGAATGCGGGCGTCTATCACTGGTAAGCCTAGTTATGGGTGGTCACCTAAGGTGTATGTTATCAATGATAGTTTATAATTCACTAATAGGCACCTAGATTGATGCTTTATCTCTTATTTATATAGAGAATAGGTGCTAGCTCTCTTATCTACCCGCAGAAACGGGAGTTATGTAGAGATTAACTAGTGAATATAGTAACTGTAATATCGACACTGTGTGTCAGTATTAAAACGGCAAATATGTGGTTGACATATATCCAGTAATTGTCTGGCAGGTGGATGGTTAACTTATATCCAAATGTGTGGTTGACAGCAGTCCAGGCAGACCCCAACGCACCGTTCACTGAAGAACTGTAACACTATCTGTCCAAGAATACGTCCTATTATATTTAGGATCATCAATTAGTGCGCTTCTATTTAGGGATTGTGGCCAAACGATCAGTGACATAACACTGTGCTACTTTACTACATTATAAGGATATCACGGCCCCCTATTCCTGTATTTGAATTGGTATAGCCATACCGTTTAGTGGATCAGAGAGCCACCGCTTTTTAACACAGTGTGTATTTGTTGTATGTGTTTTTTTATATTTCGCTTTCTTAAAATGACAAATAAAAGTTACTTTTTATTCGTGTGAGTTTCAACAGGTGCACCACACACGGACATACTCTTCTTTCACTGTATACATCCAAGTTAGGAATACTGGCAAATTGCTGAGTCCGTGGGGAACAAATTGGTAGCTGGTCCAAGGGGTAGTTGGTGGGTATCCAAGGTAGTAATCACAAAGGTGCAGACAAGGGTTAAACTGACGCGTTTCGTTGCGCTCTGGCAACTTTCTCAAAGGTATTCCACTGTTAGTATGCTGTGGGTTTATATACCTGCTAACAGGAAGTGCATCATCACAATACAGGAAACAGTTACCCAATTGATCATAAAAATTAAATACAGAGTATTAATAGGTTTCCCTACATCTCTTAAGGGAGATAGATATAGGGTAATCAAATAGGAGGCAGTCAAAAATTAAACAGACACATAGTAGACATGAAGAACATAAAAACAAGCTTATAACGTTCCATTTCCGGCCGTTGGAACGCACGCCGCGTCCAACTTCCGGCCTTTGGAACGCACCATGTTAACTAATGGAAGGACTTATTAATTGCTGCACAAGCAATCCATGTGCAGTGATTGGGTGCGCGTTTTCGCGCTCCAACAGTAAGGTGCTCAGTGGGGATTGGAGAGGGAGTGTATCCAGACAGTGCACTGTTATTTAGTGCACTGACGCCGGCTTGTAGCTTAGGGCCGGGACGTCACTTCCGGTGCGTGACACGCATTTCCGGTGCGTGACACGCACGTAGGGAGTGTTATACTTCCTGGTTTCTTCCTCATAGCGCTATTAGGCGTTTTAAGAGCAAATACTCAGTGTCGGAATAAGTAAATATGTGATATTAATGAAATCCCAAATGCAGTAACCATTATCACAGAAAAAATATATAGATTATGACTAATATACACAACTTATTCGTAATAGGACAGATGGTCACAATATAAAATAGATGTTATTACGAGAAACACCACAAGGGGGAACTGATGATCATTATACTTCAACAGTGTAAGATGGCAAAGAGGTTTTAGCAATATAAAGAATGGCAAGGGGACTTTTTAACTGTATGAAACATTGATTGGATTCTCTCACTTAAAACAGGACAATGTAGTAATAATACAATATGATAAAAATAAATAAATAAAATAAATTAAACCAACTAAAACAATAAAGAGAGATAAGGTAATGCGAAGACCATATGGCGACCAGTGTGTCTCTATGGATACCACATGAAATTAACAGTAAACTGTGGTTATTTATCGAAGGTGTATAGTAACAACCGACAATCATACAGTATACTGAGGAAGGGGAGAGAAGGAAATGATATTAAAGTGTGTGATATCTCTTATATATTTGGCTACATCTGTCACTCAAAGTGTGTCTGGAGATATAACCCTGGGTGGAGCCTCTGACTCACATGACTGACTCACATGACAGAGAACCAGCCCAGTGAGCCCACAGACAGTGCCAGACACCCTCTGCCTCTCCATGTTACACAGCAAAGACACAGCTACTCACCAGACACACCAGGTGAGCGCCCCACACCTCCATACCTCCCAACATGACCCTCTCCAGGAGGGACAGAATGCTCTGTTTGTGGACTTCCATCTTAATTTATGATTGTCATCACCTCATTTTAAACAGGGTAATTGATAAGAAAGGTGTTTAAGCACAGGTGATGGTAATCCATAAATTAAGAAGAAAGTCCAGAAACAGAGCAATGTGTCCCTCCTGGAGAGGGTCATGTTGGGTATGCACCTCCCTCCCCCCCTCCCCATTCACGGCATTCCCACGATTAAATGGCACATGCAAAACACTGACATGGCTATGGTCGACAATGAAAAAGGTTGACAAGATTTATTTTTCACTTTTTCAATGTTTTCATATTCATTCTCATGTGTCGACATGGACACCAATGAAGTACCACACTTAAGTCAACATTTACATGTGTTGACCTTTCTGTGTTGATTTTTTCTTGTGGCGATTCGCGGCACCCCCCGCGACCCCCCTCCCGCGATTTGCAGCACACCCCCCGCAATTCGCGGCACCCCCGGTGACTCCCGCGATTCGTGGCCCCACCCCGTGACACACCCCCCCCCCCTCCTGCAATTCGCGGCACCCCGTGACCCCCCTCCCACGATTCGCGCCAACCCCCCGGGCCCCCCCTCCTGCGGTTCACTGTGCACCCCACGACCCCCCCTACCGCGATTCCCCACCCCTGACCCCCCTCCTGTCATTACGGCAACCCACCGCCACCGCGACCCACCCTCCCTCCCTCGTTTCACTGCAACCCCCCACGCCCCCCCCCCATCCCACGATTCGCGGCACCCACACACCCCCCCCGCGACCCCCCTCCCGCAATTCACGGCATCCACCCACGACCCCTCCTCCCGTGATTCGCGGACACCCCTCACCTCCTCCCCCCCCACCCCCACAGTGTAGTTAAGAAAGCGGGGTTGATTTTCATCGGAGCTGTCTGCTAACATAAGTACTTTGTAACATTATGTATTATGTGATATCGAGTTATACTTTGAAGTTGATTTCTGATACAGATGCCGATGTTAGCTTATAATTGGTGCCTCTACATGGCACGATTCACTTTCTTTCTCTATATGGATTATTGCGTTTCTTTTTAACCCCGCTTTCTTAACTACACTGTTTTGTCTACTACACTTTCACTCTCAGCACTTTTGTTTATGTATTATATATATACATTGTATCACACAACTTTGTTTCCATGTACCATATTGTGACACTTAGTTACCCCAACAACCGGGGACGGGATGATGACGTCATTATTGGACGCATCACTCGGACCGGGACGGGTACCCTCACATGGTTTTGGCTATAGCACAAAGGTATGTTCTTGTAACCTGTATGTTATCCTGATGACGATGGTAATAAACATCGAAAACGTTTGATCACAATTCTCTGCATCATTACTCGTTTGTATGAGACTCCGGGTGCCGCCTACAAACTGTAATATATATATATATATATATATATATATATATATATATATATCATATATTTAGCCAGATCTGTCACTCAAGGCAGTGTAGAGAACGGTGGGCGGGGTTACACGGGTTGATTGACAGGCCCGTCCACCGTTATCCACACTGCAAAACCTGCGACCTAAAGTTCTACATGGCCCTGTGTCCTACACAACACAACTCCCACACTATCCGCCCCCTCCTTGCCCACCACTCCCCATGTCCGCCCAAGTTCCTGCCCACACTCACGTACAAGGGCCGTCCCCCCACACCCGTGTGATTGACAGACTGCCTTACACACATACACAGATCCGGCCCCCCGCACAGTGTTACCACCCCAGCCACAACCACTCCCCCTGCCCAGTACCCGAGCAGCCGGAGACTAGCCGGAGTACATCCTCTTCATGCCCTGACAGCAGGGAGCACCGCGCCTGATCTTCCTGCAGACCATCTGCCTGCATACCCCCCAACTCTCTATTTGCTGAAGAGTGACACCCGCGGGAGCGCCCGAAAAGGGGGCGTGACTTATGCAAATTAGGCTCAACTTATGCAAATGAGGCCACACACCTTTTATGTTCAGTTTGCCTCAGATTTGGCACTCCCCACTGCCCCCCCCCCCCCACAGTGGAACACTGCTGGACACTGGAGGGACGTTCCCAGTACGTTCCCACGGGTATGTGCCTTCCAGGTAACACACAAACACACACACATACACTACAATACATATCATACATACATACATACCATACACACACACCTACCTACATACATACAACACACACACTGTGTAATACTTACACATACAGCTGTGTGTATATCCACCACCAGCTACCACAGTCCCTCATCAATCCACCAACAGCACCCCCCCTGTCCCCAGCAGACCCTCAATCCACCATCAGCATCCATAGCCGCTAGCGACCCCCCCAACTCCCGGCAGTGTCCCCAACCCCTCCTTAATCCCCCAACAGCATCCCCGGAAGCACACTCCCGAGCCTTCACTTCTTCCCTCCCACCCCCACCCCAACCACCGCCAGTGTCCCTAGCACCTCATCCTCTGCAGCAATCACCATACTGCCACACAGCCCCATAAACAGCACCCGTCCCGCACTGCCCGCTACAGCCACAGTCCGCCCCTGCTGACACTCACCCCCTGGAAGCAGCAGCGAACACCCACATCCCTGCCGCACCATCCTCTCACCTGCCAGTGCAGTGAGCCTGCGCTACACAGCCCGCCTCTCCTCCCTGCTGCCACAACCAGACCAAGCGCCACCCCGCACCGCCTGCAGGAAAAAAAAGGCAACACCATCCTTCATTGCCCACCGCCGCAAACACAGGACCTGCTGCCTCTACAGAGCGGCATTACAAGCCTACAGAAGGTAGGAAAACCTCTGCAGGACTCCAGCTCTGTAAAGGACGGTAAATATTGCACACTGTTTATGCTAACACACTCTTGCACACTGCACCTTCCAAGTGACACAGGTGCAGTGAACACTCACCCCTACCACACCCACAGTACCACTGTACACTGAGCCACCTCGCATACCACACTCCCCCAACCGTGCTACTAATGCACCCACACACCACCACCACCACACCCAAACCTCCTAACCCCCAGGACCCCTGCAACCAGCCGCCGCAACACTGCACCTGCCCATCCCCCAACCACATTACACACCCACCAACCATCCCTCCCATGCCGCCATCGTCCCCACACCAATAAGCACCCTCCCCCACCCACAGCACACGCCTGCACTACACTCACACCCCCCATCCAACTGCCTGCATCCTTTTTTCCGTTCCGCAGTACCCCTGCAACCAGCCGCCTCAATACAAGTTGGCCATTCCCCTCCTACATTACACATGCACCCATCCGTCCCCCCACCCCACACTTCACACACCCGTGCAACTGCCCGTCACGCAACCAATCCACCCCCCCACCTAACCAACATACACCACCCACACCTTACGTGGAACTCTAACACCCACAGAATCCCCCCACCTGACACTTGCCCACCCACAAACACCCTCACTACACATGGTACACTCGCACACCATCCTCACCCACCCACAGCACTACCCCCGCCACACCACCACCAATGGTACAGCGGACTTTACCACAGCACACCAAAACCCCCTCAACCCGCAGTATCCATGCACCCACCCATGCCAACACCCGCCCATCACCTACCCGCGCACCCATCCCTCTCCCAAAAGCACTACCCTTGCTGCTACATCCGCAGTTCCATCGCATATGCACCTTACAAACACGGCGCACCCCCGCACCTGACCAACCCACATGGCCCACCTCCCAACATACACTTCACGACACACAGTATCCCCACACCCACCACTTCACAACACACACCAACCGCTAACACTTTTCAACACCCTTGCACCCAACCCTCCACCACCCACCACACCCCTACCTACATCACACCCCCCCCTTTAACACCCACCACACCTCCACATCCCCTGCATCACATACTCTCCCAGCTACAGCTCACCTACACCTGCCCATCCCACACCCACAGCATCTTACTAAAGTTGCAATAAAAAACACATCCTTCATAATGATAAATAAATTATATTTAACGCAATAAAAATATTCACAGTTTAAGGGGGCGCAGCCCCTTACGACAGTGTGAAGAGCGCCCGTAGGACGCGATGAATCACCTAGTATGTATATATATATATATATATATATATACATACATACATAAGAATTAATGGCTAGATGTATAGAATACTAATATAATCAATAAATAATTAGTTAATTGGATCCATAGGTTGAGGATGAGATAACGGAGGTTATAATTCATTTATAAACATACGTTCAGTTCTATTTGATCGTTGAGACCTTCCGGATGTATTGAGTTCATAATGTGCATCCAGTAGATCTCCTGGCGGCTAAGAGTGTTGAAGCGATCTCCGCCTCTCTCTGTATTCTTAATGTGTTCCAGTCCTGTGACCTTCAAACATTTTGGGTCACCATTATGGAGATGGAAGTAGTGTCTGGATACACTATGATCCAATTTTTTAATTAGGATGTTTCTCCTGTGTTCGAGGAAACGTACTTTAATTGCTTTGGTGGTACGGCCTATGTAATTAAGGTTACATGAACAGGTGAGCATATATATTGCATAGGAAGTTTCGCAGTTGATAAATGTTTTAATTTTATATATTTTATTTTCAGCTGTTATGATCCATTGTGTTTTATTGCGAATGTGTTGGCAGGTGATACATCTATTTTTGTTACATCTGTAACAGCCGAAAAGGGATTTAGAGATGGATTGTAACCAGTCACGCACCGGAAGTGACGTCCCGGCCCTAAGCTACAAGCCGGCGTCAGTGCACTAAATAACAGTGCACTGTCTGGATACACTCCCTCTCCAATCCCCACTGAGCACCTTACTGTTGGAGCGCGAAAACGCGCACCCAATCACTGCACATGGATTGCTTGTGCAGCAATTAATAAGTCCTTCCATTAGTTAACATGGTGCGTTCCAAAGGCCGGAAGTTGGACGCGGCGTGTGTTCCAATGGCCGGAAATGGAACGTTATAAGCTTGTTTTTATGTTCTTTATGTCTACTATGTGTCTGTTTAATTTTTGACTGCCTCCTATTCGATTACCCTATATCTATCTCACTTAAGAGATGTAGGGAAACCTATTAATACTCTGTATTTATTTTTTATGATCAATTGGGTAACTGTTTCCTGTATTGTGATGATGCACTTCCTGTTAACAGGTATGTAAACCCACAGCATACTAACAGTGGCATACCTTTGAGAAAGTTGCCAGAGCGCAACGAAACGCGTCAGTTTAACCCTTGTCTGCACCTTTGTGATTACTACCTTGGATACCCACCAACTACCCCTTGGACCAGCTACCAATTTGTTCCCCATGGACTCAGCAATTTGCCAGTATTCCTAACTTGGATGTACAAATCGGGACTCAACACCTGCTAATACCTGGAGCCTCTTATCCGAGCAGTGAGGTATATACATCTTGCCCACCAGTGCAAACTGAGACCAAGGCCTCCAGCAGGATCAACTGACCCCCACCAGTACAAGCTGAATCCGGACCCCCATCCCCCTTGCCCCTCCCCGTCCCATCCCCACCTTGGGGACCACAAAAATCCCAACAAGAAGGTAGCAGTACCTGGAACAAGCGGGACTCACTTAAGTATCCAATACAAACTTTATTCTTTGACAAGTGGTTTACTGTATGCCATAACTCTCATAAGTGCAATAACCAAGTTTTAGTCATAAATTCATGTGCATTTACATTGAATATGTTTTTAATCGATATGATAATTAAATGTATTTTTACTTTGTGATACCCAATTGATCAAATTTATTCATTTATTTAGGCTTATTTAAGTTTATTGTAATCAATTATTTTGGCGCTCTACACAACTTTTGTCTTTTTCATTGGATGTGTTGTCACCTGGGCAAAGACTACTGGATTAAGAATTGGCTGAGGTTGTGATTTGGTGTCCGAGGTGGCTTCAAACGAACGGGAGAGTGCGCCTGCCTTTGCATTCATGGTTCCGGGCCGGAACTTGATTTGGAAGTTGAAACGCTCAAAGAACATTGCCCAGCGGGCTTGACGAGAAGTGAGGCATTGGGCATGTCGGAGGAATGAGAGATTCTTATGATCAGAGAATACTGAGATTTTATGCCGGGCCCCTTCTAGAAGATATCGCCATTCCTCAAAAGCAGACTTGACCGCCTGTAACTCTTGCTCTCCTATGGGATAGTTTCTCTCCACAGGAGAAGAAGGCACAAGGATGAAGTTTGTGATCATCTCCTTTCTGAGACAGAATCGCAACGTACAGAACAGAATTTTTGTCTACTAATTGCGCTTCACTTAAAGGTTGCAGCTTTTTCAAAACACCAGGAACTTTCACCAAGTACCCAAAGATATATTCACAAGTATTTTTACAGTGTGTTCTAAAATTAAGCGCCACCCAACAGTTAATCACACAGTGCGAGAATAATAAGAGCACTTTCCTCCTAGAGATTTCAAAATTCTTTTTGTTTCTTTTTGTCCTTATCCTGAAAGAATTTTTGAAAAACAGAACATAGTGCAATATTGTCTGTATCCAATGGTATTTTTATTCTGTCAAATTCACACTCACATGTGCCTTCGTTTTAAATAGGCATATCATTCCATCCATATGGAATTCAGACTCCTGGAATCTTTCATGATCCCACTGCAAATAACTCCAAAATGCAAAAACAGATAGTGCAATAAAGTTTTTTAACAACACATATATTTATTCAAGAAATGCACTCACAATTTAAAAGAAGTTAAAAAGCATATCACCATAACATTATGGTATCCAGGGGAAGCCAGAGTTCCAAGGTAAAGTTCCAGAAGATGTAATGGAGGGGGCACTCGTTCAGTCCCGGTTACTGTCCGTGTGTTTCCCCGTCTGGTCTCACCAATAGGCGTTCTCTGGACATCCAAAAGTAAGCAGTCTCCTGTGCCTGAGCCCTTTCGGACTATAAGAAGTCCTTCATCAGAGGCATGTTGGACTGCTCTTCCCATTGCCCTTTTTATAGCTGTATTGATTGTTCAATGAGAAGCACCTACTGTGCTTTTTCCCGCTTACCAGCTCGTTCCGGTGTTTCCCCGCGACCGGAAGTACGTCATCGCGGGGACCTGCATCTAAAAGAGTCCGTGCTTCCGTGCTATTTTCTTTATCGTATTCCCCTGCATCCGGAAATGCGTAATCGCGGGGATTCCTCTATGTGCCGTGACGGGAAGTGTCGGATCGTCAAGGTTTCCGCATAATCAGGAAGACGGATGTTTTATTTCACTTCCTGTTTGCGTTCCACCTTGTAATTTTGCGTTCCAGCTGGTATTTTCATGTTTTTATGCCGGGAATCACCGCAAAAAAGTCCATATATAAGAAATATAAAAATATATGTAGATATTGCACTTAAAAAACACCAAAAGTAATGTATCTATAAACTGTATGATTTGATGAGTGAAGAGATAAAAAGTTATAAAATTAAAAGGTGACAGTATTGTGCCAAAATATGAGAATATTAAGCCAGAATATAAAAATATTTAAAAATTATATAAATATCATTAAAAGAGAAATTTTACACAGAACATACAAGATTTCATAAAAAACTCTTAAAATCTCATAAAAACCACTTGAGCTCTAAGTCAGCATTTAGACCATGGGGGATTAATGTTTTTAGTTTGTAAATCCACCTCATTTCAGATTTGGCAAGTCTCACATCTATGTCTTTAGACTTCCATGTGGATTTGGTTTGTTCTATACCCCAAAATCTTTTTATGCATCTTGGATTTGAACCATGTTTTTGTTTAAAGTGCATAGAGAGTGAGTGTGTTTCTAACCCTCTTTTTATGTTGCCAATATGCTCGGCCAGTCTGACTTTTAGAGCTCTTGTGGTTTTTCCTATGTATAGGAGGTTACAGTCTCATTCTAAAGCATATACCAAATGTTTAGAATTGCAAGTGATGAATTTTCTTATTGGATATACCACTCCTTTGGCTGTAAAGTCCTTCATTTTACTGTCACCTTTTGTAATCTTACATATACTACACATTGCACATCTATGGAAGCCTATAGTTCTAATACTGTTTCTTTGTTGTGCCTCGATAGAGCTTTTTACTAGTTTATCTTTTATTGATGGAGCTCGTCGATATATGAAACAGGGATGGTTTGGAATTAGTGGGCCTATCACTGGATCCTGTTTTAGAAGGTTCCAGTTTTTCTTGAAAACTCTCTCAACCTCTTTATGATGTGCATGGTATTGGCTGATGAAAGACCATTGTATTCTTTTGTCTTTGGTACTATCTTCAATTTTCTTTTTCTTTTTCAATATATCTGACCTTTCTATGTCTTTGACTCTATTTTGTTCTTTTAAGATTAGATCTTCATCATACCCTTTCTCTAGGAATCTTTCTCCCATTTCCTTGATTTGATTTTCACAGATCTCTGAGTCAGTCAATTTCTTTTAACTCGTAGGAACTGGCTGAATGGGATCCCATTCAGCCAGTTGTCATGATGCTGACTTGATTTTTGAATAATATTGTTTGAGTCCGTGGGTTTCCTGTAAACCTTTGTCTTAAGGGTATTATTCTCTATATAAATAGATAGGTCTAAAAAATTGATTGAAATTTTGCTAATATCAAAAATCATTGACATTTAGTCTTTCACAAAAAACTGTTAAAAGGTCTGATGATTTGTTCCAAATGAAGAGGACATCATCGATGTACCTATGCCAGAGCACCAGGCCTGCCCCAAGCTCATCTCCATGCCATATTATTTGATCTTCTCAATATGACATAAAAAGATTAGCATAGCTTGGGGCAAATCTGGTGCCCATTGCTGTTCCAATTTGCTGGAGATAAAAATGACCATTGAAATAGAAAGTATCAGATTCATTTTAAGAAACAATTATTTTTATCAAGAAGCTTTTTAGTTCCTCTGTATAGTTTGATCTATTTAAGAAATAAGTTACGGCCTCTATTCCCTTATCTTCCCTAATAATAGTATACAATGTGGACACGTCCTCACTGATTATTGTGTAGGAATCTTGCCATTCTACTTCTTCCAATATATTTAAAACTTCTCTGGTATCTTTAAAAAAAGCCTTAGTACTTTTCACTAAAGGCTGTAAGTAATGGTCCACCATTGCTGAGAGATTTGAAGAGATGCTGTTGCATCCGGAGATTATAGGTCTTCCGGGGGGGTGGAGGGGGTCCTTATGGACTTTTGGCAGAGTATATATGGTAGGAGTGGAGGGGTATTTGATATTGATATATTCAAATTCTTGTTTAGTTATTGCTCCATTCTCCAAAGCTTTAGATGTAAGTTCTATTAAAGCTTTTGTAATTCTTTCTGTTGGGTCTGTTTTTAATTTTTAGTAAGTTTCCCCTTCATTTAAGATATTTTCAATACTTCTTATATACTCTTCTTTGTCCATAAGGACCACCCCTCCACCCTTGTCAGCTGGCTTGATGATTAAACTATCTTCCTCTTTTAGTGATTTTAGGGCCAGCCATTCCTTTCTCGTCAGGTTACAGCTCCTCCTTTTACTTTTTATAGTTTTTTCTAGTTCCTCCAACACCATTTTGCTAAAGCACTCTATGTATGGACCTTTTTGATGGGCAGGAAAAAATGTTGATTTGGGTTTGAATTCAGAATTAGAGGGAACTCTATTTTCTTCTTCTAACTCATTTTTGCTGCAAAAAAACTTTTTTATTGTTAATTTTCTTACATACTTTTGTAGGTCCACAAAAAATCAAAAGAGTCAATTTTACTTGTTGGGGCATATTTTAGACCTCGTTTTAGCACTCTTTCTTCATCTTTTGATAATGTCCTTTTGCTTAAATTGAAGATTTTTGTGGTATTCTCCTCTTTTTGTAATGGTGTTGTGGTTTTTTGTTGTTATTTTTAGTGGATCTGCCCTTTTTCAACGACATTCCTCCTCTTTTACCTCTCTTACGGATTTTTTTCTTTTTCTTTTTCTTTTCCTTTTTATTTGAATTTATCTCCTTATTCTTATTCTCTGGGGATGGTCTAAAAAACTTTCTGTTTCTTTTGTGGGAAGTGTTATTTTTTAGCCTTTGGTTTTCATCCCTCCAACTATCTAGGACTTTATACCGATTGGTGTCTCTAAAAACATCATTTTATAAATGGTCATTTGGTCTTCCTTCATATTTATTTTCCCTCCATCTCAATCTATTGTTTGGGATCCTTTCCCTATTTTTAGTTTTATGTCTCCAATTTTGTTCATCTTTAGTCCTCCAACTTTGATAGTTACTGAATTTTCGTTTATTATTTCTATTTCGATGATAGGTTTCATCTTTATTTTCTAAGTCTGTCCTAAAGGTTTTTCTCTCTATTTGTTTTTGTTTTTTTGTTGTTGTTGTTATCTCAGTGTTTTTTATATCGTTTGAAGCTATGCTTGGTTTCCTATCTCTCTCATATTTTTTTCTCTTTTTTTCTTTAAGGTCCTTCGTCTCTTTATTTAATTTTCTAAGAGTTTCTTTCTCTGCCTCTTTGTAATCTTCTAAATTTTTAAATGGTTCTATATCTGTTAGGAGTTTTTCTATTTCAGTATTCAAAGATGTTAGGTCTTTTTTACGTTCCTTCAAAATAAGTTCTACTAATCTAAGTGAACTCTGATGTAAGATCAAATTCCATTCTTTATAGAACTCCTCATTCTTTGTGTTAAAGGATGCAGCTTTTTGTATTTTTAGACCTTTAGGGACTATATTTTCCTGAAGGTACTTTTCTAAAGTGCATATTTCCCACCAAAGGCGGTTTTCTTTCAGTGCTGCATTTTCCATTTTATACAACACTGATGTAAGATCTTCTTCTGATCTATCTATACATTCTACATCTTCAGAAAAGATATCTTTTAGATATTCTCTTCTTTTTTCCCTGAATGATAACATAGTTAGCAGCAAAGTCAAGACAAATGGTGAAAAGAATAACAACGTACAGAACAGAATTTTTGTCTACTAATTGCGCTTCACTTAAAGGTTGCAGCTTTTTCAAAACACCAGGAACTTTCACCAAGTACCCAAAGATATATTCACAAGTATTTTTACAGTGTGTTCTAAAATTAAGCGCCACCCAACAGTTAATCACACAGTGCGAGAATAATAAGAGCACTTTCCTCCTAGGGATTTCAAAATTCTTTTTGTTTCTTTTTGTCCTTATCCTGAAAGAATTTTTGAAAAACAGAAAATAGTGCAATATTGTCTGTATCCAATGGTATTTTTATTCTGTCAAATTCACACTCACATGTGCCTTCGTTTTAAATAGGCATATCATTCTATCCATATTTAAATTTAAATTTAAAACGAAGGCACATGTGAGTGTGAATTTGACAGAATAAAAATACCATTGTATACAGACAATATTGCACTATTTTCTGTTTTTCAAAAATTCTTTCAGGATAAGGACAAAAAGAAACAAAAAGAATTTTGAAATCCCTAGGAGGAAAGTGCTCTTATTATTCTCGCACTGTGTGATTAACTGTTGGGTGGCGCTTAATTTTAGAACACACTGTAAAAATACTTGTGAATATATCTTTGGGTACTTGGTGAAAGTTCCTGGTGTTTTGAAAAAGCTGCAACCTTTAAGTGAAGCGCAATTAATAGACAAAAATTCTGTTCTGTACGTTGTTATTCTTTTCACCATTTGTCTTGACTTTGCTGCTAACTATGTTATCATTCAGGGAAAAAAGAAGAGAATATCTAAAAGATATCTTTTCTGAAGATGTAGAATGTATAGATAGATCAGAAGAAGATCTTACATCAGTGTTGTATAAAATGGAAAATGCAGCACTGAAAGAAAACCGCCTTTGGTGGGAAATATGCACTTTAGAAAAGTACCTTCAGGAAAATATAGTCCCTAAAGGTCTAAAAATACAAAAAGCTGCATCCTTTAACACAAAGAATGAGGAGTTCTATAAAGAATGGAATTTGATCTTACATCAGAGTTCACTTAGATTAGTAGAACTTATTTTGAAGGAACGTAAAAAAGACCTAACATCTTTGAATACTGAAATAGAAAAACTCCTAACAGATATAGAACCATTCAAAAATTTAGAAGATTACAAAGAGGCAGAGAAAGAAACTCTTAGAAAATTAAATAAAGAGACGAAGGACCTTAAAGAAAAAAAGAGAAAAAAATATGAGAGAGATAGGAAACCAAGCATAGCTTCAAACGATATAAAAAACACCGAGATAACAACAACAACAAAAACAAATAGAGAGAAAAACCTTTAGGACAGACTTAGAAAATAAAGATGAAACATATCATCGAAATAGAAATAATAAACGAAAATTCAGTAACTATCAAAGTTGGAGGACTAAAGATGAACAAAATTAGAGACATAAAACTAAAAATAGGGAAAGGATCCCAAACAATAGATTAAGATGGAGTGAAAATAAATATGAAGGAAGACCAAATGACCATTTAGAAAATGATGTTTTTAGAGACACCAATCGGTATAAAGTCCTAGATAGTTGGAGGGATGAAAACCAAAGGCTAAAAAATAACACTTATCCCACAAAAGAAACAAAAAGTTTTTTAGACCATCCCCAGAGAATAAGAATAAGGAGATAAATTCAAATAAAAAGGAAAAGAAAAATATAAATAAAAAGAAAAAAATCCGTAAGAGAGGTAAAAGAGGAGGAATGTCGTTGAAAAAGGGCAGATCCACTAAAAATAACAACAAAAAACCACAACACCATTACAAAAAGAGGAGAATACCACAAAAATCTTCAATTTAAGCAAAAGGACATTATCAAAAGATGAAGAAAGAGTGCTAAAACGAGGTCTAAAATATGCCCCAACAAGTAAAATTGACTCTTTTGATTTTTTGTGGACCTACAAAAGTATGTAAGAAAATTAACAATAAAAAAGTTTTTTTGCAGCAAAAATGAGTTAGAAGAAGAAAATAGAGTTCCCTCTAATTCTGAATTCAAACCCAAATCAACATTTTTTCCTGCCCATCAAAAAGGTCCATACATAGAGTGCTTTAGCAAAATGGTGTTGGAGGAACTAGAAAAAACTATAAAAAGTAAAAGGAGGAGCTGTAACCTGACGAGAAAGGAATGGCTGGCCCTAAAATCACTAAAAGAGGAAGATAGTTTAATCATCAAGCCAGCTGACAAGGGTGGAGGGGTGGTCCTTATGGACAAAGAAGAGTATATAAGAAGTATTGAAAATATCTTAAATGAAGGGGAAACTTACAAAAAATTAAAAACAGACCCAACAGAAAGAATTACAAAAGCTTTAATAGAACTTACATCTAAAGCTTTGGAGAATGGAGCAATAACTAAACAAGAATTTGAATATATCAGTATCAAATACCCCTCCACTCCTACCATATATACTCTGCCAAAAGTCCATAAGGACCCCCTCCACCCCCCCGGAAGACCTATAATCTCCGGATGCAACAGCATCTCTTCAAATCTCTCAGCAATGGTGGACCATTACTTACAGCCTTTAGTGAAAAGTACTAAGGCTTTTTTTAAAGATACCGGAGAAGTTTTAAATATATTGGAAGAAGTAGAATGGCAAGATTCCTACACAATAATCAGTGCGGACTTGTCCACATTGTATACTATTATTAGGGAAGATAAGGGAATAGAGGCCGTAACTTATTTCTTAAATAGATCAAACTATACAGAGGAACTAAAAAGCTTCTTGATAAAAATAATTGTTTCTTAAAATGAATCTGATACTTTCTATTTCAATGGTAATTTTTATCTCCAGCAAATTGGAACAGCAATGGGCACCAGATTTGCCCCAAGCTAGAGGGCAAGGCAATTTGTCAGAGCGCAAGTCTGTAATATATATAGCAATAAAGAAACCTGGATCTGCAGCTGTCACTATCAAGGGAATACTCCTCCCCTTGCAGAAAAGACAAACTAGAGAAAAAAATTAGTGATAGCGCTGATTCAAGTTTTTTGTAAACATATCAATATTTATTAAAAAAATTCAATTAATATCTTTTATAATAGCATTTAGTCACCGGCCGGTGTTACACAGTACACAATTTAAAACAATAATAAAAAAAGGGGGATGGGGTAAATTAATTAGGAAATGATTCCTTTTGGGGATGCCAAGTAGACTTTTGGTTCAGCCTGTATTATGAAAGCTGGCAGTTTAGATGTTAGTCTGTGAGTAATGAATTAGTCCAATATAGGTGACTCTCTCACAGTCCCTATATATTAAGGGATAATCTTGCATGCAGTAACCAATAAGTAGAGTTAGTGGTTATATTATTGGCCTGAAGATTAGCCAGTTAGTCCCATTCACACTAGGCAGCTCTCTCACAGCTCCTATGTGTTACTGGAAGTTCACATGCAGGACCAATTAATAATGTTAGTATTGAAAAGTTATGATAACTTGCCAGGTTCCGGGTTTTTTTCAGCTGCAGATTCTCTGCAAATGCAGTGCAGCCAGGCGGACTCGTCCACGCTCCCGGATTTGTAGGGCAGTCAGTCAAAAGCTCAGTGGTGGCAGTGGGGGGTACCGGTACCGGTGAGTAGCTCCTTAACGCGTTTCCCTGCCTTTGATTTCAGCGGCTTCCTCAGAAGGATACATATTCTCACTGTGCTGTAGGTTCCGTTTAAATAGACCTCTTAATTGGGCCTGCGCCTTCATTATGCTGTCCAGGCTTCGTTTTCGCTTCTGACGCACGTCGCGTCTTTGTAATGAATAGATAGACCACGCCTCGCTGCGTGTCAAGTATGTCGCTTGCGTCTCTAGCCTCGTTTTCATTTCCATCTGGAGCGCACACTACGTCTCCATAGTAAAGATGCTGACCATGCCTCGCTTTCGTTTTGCCCTGCGTGTCATTCATCTCACTATTGTTTCCAGCCTCAATTCGGGCATTTTAGTGGGAGTGTTTATTCGCTTCATGACTCACTTTGTGTTTGAAACGTATGTCACGCATTTTATTTCTATTTGTGGTTACTTGTTGGCATGGTTACTACTTTATATAACTTTTAGTTGGATTATATTTAGACATATAGTTTCTATTCATTCGTATATAAATTTACACTGGCTTTCAAAACCCTTTAATAGGGAATCATTGGGCACTTATACAGAACTAAAATACAATCACCAGAATATAATAATCTGGCATTATTTATAAACGCACAAGAGTATATTTATATCTATAGATGTCACCATTATATAAAAAAGACTTCCAATTTGATTGGACTATATTACAGTGGAAAATCCTATGGTTTTGTACCATATATTAAAGAAACAAGAACAAAAACATTTTCTAAAGTATTATTAATATATAAATATTTTTGCGAAATAGTATAATTTCAAGCAGTGTTAATTTGACTATAAAGTTTTCGATATATGAATTTTTAAGCATGATTATTAAAGAACAAGTAATAAGGGATATATGTTATACTCAAAATGACTAGTAAATATTTAGGATATATCTAGTAGGAATATACAATTGAATAAATAATTACATCAGTATATACAGAATAATAAATGATGGTAATAATAATAGGTTTAAGGTCTTTTAGAATAAGCTTAAAAGGGGTATATAGAGGTGAATATACAAGGAAAAGATGGATAGCCTATAATTAGAATAAGCTTAGAAAAAGTATATAGAGGTGAATATACAAAGAAAAGATGGATAGCCTATAATTAGGTATGAATATAGAGAGAGTTGATGAATATGAATGGAGTTAAATTTCATTTTATTTCTTTTTTGCTATGGTGAAATGTGAATTTATCAGAAATACAGAGGTCAGAGGGCTTTTCGGCGGTTCATTCATATATTGTTCAGTTCTACACAGTCGTTCAGACCTTTAGGTGTTAGTGTGGATAATCTAAATATCCAGTATGCTTCTCTTCGACATAGGTTACCAAACCTGTCTCCACCTCTTATTGTTTGTTTGATCTGTTCTATTGCCTTTACGGTGACCTCGCTTATATTGTTGTTTTGGCAGGATGAAATATGTTTAGACAGTGGGTGTGTTCGTATACCACCTAGGATGTTTCGTCTATGTTCTAGGAATCTGACGTGAAGGCTTCTGGTGGTCCGGCCCACATATTGCATTCCACAGCCGCATTCTATTATGTATATTACAAATGTGGATTTGCAGTTTAGATGACCTTTTATTTCAAATTTTTCTTTTGTTTCATATGAATTCAACTGTTTTTTTTCTTTTTTGAGTTTTGAGGCATTTGTGATTGCCACATTTGTGGTAGCCTTCTGGGAGTGGTGGTAACCAATTTTTTTATTATTGTTTGTTTTTTGGGGATTTTTTCCTCTAGAGAAAAGTGACTAGATACTAATTTAGATTTTAAATTTTCTGCTTTGCGAAATATTACTCTTCCATTTGTTTCTATTGTATCTTTTAGTAAATCGTCCTGTAGTAGCATTTTACTATTTTTATTAATAATTTTCCTTATTTCATGCGCATAGCTATTATATTGCGTTACAAATGCTACACTGTTTTTATCATATTTAGTTTTTTTATTTTCAATTTGTTTATTGTTTGTGTCTTTCTTTTCTCGTAGGAGGTCTTCTCTGTCTATTTTTTGGACCTCACTATAGGCTTCAGTCAACAATTCGCTCGGATATCCCTGATTTTCAAATGAGTTCATAAGGCCTTCAATCTGTTTATGGAATGTTTGATTTGTTGAACAATTCCTCCTGACTCTAATCATTTGGCATAGCAAAAAAGAAATAAAATGAAATTTAACTCCATTCATATTCATCAACTCTCTCTATATTCATACCTAATTATAGGCTATCCATCTTATCTTTGTATATTCACCTCTATATACTTTTTCTAAGCTTATTCTAATTATAGGCTATCCATCTTTTCCTTGTATATTCACCTCTATATTCCCCTTTTAAGCTTATTCTAAAAGACCTTAAACCTATTATTATTACCATAATTTATTATTCTGTATATACTGATGTAATTATTTATTCAATTGTATATTCCTACTAGATATATCCTAAATATTTACTAGTCATTTTGAGTATAACATATATCCCTTATTACTTGTTCTTTAATAATCATGCTTAAAAATTCATATATCGAAAACTTTATAGTCAAATTAACACTGCTTGAAATTATACTATTTCGCAAAAATATTTATATATTAATAATACTTTAGAAAATGTTTTTGTTCTTGTTTCTTTAATATATGGTACAAAACCATAGGATTTTCCACTGTAATATAGTCCAATCAAATTGGAAGTCTTTTTTATATAATGGTGACATCTATAGATATAAATATACTCTTGTGCGTTTATAAATAATGCCAGATTATTATATTCTGGTGATTGTATTTTAGTTCTGTATAAGTGCCCAATGATTCCCTATTAAAGGGTTTTGAAAGCCAGTGTAAATTTATATACGAATGAATAGAAACTATATGTCTAAATATAATCCAACTAAAAGTTATATAAAGTAGTAACCATGCCAACAAGTAACCACAAATAGAAATAAAATGCGTGACATACGTTTCAAACACAAAGTGAGTCATGAAGCGAATAAACACTCCCACTAAAATGCCCGAATTGAGGCTGGAAACAATAGTGAGATGAATGACACGCACGCAAAACGAAAGCGAGGCAATGTCAGCATCTTTACTATGGAGACGTAGTGTGCGCTCCAGATGGAAATGAAAACGAGGCTAGAGACGCAAGCGACAGACATGACACGCAGCGAGGCGTGGTCTATCTATTCATTACAAAGACGCAACGTGCGTCAGAAGCGAAAACGAAGCCTGGACAGCATAATGAAGGCGCAGGCGCAGGCCCAATTAAGAGGTCTATGTAAACGGAACCTACAGCACAGTGAGAATATGTATCCTTCTGAGGAAGCCGCTGAAATCAAAGGCGGGGAAACGCGTTAAGGAGCTACTCACCGGTACCGGTACCCCCCACTGCCACCACTGAGCTTTTGACTGACTGCCCTACAAATCCGGGAGCGTGGACGAGTCCGCCTGGCTGCACTGCATTTGCAGAGAATCTGCAGCTGAAAAAAACCCGGAACCTGGCAAGTTATCATAACTTTTCAATACTAACATTATTAATTGGTCCTGCATGTGAACTTCCAGTAACACATAGGAGCTGTGAGAGAGCTGCCTAGTGTGAATGGGACTAACCTTCAGGCCAATAATATAACCACTAACCCTACTTATTGGTTACTGCATGCAAGATTATCCCTTAATATATAGGGACTGTGAGAGAGTCACCTATATTGGACTAATTCATTACTCACAGACTAACATCTAAACTGCCAGCTTTCATAATACAGGCTGAACCAAAAGTCTACTTGGCATCCCCAAAAGGAATCATTTCCTAATTAATTTACCCCATCCCCCTTTTTTTATTATTGTTTTAAATTGTATACTGTGTAACACCGGCCGGTGACTAAATGCTATTATAAAAGATATTAATTGAATTTTTTTAATAAATATTGATATGTTTACAAAAAACTTGAATCAGCGCTATCACTAATTTTTTTCTCTAGTTTGCCCCAAGCTATGCTTATCTTTTTATGTCATATTGGGAAGATCAAATAATATGGCATGGAGATGAGCTTGGGGCAGGCCTGGTGCTCTGGCATAGGTACATCGATGATGTCCTCTTCATTTGGAACAAATCATCAGACCTTTTAACAGTTTTTTGTGAAAGACTAAATGTCAATGATTTTAATATTAAATACATTTTTGATATTAGCAAAATTTCAATCAATTTTTTAGACCTATCTATTTATATAGAGAATAATACCCTTAAGACAAAGGTTTACAGGAAACCCACGGACTCAAACAATATTATTGAAAAATCAAGTCAGCATCATGACAACTGGCTGAATGGGATCCCATTCAGCCAGTTCCTACGAGTTAAAAGAAATTGCACTGACTCAGAGATCTGTGAAAATCAAATCAAGGAAATGGGAGAAAGATTCCTAGAGAAAGGGTATGATGAAGATCTAATCTTAAAAGAACAAAATAGAGTCAAAGACATAGAAAGGTCAGATATATTGAAAAAGAAAAAGAAAATTGAAGATAGTACCAAAGACAAAAGAATACAATGGTCTTTCATCAGCCAATACCATGCACATCATAAAGAGGTCGAGAGAGTTTTCAAGAAAAACTGGAACCTTCTAAAACAGGATCCAGTGAAAGGTCCACTAATTCCAAACCATCCCTGTTTCATATATCGACGAGCTCCATCAATAAAAGATAAACTAGTAAAAAGCTCTATCGAGGCACCACAAAGAAACAGTATTAGAACTATAGGCTTCCATAGATGTGCAATGTGTAGTATATGTAAGATTACAAAAGGTGACAGTAAAATGAAGGACTTTACAGCCAAAGGAGTGGTATATCCAATAAGAGAATTCATCACTTGCAATTCTAAAAATTTGGTATATGCTTTAGAATGAGACTGTAACCTCCTATACATAGGAAAAACCACAAGAGCTCTAAAAGTCAGACTGGCCGAGCATATTGGAAACATAAAAAGAGGTTTAGAAACACACTCACTCTCTATGCACTTTAAACAAAAACATGGTTCAAATCCAAGATGCATAAAAAGATTTTGGGGTATAGAACAAACAAAATCCACATGGAAGTCTAAAGACATAGATGTGAGACTTGCCAAATCTGAAATGAGGTGGATTTACAAACTAAAAACATTAATCCCCCATGGTCTAAATGCTGACTTCGAGCTCAAGTAGTTTTTATGAGATTTTAAGAGTTTTTTATGAAATCTTGTATGTTCTGTGTAAAATTTCTCTTTTAATGATATTTATATCATTTTTAAATATTTTTATATTCTGGCTTAATATTCTCATATTTTGGCACAATACTGTCACCTTTTAATTTTATAACTTTTTATCTCTTCACTCATCAAATCATACAGTTTATAGATACATTACTTTTGGTGTTTTTTAAGTGTAATATCTACATATATTTTTATATTTCTTATATATGGACTTTTTTGCGGTGATTCCCGGCATAAAAACATGAAAATACCAGCTGGAACGCAAAATTACGAGGTGGAACGCAAACAGGAAGTGAAATAAAACATCCGTCTTCCTGATTATGCGGAAACCTTGACGATCCGACACTTCCGGTCACGGCACATAGAGGAATCCCCGCGATTACGCATTTCCGGATGCAGGGGAATACGATAAAGAAAATAGCACGGAAACACGGACTCTTTTAGATGCAGGTCCCCGCGATGACGTACTTCCGGTCGCGGGGAAACACCGGAACGAGCTGGTAAGCGGGAAAAAGCACAGTAGGTGCTTCTCATTGAACAATCAATACAGCTATAAAAAGGGCAATGGGAAGAGCAGTCCAACATGCCTCTGATGAAGGACTTCTTATAGTCCGAAAGCGCTCAGGCACAGGAGACTGCTTACTTTTGGATGTCCAGAGAACGCCTATTGGTGAGACCAGACGGGGAAACACACGGACAGTAACCGGGACTGAACGAGTGCCCCCTCCATTACATCTTCTGGAACTTTACCTTGGAACTCTGGCTTCCCCTGGATACCATAATGTTATGGTGATATGCTTTTTAACTTCTTTTAAATTGTGAGTGCATTTCTTGAATAAATATATGTGTTGTTAAAAAACGTTATTGCACTATCTGTTTTTGCATTTTGGAGTTATTTGCAGTGGGATCATGAAAGATTCCAGGAGTCTGAATTCCATATGGATGGAATGATATGCCTATTTAAAACGAAGGCACATGTGAGTGTGAATTTGACAGAATAAAAATACCATTGGATACAGACAATATTGCACTATTGGTACTTCTTTACTTTCACGGCGCCAGCATGGCGCCGTGCGTCAGAGTCCCCTTGCGGGGCTCGCTTCGCTCGCCCACGCTGCGGGCTCGGTGGCTCGCTACGCTCGCCACGCTAATTAAAATCAACTCCATGCCAACATGGATAGTGGAGGTATGAACTTCGTTTATTTTACTTAGTTTGTGGCGAGCGTAACCCGGAAGTAGCGCGGCGCCATGCTGGCGCCGTGAAAGTAAAGAAGTACCGCATTATTTTCTGTTTTTCAAAAATTCTTTCAGGATAAGGACAAAAAGAAACAAAAAGAATTTTGAAATCCCTAGGAGGAAAGTGCTCTTATTATTCTTGCACTGTGTGATTAACTGTTGGGTGGCGCTTAATTTTAGAACACACTGTAAAAATACTTGAGACAGAATCGCCCCTACCCCCTCTGAGGATGCGTCCACCTTGAGTATAAAGGGTTTATCAAGGTCTGGTTGAAGAAGAATTGGGGCGGTCATGAAGGCTTGTTTTAGTTGTTGAAAGGCATTGGAAGCCTCCGAGGACCATTGGGCTGGATCTGCTCCTTTGCGGGTGAGGGCGGTGAGTGGTGCTGCGATGGTGGAGAAATCACAGATAAACCGGCGATAATAATTAGAGAAGCCCAGGAATCTCTGCAGTCCTTTAAGAGTAGAAGGGGCTGTCCAGTCTTGAATGGCCCTCACCTTCTCTGGATCCATCTCTAACCCAGTACTGGAGAGGATATGGCCAAGGAAGGGAATGGAATTGACTTTAAAGACACGCTTCTCTAACTTGCAGTATAACTGGTTTTGACGAAGACGACATGGAACTTCGGACACTGTCTGTGAACATGGAGATTAGGGGAGAAGATGAGGATGTCGTCTAAATAAACCACGATGGAGGTATACAGCATGTCCCAGAATATATCGTGTACAAACTGCTGGAAGACTGTGGGGGCTTTGCAGAGGCCGAACGGCATAACCAGGTATTCATAGTGGCCGTCTCGGGTGTTGAATGCCGTCTTCCACTCATCCCCGTGATGGATACGGATCAGATTGTAAGCCCCTCTGAGATCCAGTTTAGTAAAGATGGAAGCCCCTTTGACTTTATCGAAGAGCTCAGTGATGAGAGGTAGAGGGTAACGATTTTTGATGTTAATGTCGTTTAACCCCCCTATAGTCTATGCAAGGTCGAAGTGATCCATCCTTCTCCGGCCGGAGAGGTGGAAGGTCGAATGAAGTCTTTCTTGAGATTCTCCTGAATATACTGTAGTTGGACATGGCCTCTGTCTCGGGCAAAGATAAGGGGTAAATACGTCCACGGGGTGGAGACTTCCCTGGGATCAATTCTATAGGACAGTCCCAAGGTGTGGAGGAAGGACGCCATCACCTCCTTTACTAAAGACATCTGAAAAAGAGCGATACTGTGCTGGTAATGACAAAGAAGGTGAAGACGAAGGATTGGTAGGATCTTCCTGAGGACTGGTCTGATTGATCGGAAGGACACGAGGTAGACAGGTAGATAAACAGTTTGTGCCCCAGGCCCTGACCTCCATATTGGTCCAATCGATGTGATGATTGTGCTTGGAGAACCAGGGCATACCCAGGACCACCTTGTGAGAAGACTGAGGGAGAACCAAGAACTTTATTGACTTTTGATGTAGAGCTCCTACGAGCAAGGTTACCGAAGAAGAGTGATTTGGCCACTAGAGATTCGACTTCCATCTACCGCTGTGAGGAACAATGGTTGGTCCAGAGGTTGCACTGGCAGGGAATATTGTGTGACAAAAGATGAAGAGAGGAAATTCCCTGCAGCTCCGGAGTCCAACAGGGCCTTGACTCTGATTTTCCCTTGAGAGGAAACGAGCGTAACAGGGACAGTGGAATCATTTGAAGAGGGAGATGGCAGCAAGACTCCTAATCAGACCTCCCTCGTGGAGATTAGGAGCGGTCGTTTCTCGGACGAAGCAGACAGGAAGACAATAGATGGGTGGAGGAACCGCAATACATGCATAAGTTCTCACGTCATCTACGGGACTTCTCCTCCATCGAGAGCTGTGAGCGGTTGATCTGCATGGGTTCCTCTGGTGGGAGATTTGAGGAAGACCCTGGCTTGGGAGAAGTGGTGGAGTTGGGAGGAAATCGAGGATGGAGGCGGTCCGAGCGATTTTTCAAGCTGACGCTCTTAGAAGCCAAAGATTGACCTTATTGCACAATGATATGAGATCAGCCAGCCTGGAGGGTGTATCGAGAGTGGCCAGCTCATCCTTGATGCGACCAGAGAGTCCATTCCAAAAGGCCGAGACGAGAGCCTCTTCATTCCAACTCAGTTCGGAGGCCAAGGTTTGGAATTGTACAGATGTATCGGGTCTTGTCTTTGCTGGCGATCCGCCAGCAGCATGCTGCTGGCGGATTGCCAGCAACACGGCGCCGCTATCTGACTGAGACGCGCGTGCGTGACCCTTGCACGCGCGTCTCAGTGTCCGGGCGGTGGGGCAGACGCAATACTGTCCGCCTCCCGCTGGATATGCTGGGGGGGGGACCCGAGGAGGCTGCGGGGGGTGCGGTCGCCCGGTGTGGGCACCGGGCGACCGAGGGCAGCACCGTCGGAAGGGGACACGCGCGCACCTCGTGCGCGCGCGTCCCCTTCTGGCATACAGATGGCGGCGGGGCAGGGGATGGTGATGGCGACGCCATCGCCATCCCCTGCAAAGATGAGACCCGACCCATCTGTATGACATATTGTCCTACTGGTCTGCTGCCTTGACGAATCTTCAGAATCTCAGTAGCCACGGAAGACACTCTGCTAGGTTCGTCGAAGATGCGGCGGAAAGAGGTAATGAAAGAGTTATAAAAATTGAGCAGCGGAGCGTTCCCAGAGGGGAGAAACCCAGTCCAAAGCAGGGCCTGCCAGAAGAGACATGATATATGCTATCCGGGCCTTGGGTGTAGGGAGATTGGCAGATTGGAGGGTAAAATGGACATCGCACTGATTTAAGAACCCACGACATCCTTTCGGAGAGCCGTCGTACTTGCTGGGAGTGGGTAATTACAGATGGCTAGGAACTGCCAACATGGGTGCAGGAGCAGGTGCAGAAGCTCCCTGTGATGGAGCTGGAGAGACCGCCGGAGCCGCCGGAGGTGGAGCCAGTGTCTGAAGGAACTGAGCCACTTGACATTGTGAAGCCTCTAATTGTTCCAAACGAGCCATAACACCTTGTAGCACATCCATCACGGGTGCCTGATTCTCACCCGACTCCATTGGGTCAGTACAAACTGCCAGGGTTGAGGCGTTGGATGAAGCCGTGTGATGCTCAGGGACAGGAGACAGACCAGTAGATGAAGGATTAAAACGTGCAGGTTTAATGAAGGATTTCATATATAGTTGACAACTTCACTCAAATACTTATTTAAGTGGCAGTTAGTGGTAAACAAAAATAACTCAGGCAAGGTACTTGGAATGAATAATGCTGGCCACACATCAGACCAACTTTCCTCCAACCATCCAACTAGTTGCTTGGATGGAATAAAAATCTGGTAGTGTATGGGAGCAAAGGACAATCAGAAATGTGCTCACACACCCAGGAAAATTGACAAAAACATTCAGTCAAATTGTTTCAATCAAACAGGTTCAACTACAGTATCGTGTCTGAGGGGCAGTTTTTGTCCTTTTCCAGATTTTGGGAGCAAATATCAGAAGTAAATATTATATTTGGTCCCATCCAGTACCATATTTTTATTCCATCCAAGCAACTAGTTGGATGGTTGGAAGAAAGTTGGTCTGATGTGTGGCCAGCATTAGGCAACGTCTTTGAAAGTAAGTTCAAGTGGGTAATGAGGCTGGCAGAAAGACTGGTTGTGATGATGTTCCGGAAAGAAGGTGGTAATGATGGTGGGCACAATTGGATCCTTGGACTGAAAGAAGATGGATAGTGAGTCTCTGAATGAAGGATCGAGGAGTGGTAGTGCCGGTAGCTCAAAAGTATGGGCTAGCTGCTGAACATGGCAGGAACTACAGCGATGGGGTCCTAGGCAGCCAAATGAATCTGAGAGCAAAGCATTAGAGGCAAGGGCACCAGGAGAGTCAGGAGTCTGCTAGTAGAACTGAACAGCTCAGGAGACTTTTTGTACTGACCCTGAACAGCCCTAGGCAGATCCCCTATATCACTAGAGGGCAGCTGCCATTGTCTGTCAGGGTAGTATGGGCGGAACCCCTGACCTGGCCCAATCTCTGTTCTGCCCTGAAGCAAGATGGCGGTGCCAACCTCCCGGCGTCGCCAATCACAGACACAGCGCTGCACTCCCCAGCCTTCCCCGCTGCCGTCCTCACTCCAGAAGCCGCTGTTCACAAGCCGGGAAACTACACACGCTAGCCGTCGCCGGGAACGGACGGGTGAGTAGTGTACCTGCTGTGCGCCGTTGCGGCGGCGTGTGACACGCCGAGAGCATATATTGTTAAATCAATGGCTGTTAGTGCATCCGTGTGGCAGCAGTCTCCCCGTGTTCTCCAGTCACAGTCAGCCAACACCCACAGGGACCTGGAGACGCTAGCAGCATGTATTGTTAGGTCACCAAGCAATGGTGTACCTGTATGTCAGCAGCCTCCACCTAGCCTCCGATCGCAATAAACCAGGCAAGGAGGGCAGGTTTATGGCACAGTCTCTGGATGTAGCACAGTGGAGACTTGGTCCCAGACAGTCTGTCAGGCAATGGACAGGTATTGGCAATAACGGCATGATGATTGCAAGATGTCCCACTGTTGTTAGAAAAGTCAATGAAGGGGGACTCGACGCATTTCTCTGACATGAACCTTGCCAGTTTCCTCAGAAGATTCCCCAGTATACAGTGACTTGGTATTTAACTAAGTGTCGACCAATCAGAACATTTCAGTTTGCATTAGTTCACCTATCTAATCAATCTGGACAGGTGTTCTGCTGTAGCATATAGTAAAGGATTCATCCAAATACAGTAAGTAAAGTAAGTAATTATTATTATAAACATAAAAATAGAATTAAAAATGGTTGTGGATGAGATGGCAAGTCTCACACTAACAGAAAGCATATAAAGAAAACCTCTTAATAGTTTATATTGATAGTACATTCATGATAGACTTTTGCAATTTTTTTTTGCTGTGAAAATCTCATATTCTGACCTGTCGATTTTTTTTTTTCTCACACCTCAATTCGCATCCAGATGTTTTCCCATTATAAAGTATACATCTCGCAAAATTAATGGGATGCGATTTTTGGAAAACGTTACCAGAAATTGCAAAACAAATAGACCAGGTTCTGGCAGAGGAGTTTGACAGAACCATGCACAGACCAGTGAGATCTGTGCGTGGTTCTGTCCAAATAAAAGTGTAAAAAATTAATTAATAAAAAAAAAAAAGGCGTGGGGTCCCCCCCCTCCTGAGCATAACCAGCCCCAGTCTCAAAGAGATGGTCCTGTTTTAAAAAATCTTGGAGGAAAGCAAATAGGGTTTCTCTTGATTTTTAAAACCAGCACCAGGCTCAAGGGCTGGTCCTGGTTCCCAAAATACAGGGGACAAAACGAGTAAGGGTCCCCCATATTTCAAGAACCAGCACCGGGCCCAACCAGCCAGAAGGGTAATGCCACAGCTGGGGGAGACTTTTTATACAAGTACCCCCAGCCAATGCATTCACCCCATAACCGGTCAGCCTGGGCAGGGATCCTATGGAAGTGGGGACCCCCTCAATAAAGAGGTCCTCCCTCCAGAATTTTCCTGCACGGGCTGAAGATCGGGCTGTCCCCGATGCCCCTGTGCATTGGGAACCGGGCTCATAGTTGTGTAAAAATAGAAAATAACTATTGTGTATTGTTGTGGAACTATGAGTCCCAGCAAGCCTGCACCGCATGCAGGGACTTGGAGAACCACAAGTCACAGCATACGGGGCATTAGTCACAGTGTCCGCTTGGACTTTATTACATACTACAATCATCCACTCATACATTACCTATGGGTCCACCGATGGCCTGACCTCTTCTCCATGTAGAATCCATTTGGGGTTCCTGTGGAAAGAAATCATACTCACACGCTGACTTCTGTGCTCCCCACAAACGCTGTTCACACAAGCCGAGCTTCTGTTTACATCTGTGGCTCCGCCCACCAGCCAATCATGATCGAGCATAGGGATTTCTCCGATCATGATTGGATGATGGTTGGGCCTAACTCCCGGTCTGTGGGCGGAGCCACAGATGTAAACAGAAGATTGCAGTGTGTGAACAGCATTCCTGTGGAACTGGAGCAGCACAGAAGACAGCGTGTGAGTACTGTAGGATATCTTCCCACAGGAACCCCAAATGGATTCTACGTGGACAAATGGACAGGCCATCGGTGGATTTTGAGCCATGACTGGTTATGGCCAGGAGGAGGGACCCCATGTCGGGTTTTTGTTTCATGTCCACAAATTCGCACATTTTCATGACTAAAAATCGCACCATATCACATTTTATCATGAAATAGTTGATTTTTTTTTTTTTTTTTTTTTTTAATTCCCAATTTTGGAAAATGCGATTTTGTGCGATTTCAGAACCTTACAGACCTTACAGAAAATCGCATCCCATTAAATCTCTGATAGAATGCCACCCTCAGGTCCTGCCACTCAGTCTCACAATGTGGGATATATGTGATATACAGTATGTGCACCACAAATTCTTCAAGGCATACAGTATAGCACCTGAGTAACATGCTTAGAGAAAGTGGCTTGTGAAACCACCAGCGACCGTGAAGTCGCAGACTATGTGGTGCCTGTGGCAAAGAAGTTGAGGGCACATATTAATTTTTGGGTACTTATGAGTTATCCGGGCGCCCGATTTTAAAATCGGGTCGGATCGGGACATCGCATCGCATCGCATGCGACCATCGGATGCGATGCGATGCGATGCGATGACCCGATTTTTCCATAGGAATCAATGTTAAAATGGACTGAGTCCATTTTAACATGGAATTCAATGGGAAAAAGGGGTCCTTTTCATACCCCTACTATCCAAGTGGGCATGGAGTTGGATATAAACCTGTGGCGAGCGTAGCGAGCCACCGAGCCCGAAGCGTGGCGAGCGGACACGGAATACCGTCCCCTCGCGGGGCTCGCTTCGCTCGCCACGCTTCGCTCGCCACGCTTCGGGCTCGGTGGCTCGCTACGCTCGCCACAGGTTTATATCCAACTCCATGCCCACTTGGATAGTAGGGGTATGAAAAGGACCCCTTTTTCCATAGGAATCATTTTAACATTGATTCCTATGGAAAAATCGGGTCATCGCATCCGATGTTCGCATGCGATGCGATGCGATGCGATATCGCATCGCATCGCATCGGATTGTATGCCTTAACTTAAGGCATACAATCAAAAAATCGGGAGCCCGGATAACTCACAAGTACCAATTTTTGTAGCCCAGATACCATATATTTGCCAGACCTAAAAGGCTCCAAATCATTTCTCACCTGCTTATATAAGTTCATGAGGTTTTTGCGGTTCAACCTAAACATCCCCACCACCTCTAGATTATTCATTTATTTACAGTTTCTTATATAGCGCAGCCAGGGCCGGTGCAAGGCACCGGAGTGCCCCAGGCGAGTCGGGGTGGGGGCACCCCGGGGGAGGGGTTGTACCTGTCCTGCGGCGCTGTATATTTAAAGCTGGCGGCGGCAGAGATGGGTCCCTGCAGTCAATGAGCGCTATCCGCCGGGCTATGCGGAAGCGCTTCTGTTGTGAAAACACTGGCCGCACGGCGCACGCTGATTGGCTGAATCTCAGCCAATCAGCGTGCGGACAGTGTTTTCACAACAGAAGCGCTTCCGCATAGCCCGGCGGATAGCGCTCGTTATTTCTTATTGACTGCAGGGACCCCTCGCTGCCTCCGCCGCCAGCTTTAAATACACAGCGCAGCAGGACAGCTACCCCGCGGCACGGGGGGCAAAATGCCGCCCTCCAGTGGCCGGCGCCCTAGGCAAATGCCTAGATTTGCCTAGTGGTGGCGCCGGCTCTGAGCGCAGCATATTTCATTGCGCTTTACAATTAGAATCAATAGTGATAAGACAAACTGGGTGATTACAGACAGACATAGAGGATGGAGGTCCTAGCTCGCAAACTTACAATTTATGGGAGAAAGGAAGAATACACAAGAATAGGCATTATCTACAGTATAGCTGTCCCAGCAAATTACCAAGAACAGTCCTGATGGGATGTAATTAGAATCTGATCTAAGAGGGAGCCCAGGTACACCCTCGCATTGTACCTACGTGAAGCACTAAGTGGTCTGGGGACCTGGATCTTGTACGTAGCCTGCTCCCTCCTCCTGTGCAGCTCCTCCAAATGTGCAATATCACAGACACACAGCTCAACTCCTGACTGGACATGTGCTAGCTTAAGCAGGGGGACCTTTCGGGTGCTGCAGGATTTGAATCCATGACAACGTAGTGTGTTACTAATGGTAACCTTTGTGACTGTGGTCCCAGCTCTCTTGAGGTCATTGACCAGGTCCCCCCAATATACTTCTGGGCTGATTCCTCCCCGTTCTCAAGATCATTGATACCCCACGAGGGGACGCGGATACCTGTAAAGGGCGCGAGGGGACGCGTATACCTGTGAAGTTATACGCGTCCCCTTGCGGGGCTCGCTGCGCTCGCCACGCTTCGGGCTCGGTGGCTCGCTGCGCTCGCCACACTTTATATTCTCAACTCCATGCCGACGTGGATAGTAGGGGTATGAAAAGGTCGGAGGACGCGCACCGCCGAACCTCACCGTCTCGCTGCGCTTACCACGCTTCGGGTTGGCATCAATCGTGGGGTGGCGTTAACAATGGGGGGCATTTCACCCATCAGGGGGGGGGAATTTGGGGTCTAGGGGCACTTTTACATAGAATCCAATGTAAAATCGGGTCCAAGGGACCATTTCACATTGGAGGCAATGTAAAAATCGGGTCGGTCGCATCGGGTGCGATTTGGTATGCACCCGATGCGACCGACCCGATTTTTCCAACCCGATGAAGCCGACCAAGATCGGTGTGGCCGTGCTAGGAAACAAGTACCCAATATGATTTTCTGTTTTTTTTTTTTCCCCACATTGTCTCTCACAGTTGAAGTGTACCTATGATGGAAATTACAGACCTCTCATCTTTTTAAGTGGGTCAACCTGCATAATCGGTAGCTGGCCAAATAACTTTTTTGCCCCTCTGTATGCAGCGGTGTTTCTGATGATAGTAGCGGACACCTATGTAAAAATTAACCATCTCCATTTTTTTTTCCTGTTGGCCTGTTTTAAAACCATCCTTTACAACCTGATCTGTACAGGGCAAAAGTGATATACATCACAATTCGCAACCTATGAAGTCAGCAATTCTTTAAAAAGTGCAAACTCAGCTGTTTTTTGGTTAAAATCACAAAAGTCGAAATATCTCATCCTATTAAATGTCGCCCCTGAGTTCTGACCCGGTGTCGTTATTACAGAACTGCAGCAAGTAGCACATGCTCACTGATATATTATTAACAGGAAGATTACAGAAAGCTGAAGCCGCACATCTGTACCTGAAATGTGTGATGCCATATCCCTGTTAGTGACCTATCTGATATCAGCTTGACCCCTGTGGTCATGTCTATAGTTATCTTATGACTACATAAATAACAATGGGGAGTCAGATTGCTAATTAATACCACTTTTTCACAACAAGTTGAGTTGTGGCTCAGTGGAAAAAGATTCCTTGACAAATACCCTGGATCCAGTTACCCCTAACCTGACCTGTGTACCTGCCAGAGCTGATCGAGAATGGACCCATGTAAGAACTGGCATATCTATAATGGGTGCAGGGTGTGAGGATAACCCAGGTCACATTAGAAGGATCCTATTACAACCCTATGGATAGCTCACTGGCACTTGGTAATATTGTCATGTATTTCCTGTGGAGTTCCAGATATAACCAGGATACTCAGGCCACTGATATTCAATATAATGTGACATAATTTACACCGAGGCTGTATGATAATGGCCTCACTTGTATTGCAGTGACGTCTTGCCAGATGTATTTTGTATCACTTCTACAAATCTGGGTGACAGACACCTCCAATATCGTACAGTCTTTATACTGCTTGCAATACTGAAGCCCCCCCCCCACGTCCCCCCTTGGGTCAAAAGTCAGCCCCTTCCCTGCATGCACATGCCCAAACCCTGGGAGCGAACGACTTTGGTGACTTTCACTCCAGGAGGGGCGGAATGGGGAGGGCGGGGGCGGGAGCAAGGGAATACCCAGCATTTTATGGGTGTCCCCATAAAAACACCCTTTCATGTGATACAGACTCTCACTTTGGGGCTGATTCAGGCCTGTTCGCACATGTAAGAATTCAGCCCCACTGGCGATGGTGGGGGTCTGCGGATGTGTATTATCACCAATGCGCAGGACCCGGCAAGTTCTCCCTTCAATTAGATGCTGGCAGCCTGAGTGACACACAGGGGGCAATACTGGATAGACCCCAACAATGCATGGCTGTGCCCACAAAAATGCTGGGCATGCCTATAAAAACACAGGCGTTCCCCTGCCTGTTCAGGGAGGGTAGATGAAGTCGGCACCCGCACCATTCTCGCATCAATCCATGCAGCTGCGAGCACTGGTCACAGCAGAGGAAATCATTCCATGGTAAGTAACCAGAACATGATTTCCTCTGTACACGTGCACATCCATTCCCATCCCTGCACAGGGATTCATGTGGTGGTGGGGGGGGGGGGGGGGGGGTGCATCTGGCAGGGCTGGTAACCTGCTCACTGGGCTCTGGAAACACGCAGCATAGCCCGCAGGTCTGAATTGGGCCCTTTGTCAGGAATATCTCCCCTAGACTCTTATTTATGATATACAGGGCGAGTACCCATTATCTGGATGTCCAAAACATACTGAAATATAACGAAAAACTTACAGTAGGTTTTCAGGGGATGCGGTCATTTGGTCTACTGCATTATGGTCGACAGTCATTAGGTCGAATCCATTAGGTCGACATGCTAAAAGGTCGACATGACTCTAGGTCGACATGGGAAAAGGTCGACATGATTCTAGTTCGACAGGTCATTAGTTCGACAAGGTCATTAGTTCGACATTGTCTATGTCGACATTCACAAGGTTGACATGGAGTTTTTCACTGTTTTTTGAGCCAACATGTGCCGACAGGCGGTATTTCATGCCCTACCATCCACTAGGGCGTGGTGGGAGAATAAAATAGTGTGCCGAGCGTAGCGAGGCACCGTGCCCGACGCATTGCGAGCGCAGCGAGCGATGCGAGGGGATGCAGTGCACTTTAAACTGTGTCCATGTCGACTGTGTTGACATTCAGGTAAAAAAACAGTGAAAAACCCCATGTCGACCTTGTGAATGTCGACATAGACAATGTCGAACTAATGACCTTGTCGAACTAATGACCTGTCGAACTAATGACCTTTCGACCTAGAATCATGTCGACCTTTTCCCATGTCGACCTAGAGTCATGTCGACCTTTTAGCATGTCGACCTAATGGATTTGACCTAATGACTTTCGACCATAATGCAATAGACCAAATGATCCCAACCCGTTTTCAGAATATTTCTGGGATTTTATTTTTGGGGGGTTTTCATACTCACAGGGTCCCAAGGATGCATTGCGCTGGTGCGCAGGTGTTCCATGATGTCACTCGCACAATGCATCCTTGGGACAGGGGATGCCTCTGAAGACAGACTCAATGTCCGCCATGGATGCAGGGGACCAGGTGAGTATGTAAAAAAATTCCAAAATCCGGAATAATCCCTTATCCACAATGCAGGAGGTCCAACGAGAGCGGCTCCATCCATCTGTATGTGGGTGCGATAGACATGCAAGATGGTCATTGTGTGATGTAAATACTAATACTCACCACCCCAGGGTCCACTGATCGGTGCTCCAGTGAGGGCTGCCGGTCATCAGGGCTCTGTGCTGCTCCTGTGACTCCCAGTGCAGTAAAGTGATGCTACAGAGCAGCAGCTCATATTACAGTGCCGGAGGTCACAGAATCAGGACGCCCCGATGACAGTCAGTCCTGCAGCAGCTCTGATCAGTGGTCCCTGGGAAGGTGAGTATGATCAGCAGTGAGGGGAGATTGTGGTGTGTGGGGGCTCATCACAAAGGGGAGGGGGTGTGAATTACATTATAACCATTGCATTTTAGTATCATTTGTTTCCATATGGAAAAGCTGTCTACGTGAGATATTTATTTATTTATTAACAGTTTCTTATATAGCGCAGCATATTCCGTTGTGCTTTACAAAATGAGACAGGGATACATCAGACAGGGTATTTACAGACAGTCAAAAGTTAGAAAGGCCCTGCTCGCAAGCTTACAATACACAGATATTATCCTATTATTACCTGTTATATTATACATGCTGGACTTTTCCTGCTGGTCAGATAGAAAACCGAAGGCTGATTAAGCTTGAGGTGACATAAACCACCAAAGGATTCTGACTTTGAGCTGCCTGCACTTTAGGTTGTGTGTTTTGCTAGGGGTTATGTTGAGATCAGTATTAGCCAATTAGGGAGCAGGGGAGGAGTTCCTATAGTTAGGAATAGCCAGGAAGTCAGGTGATCTGCCTCTCTGGTCCGGTTTTCCACTGAGGGTGAAGTAGGAAAAGGCTAGTGCTCTAAAGAATCTTTATTTATCTGTGTGTTTTTTCTATAACCTTCTCTTCCCCCATCTTGTATCTTCTTTCTGTTCTCCCTCCCAAGGAATATGGTAGAATGCACAGTTAGTGATCCTGTCACATGGTCTCTAAATTTCCTTCTATTCCCAGTGTAAAGCTGCCTTTTCTTCCTACTCCTTTCTTTCAATCTTCTTCCATCTACTCCTTTACTTCCAGCTTTGCTCTCCCTTCCCTGGTCCTTGCTGCTGCTCGGCTTGGTGCAGACATTGCAGGCTTTGGGCTGGTAGGGGTTAAATAGCATTGCTGGGGACTGTTGTGCAGCAGGCTTTCAGTTTCTTTCTGTATGATGTGTGATTGCTAATGCAAATATTGCAGGCTTTCAGGCTTGCAGGGATTAAATAGCATTGCTGGGGTCTGTTGTGCTGCAGAGCTTTTCTCACTGTCTTCCTGTATGCTGTGTGATTGCCAATTCAGACATTGCAGACTGCAGGGGTTAAATAGCATTGCTGGGGTCTGTTGTGCTGCAGGGCTTTTCTCACTGTCTTCCTGTATGCTGTGTGATTGCCAATTCAGACATTGCAGACTGCAGGGGTTAAATAGCACTGCTGGGGTTTGTTGTACCACATAGCCTGCACACTGTATGAGGTCTCTGGAGATCCACAGCAACAGGAAATTGCTCACATAGCCATTCTGTTAGTCCACGTTCTCATTGCTGCCCCTGCAGGGACCCGGGTTTTTGCAGGGGCACAGATCATCTCAGCTCTACATGCCCCATTCATACTGCACCTTAGACCTGGGAAATTCATATGTCTGCCCTGTTCACACTGCTTCCCCTGGTCTGCCTGCCAACAAGTGTGTGGAATTTAAGAGCAGCTTTGATTGGCTGTTTAAAAAGTATCTTTGGCTGTTTAAAAGGCAGTTTTGAGCAATGCCATTAGCTTGCCTTTGCATCTTGTGAGAAAACCCAGGGTCTAGCCTGTTTACACTGCCATACACCCATGTATTACCCAATAATAACCCTGCAAAGACCTGTGTGTAATTCCCGGGGCACATCACCCGGGAATTTCACTCACACCCATTCACACTAAGACAGGACACGGGAAATGACTGTTTTCCCTGGCAGGAACCCTGTTTTTTTGTGGCAGTGAGAACGGGGAATTGGTGTCTGCTCAAGTGTTGTCTACTTTGTTCCTGCAGCCATCTGCTAGTTTGTCCTCTTTGGGACCTGTGTTGACACTCCTGTCAGCACTGTCTGTGTTGCCGGTGGCCCCGCCTCTACCTGTCTCCTCAGATGCCATTCCTGTGGTCACATCTGGTGATGCCGCTGGGTCCTCCTCTGGGTCGAACTCAGTGACCTCGGGGGGAGAAAGGGGGCGTAGGTCACATCATAGGCATTCTAGATGCCATCGCCATCAGTCACTATACACTAAAGGCCGAAAAAATTATCACGTTGCGAAGCGACGGGGTGGTATTGGTGAGGAAGCATATTGCATGTACCAGCAGTGGCAAAAAGGGCTGTTTATGTTTGCAGCTTGTTAACTAGAAACTAGGCCCTGAGAGCACATGACCCTGGTGCATTATATGCATAGGATGCATGTGATGTTCTTGGACGATGTGGGCACGTCCTGGAAGTTGTATGACGAGGAAGTCCGAAACAAGCAGTCGGGTTCGGATGTCATGGACTTCAGGTGTAATGAGGTGGAGATCTGGATGGGTTTGAAGCCGTCGGCTTTGCCTGCCACGCCCCGCTGGGCCTCTTCATCCTTTCGGGGGCATTTTCTAGGAGATGCTTCGCCTACAATGGAGTAGATTTCGCCATGCATGCACAAAATGCTGGGAGCCCCATGCCGTAAGAGACTGCCCCGGTATAAGCTGGGGAAGCCACTCCTTGGCAGTCTGCAAGGGGAACTCCTCAGTAATGCCATTTCTACTATTAGAGAAGACAGCATGGCCAGCTGGTTGCACAGGTACCCTCATAAAGAGAAGGGCAAGGTGGTCCACTGTGAATACACTGTGGTGCTGCGGCGCAGCGTGCGAGACAGGATCAAGGAGGGGAAATATGTTAACTTCTTTACGATGACGGGCGGAAAAGGATTACCACGGTGCGGGGTTCTGCTGGGCAAGATGCAACAGCTGTCTAGCCATTTCAGGGTTCTGATAGCGGTGGACAAGAGGGAGGGGCCGGTCATGTGCCTTCTGCTCAGTGTCACATGTCTTCCCAATGTCACATATCTGCCCAATGTCTCATGTCTGAGCAGTATCACATCCTGTGCAGTGTCATATGTTCTGCATAATGTCACATGTCTACCCAATGTCACATGTCTCCCCAGTGTCACATATCTGCCTAATATCACATGTTCTGCCCAGTGTCACATGTCTGCCCAATGTCACATGTTCTGCATAATCTCACATGTCTACCCAATGACACATGTCCTGCCCAGTGTCACATCCTCTGCAATGTCACATATCTAATAATATTGTATTATCTATAATATGTCCTGCACTAAGCTGTTGTTATATTTGTACCTTTAGCCATTTGGAAACCTCCATGTTTGCATTATGTAAGGATTAATAATCAGTTAGTAAATGTCCAGTGATGGCATCATGCTGAGAGTGAGGCTGGGATGATAAGAAATAACCTAATGCAGATCCCTCTTCTCCCATCAGGTTACAAGGGTGTGGTCTGACCTCCTCCTGCTGTGATGATCTCCGCTCTGTTATTACTACAAACTGCTCTTTGACCAGACTGGACCTGTCAGAAAATGATCTGTGGGATGCTATAATAACACTTCAGAAGTGTGTGCAGCCGCCTCTGGAGCTTCTGGTGTAAAATGATTGTGTTACCTCCACAAAATTGTGTTCTATACATAGGTACATTTATATCTGCACTGAATGGGGATGACTCAGAGTTGTGTAAGTCTGTCATATTGTGCACCTGGAGATAAATGTGGGTATCGGCCTGTACCCTGAGATGGTCACCTCTGTGGCTGCACCACACTTGCCCATCAGCCAGGGGTGGGAGTATCCGCCATCACCATCATTCACATCATTCGCACCATCGCTAACCCTGGTGCCAGAGACAGAACCTTGTGTATGACTTCCTCTGTATTACCCACAATTCCTCCCTCACGACCACAATCAGGAGACATGTATCGCCCCTTGTTGTACATTCTCAGCCTCCTACCAGGAATATATCAGGTCTGCCCCGAGGGATGCAGTCAGCAGGTTGACAATACAAGGTGGACAGTCCATAGGTTGACATGGTCAAAAGGTCGACATGGGTAAGGTCGACATGAAAAGGTTGACTTAAGATTTTTTTTGCATGGTGAGCAAAGAGAGCTATGCAAGGGGATGTGGTAGACTTCTACAGTGTTCATGTCGACGTAAGTCAACAAAGACACCAAAAAACATGTAAATCTCATGTTAACCTTTTCCATGATGACATTTTCCATGTCAACTTATTGCATGTGTCAAGCTTTTGTCCCTGTCCAGTAATAGTGGTCGCCCTATTGACTGTCGGTCTTAATTAGGTCATCCCCATTACCACTACCCTGCCCTGGCTCCTTCCTCTCCCTACATATAATCTGTCCTGTATGGTCAGAGGACCCCAGTATGTGACTCAGAATCAGCCCCAATCTGAGCGACCTCCTGCTGCCATTAATGTACTCTGGGCTCTGGCAGATAAATACTGTTCTATCCCCATATCCCTGACTACAATTATTAAACTCCATATTTAAAAAAAAGATTGTGTGAGCTGTCTGTCTGGTGCGGGCTGTCTGTCACTCCAGTGGTCCCTGTATATAATGGCCGGGGGTCTGTAATGCCGGGATCAGTGGGGATGCGGGCTCTCTGTCACTCCAGTGGTCCCTGTATATAATGCCCGGGGGTCTGTAATGCTGGGATCAGTGGGGGTGCAGGCTCTCTGTCACTCCAGTGGTCCCTGTATATAATGGGCAGGGGTCTGTAATGCTGGGATCAGTGGGGGTGCGGGCTCTCTGTCAATCCAGTGGTCCCTGTATATAATGTGCGGGGGTCTGTAATGCTGGGATCAGTGGGGGTGCGGGCTCTCTGTCACTCCAGTGGTCCCTGTATATATTGGGAAGGGGTCTGTAATGCTGGGATCAGTGGTGGTGCGGGCTCTCTGTCACTCCAGTGGTCCCTGTATATGATGGGTATGGGCCTGTAATGCTGGGATCAGTGGGGGCAGGGCTCTCTGTTACTCCAGTGGTCCATGTATATAATGGGCAGGGGTCTGTAATGCTGGGATCAGTGGGGGTGCAGGCTCTCTGTCACTTCAGTGGTCCCTGTATATAATGGGAAGGGGTCTGTAATGCTGGGATCAGTGGTGGTGTGGGCTCTCTGTCACACCAGTGGTCCCTGTATATAATGGGTATGGGCCTGTAATTCTGGGAACAGTGGGGGCAGGGCTCTCTGTTACTCCAGTGGTTCCTGTACATAATGGGCAGGGGACTGTAATGCTGGGTACAGTGGGGGCACAGGCTGTCTGTCACGCCATTAGTCCCTGTATATAATGGGCAGGGGTCTGTAATGCTGCCTGATGACGAAGTGACAGGCTACGAAATGTTGCCCTTAAAAGTCACTGCTATTTAAAGTCCTTGGAGTGCCGTGTGGTTGAGTTAACCCTCACCCTACCAAGTGTGTCTATTCCCATACAAGGGCACCCGTGCAGCTGGATACTGACAGTGAGGAGTGCCGGATCGACCCCAAGCCTATATATATATTTGTATTAGTGTTATGAGCCACAGCAGTGGCTCATTCCTGTTACAGTATGTATTTCTTTTAATGTCCAACTAATTTTATTGACAGAAAAGATATTAAATACATCCTCAAGTTTCATTAGTCTTCCATTCTATAAAGACATAATTAACAATAAATACTGGTGGTCACCTAAAATACTCAAAGTGCTCCACCTACACCTAGAAGGGGGTTTCATTGTTCAGTGATTCTGTGATATACCAAGTTGTATTTGAAAAAAAAAATGTATGGGCAACTTTCAGAGGGATTGATAGAGTACGAACATATGGTATCAAGGTTTCAAAGAATTTTGAAGTTAACTTCTCCTTTTGGAGTGATGTCTCTATCCAATCCATCTGAAATAAATATAGTATTCTAGGGGAAACTAGAGTTATAGGGGTTGGCGCTGTCGAGATCCATTGCGATGGTCTTCTTGACGGCCGCCGCCAACTTAATAACTTAATAAGCAATAATCGTCTACCTGGTGTAAATCTCTTACATTCTTGAGGTGAGTATATTCCCCAAAATACCCAGGATTTAGAAATAATTAAGTATATGCCCAAATCTGACTTAATGTAATCCTGAAATGCGGACCAAAGAATCTGTACCACATCGCAGGACCACATACAATGGATAAGATCTGCTTCTGGTTCCCCACATTTGTAACAATAAGAATCTTCTAGGGCAGTGCGGATGGTGTAATGGTTAGCATTACTGCCTCATAGCACTGAGGTCATAGGTTCTATCCCCACCATGTGCTATATATACAGGGCAGTACGGATGGTGTAATGGTTAGCATTACTGCCTCACAGCACCGAGGTCATGGGTTCGATTCCCACCATGGCCCTAACTGTGCGGAGTTTGTATATTATCCCCGTACTTGTGTGGGTTTACTCCGGTTACTCCATTTTCTTCCTACAATCCAAAAGTATACTGATAGGTTAATTGGTTCCCGACAAAAATTAACCCTGGAATGTCTGTGTGTGCATGTGGTAGGGAATATAGATTGTAAATTCCACTTGGGCAGAGACTGATGTGAATGTTCAAATATTCTCTGCAAAGCGCTGTGGAATCTGTGTGTGCTATATACTGTAAGAAACTGCTAATAAATAGTAAATAAATAAAGGTACTTACAGATGGGGCCGGGCTCATCTTTCCAGGGGATGGCGATGGCGACGCCATTCGCCATTCCCTGCTCCGGCGCCATCTGTGTGTCGGAAGGGGACGCGCGCGCACGAGGTGCGCGCGCGTCCCCTTCCGACGGTGCTGCCGTCCCCTTCCGACGGGCGCCCGGTGCCCACACCGGGCGCCCGCACCCCCCCACAGCCGCCTCGGGTCCCCCCAGCCCCCCTCGAGCGGGAGGCGGACAGTATTGCGTCCGCCTCGCCCGCCGGCCGCCCGGATACTGAGACGCACGTGCGTGGGGGACGCACGCGCGTCTCAGTCAGATGGCGCGCCGTGTTGCTGGCGGATCGCCAGCGGCATGCTGCTGGCGATTCGCCAGCAAGCATAAGGCTTGCCCCATCTGTATGTAGTATCTGGACTGCCGATTTTGTGATACGATCCGATGCGATGCAATGGGATTCGATGTGATTTTGCATAGGATTCAATGTTAAGAAGGTCCTGTTCATTTCCCCACTATCCAAGTGGGCATAGAGTTGATTTTATATAGCGTGGCGAGCGCAGCGAGCCACCGAGCCCGAAGCGTGGCGAGTGGACGCAGATTTCTTTAAAAGTTTTCGCCACGCTTCGGGCTCGGTGGCACGCTACGCTCGCCACAGGTTTATATCCAACTCCTTGCCCACTTGGATAGTTGGGAAAGGAAAAGGACCCCTTTTTCCCATTGAATTCTATGTTAAAATGGACTCAGACCATTTTAACATTGAATCCTATGGAGAAATCGGGACCATCGCATCGCATACGATTTGATCGCATGCAATGCGATCCGATTTCTAAATCGGACGTCCAGATACTACATAAGTACCTAAATAAATCTTCAGCCCCTCCAATAAGATGTTTAAGTTTTGGGGTAAAATAGGTCCTATGCAGTAACTTCTGATGAATTTCCATATAAGATGTAGATGTCCGAGCTGCGGAATTCTTGTGGCAACATATAAATAAAGGATAATAATTATAATACTAAAATGTCAGACTTTTATTCAAAAATGAATATGGTTTCAACATGTCTTTCATTTCCAACTCAGGAAAATCTGTCTACCACTTCAACATTACTTTTAATGATTGATCTAACGGTATGCATGATCACCATAAATGATAAATATAAGAAGTTGAGATAGACTTATCCATTGTCATATGTACTCAAAGAAGAAGTCTACAGAGGAAGACAAAGCATGAACTAAGTGGGTTTTTGGGGCACACTTGAAATATTGATTGATGAGTGCTAAGTAAAGGAATGAAGAATGGGTGTGTTCAAAACTTAACCTTTAATTAGTCACTTAAAATACATCACTTTTACCACAAAGAGTGGTGTGATATTATATTTAACAAAACAAAATTGAAGTATACAATATACAATGGCAGTGCCAATCACGTATTGTAGGTGAAAATTTCTTAACCCCTTCCCGACATTTGACGTACATTTACGTCATGGTCGGGAAGTACTTCCCGACACATGGCGTAAATGTACGTCATGACTTTAAATTGACACCCCGTCTCGAGACGAGGTGGCAGAGGGACAATGTCTGCTGTCCCTGACAGCAGACATCCTCCCTCATTGCCCAGGGGGGGCAGCGATGCCTCCTGTCTTGGGCGATCGCTGCTATTGGCCGTTAAAAAGTTAATAGCCAAAAGCACCGTTGAAATGCATTGAGTCTAAAATTTAGACTCTGCTGCCCCCTAGCGTCCAAAAAAAATAAAGGCGGTTTAAATAATGATTTAAAAATAAAGAATATATATGGTCTTTGTTAGTTATTAACTATTTTGAGTGATATGATTATTTGTCTCACAAGCAGAAAATGGAACATTTTGCAAATAGCAAAATGTTCCATTTTTTCACGACACTTTGGAATTTCCCCCCCCCCCAAAAAAAACTGTATCGACCAAATTTCACCACTAATTTAAAGTACAATGTGTCACGGGAAAACAATCTCAAAATCACTGGGATAAGTAAAAGCAAAAAAAAGTTATACCCACTTAAGTGATACATGTCAGATTTGAAAAAAATGGCTCTGTCAGGAAGGCAAAAACTGGCTGCGTCAGGAAGGGGTTAAAATAAGGTATCCGGATTTGAAGACTTACTCGCACACCAATGTGCTGATGCTTATACTCTCGTACATCTTTATACAATAGTACTATATATTTGTATTAATTTTAGCAGTATAGTATTAGTCTCCTGACCCCGAGCTGGACGCCTGGCAGTAAAAGTATTTCTAGGGGGTCCACGTTACGTTGGTACAATAGATAAACAGAGTATGCAACAGGTTTTATTCACCAGTAAGGATTTGGAGAGAAAAGAGAAGAATTATAGTACAATTGATCCTCATGTGTCACAAGGTGCCTCTACTTTCTGGGTATATACCGTACTGAATATTCCCTGAGAGTCTCAAATCAGGTACTTATTCAGCCAGCCACTGCTTAGCTGCTGAGATCGGACGAGATCAGGCGGCACAGTGGTGTATGACTGTATATCTTGCAGATGAGAGGGTCCCAAATGGCATTTAGGAATCAAATAGTCACTTCTGCTGTCCCCAGGGTGTCCTGTGTCCAAACCTGTTATCCAATGATATTGCAGGAATGTCACAGTCACCCAGTGAATGAGAGAGTGAGAATGGGGGCGGGAAAATTGAGTGAGGGAGAGAGAATTTGAAGTGGTTAGCACAGGTGACACTGCCTTCTGCTGTCCAACATCATATGAGCATCACATTGGATGAGGGATGAGAGAGGCATTAATGTCAGTGGCTCACCACTCGGAAATAGTTGAAGATAAGATACAAGTTATGGTGCAGCTGAGTGCACGTTTAGAAATTGAAATAAGGTGTGTACCCCTTTAAATCAGATGTACTGTGTGTCACCTGCGCCAGAAATAAGTCAGACTGGACACCTGTGGGCACTCAGGGGTTTAAGATGTTAATAAGAAGCACTTGTCGTGCTTTCCCTGATGAATTGAAAAACTTTTGTTATAAATCAAAATTATAGATACATTTTCTCCATGCACAGACACAAAGTGTACAAAGATCTTACTGATTGGGGTGAAGCTACAGAAGCTGGGATTTGGGCCATGTTTTATTAGATGGATTCAGCTACAGTATACTTCCCCAAGTGCGAGGATATCAGCAAATGGATATATTTCAGACCCTCTTGAGCTAAAGAGAGGAACCCGACAGCTATGCCCATTATCCCCCGCCTTGTTTGCCATGGCAATTGAGCCATTGGCATGCAAAATACGTTCAGATCCAGATATTTAGGGAATCTCAATAGGTAAAGTGGTAGATGTTATAGCACTTTATGCAGATGACATGCAAATTTTCCTACGAGAACCAGGGAAGTCCCTTCAAACCATGTTAGATCTAGTAAATGGTTTTGGGAATGTCAGGATTACAAATTAACTGGTGCAAGTCGAGTATGCTCCCAATATCGGGGAAGATACCCGAGGAGCACCGAGACTTGTACCAGTTAACATGGACTCTTAAGATTAAATACCTGGGCATTTGGATAACACCCAAAATGCTGGGGTTCACTGAGTTAAATGTGGAACCAATTACAACCTGGTAGAAGGAGAAAACACACATATGGAAAAAACTCCCAATTACCGTCACAGGACGTATTAATATGTTTAAGATGGCATCACAGCCAAAATATCTGTATGTAGGGCAAAATTCACCTGTATACATTCCCAAGGCAGTATTTACAAATATAGAAAAAGTCATTCTGTCTTTTATTTGGAAGGATAAACAAGCCCGGGTTGCAATTAAAATTCTATATAAGTCAAAGGAAAGGGGCGGCTTAGCTCTTCCTAATCTTAGAAACTATTGTATGGCCTCACAATTGACACATGCATATGGATGGGTTAATAGTGAATTAGATCAAACTACCCAAGCCATATTTGAAGAACAGCTGTGTCAGTGGAAATCCCCAGTACATTTTTTACTATCAGGGCACCCTTTGAGAGGGATTCACCCTCTGCTCCGACAATTAGCATTAATTTGGAGACAGGCGAATGGAATTGGGGGGTGGGTGGGATTGGAAATTCAAACCCAATATGGTACAATAGGAATTATAGCGAACTGGAAAAATTATCTGTAGACAATATTTGGCAAAAAAAAGGTATAGTGGAAATGGGACACCTCTACGATAATGACCAATTTAAGTCATTTAGTCAACTGAGTATTGAGTTTGATATTCCAAACCATCAATTTTTTAGATACCTTCAGTTGCGACATGCCATATACAAACAATTTGGAGGTTATACCCTAGAGACCTCTATATCGCCTATTAAAAAAATGTTACACACCATGAATAGAAGGGGGCAGGTATCAAAACTGTATGCTAATATCAACTCAAACCAATACCCTGAGCTATTAGATCGGTTAAAAAATAAATGGGAAATGGATATAGGCCAGGTGTCAATGGAAAACTGGAAAAGAGTACTGGGCTCAATAAAACAACCCACATCTAGTGTCCGATACCAGCAGGTACATTTTTATGTCCTTCATAGGGTATACCGTACTCCATTGTTACTACATAAAGCAGGTATAAGGGACAATACCAGATGCCCAAAATGTACGATGGAAGAAGCAGGGTTCTGGCACCTGATATGGGAATGCCCACAGGTAAAAAATGTTCTGGGTGAAAGTGTGGAATGATGTCAGAAAAACGGTCCCCGGTATTGCTCAGTTAGGCCCTAGGCAATGCCTATCTGGGATGGAACTAGGGGGGAGTAATGTAACACAATTATATCAGTATATCATCACGCTGATCACCTTGGCAAAAGTGATCATAGCAAGAACCTGGTTCGTGGCAAATCCACCTGATATAAGCAAATGGAGGGCCCTTGTGAGAGACGTGATTAAACATGAGAAGTATATGTGCCACACAAGAAATACACTAGCTAAATTTCACGAGAAATGGGACAGATAGTGCAATTCTAGCCTAAATAGAATAGATGAAGAAGAAGAGTGTTGTACGATGAGCATTAATCCAAGCAGTATATATATTAAAAAAATGGGGAAAGAATACACTAAATTCACAATTATATATAACTGTTCACAAAGAATGCACAAATGATATATAAAACATGATTATGCAGTAATTAGGGAAGTGATGCTCCCCATATATTAAAATAAAAAAAAAATAAAAAATTGTATTTAATAGTAGTTATAAGTGAATATATAAGAAAACACTGTAAAAGACAAAATAAATAAATTCACTCGATATAAAACAATACATTTTGATACACGTGAAGTACAAATGGATTAATAAAGTAAAATGCTCCGTGGATTGATGCTCAACAAAATAATAAATAAATAAAGAACAGAATAAAGAAAAATGGATATACCAATAAGAAATACTAGAAGAAAGGTATGAACGGCTAAAAATGATTTGCAACAGGCTGATGAGCTATAATTGTCTACTTTAAATGTGAGTTAGACACGTAAGTGATGGAAATATGCATTGGAAAAGAATGACATGAAAATGACCGTTGATCAATACCTGTTTTATGTAGTATGTATGTTAGTCATGTAAATGTATGTATTATATGTGGGATTTCTGTTATCTTTTTTCTGTTGTTTGTATACAAAACCAATAAAGAATTTTAAAGTAAAAAAAAAAGGAGCACATTATCCCTCACTACCTCCGGGAGCGACCTCAATGTTCTATGTAGTATTAAGGAGCACATTATCCCTCACTACCTCCGGGAGCGACCTCAATGTTCTATGTAGTATTAGGAGCACATTATCCCTCACTACCTCCGGGAGCGACCTCAATGTTCTATGTAGTATTAAGGAGCACATTATCCCTCACTACCTCCGGGAGCGACCTCAATGTTCCATGTAGTACTGAGGAGCACATTATCCCTCACTACCTCCGGGAGCGACCTCAATGTTCTATGTAGTATTAGGAGCACATTATCCCTCACTAACTCCGGAAGCGACCTCAGTGTTCTATGTAGTATTAAAGAGCACATTATCCCTCACTACCTCCGGGAGCCACGTCAATGTTCTATGTAGTATTAAGGAGCACATTATCCCTCACTACCTCCGGGAGCCACGTCAATGTTCTATGTAGTATTAAGGAGCACATTATCCGCTCACTACCTCCGGGAGCGACCTCAATGTTCTATGTAGTATTACGGACCACATTATCCCTCACTACCTCCGGGAGCGACCTCAATGTTCTATGTAGTATTAAGGAGCACATTATCCCTCACTACCTCCGGGAACGACCTCAATGTTCTATGTAGTATTAAGGAGCACGTTATCCCGCACTACCTCCGGGAGCGACCTCAATGTTCTATGTAGTATTAAGGAGCACATTATCCCTCACTACCTCCGGGAGCGACCTCAATGTTCTATGTAGTATTAAGGAGCACATTATCCCCTCACTACCTCCGGGAGCGACCTCAATGTTCTATATAGTACTAAGGAGCACGTTATCCCTCACTACCTCCGGGAGCCACCTCAATGTTCTATGTAGTATTAAGGAGCACATTATCCATCACTACCTCCGGAAGCGACCTCAATGTTCTATGTAGTATTAAGGAGCACATTATCCATCACTACCTCCGGAAGCGACCTCAATGTTCTACGTAGTATTAAGGAGCACATTATCCCTCACTACCTCCGGGAGCCACGTCAATGTTCTATGTAGTATTAAGGAGCACATTATCCCTCACTACCTCCGGGAGCCACGTCAATGTTCTATGTAGTATTAAGGAGCACATTTTCCGTTTACTACCTCCGGGAGCGACCTCAATGTTCTATGTAGTATTACGGAGCACATTATCCCTCACTACCTCTGGGAGCGACCTCAATGTTCTATGTAGTATTAAGGAGCACATTATCCCTCACTACCTCCGGGAGCCACCTCAATGTTCTATGTAGTATTAAGGAGCACATTATCCCTCACTACCTCCGGGAGCCACGTCAATGTTCTATGTAGTATTAAGGAGCACATTATCCGCTCACTACCTCCGGGAGCGACCTCAATGTTCTATGTAGTATTACGGAGCACATTATCCCTCACTACCTCCGGGAGCGACCTCAATGTTCTATGTAGTATTAAGGAGCACGTTATCCCCTCACTACCTCCGGGAGCGACCTCAATGTTCTATGTAGTATTAAGGAGCACATTATCCCTCACTACCTCCGGGAGCGACCTCAATGTTCTATGTAGTATTAAGGAGCACATTATCCCCTCACTACCTCCGGGAGCGACCTCAATGTTCTATGTAGTACTAAGGAGCACATTATCCCTCACTACCTCCGGGAGCGACCTCAATGTTCTATGTAGTATTAAGGAGCACATTATCCCTCACTACCTCCAGGAGCGACCTCAATGTTCTATGTAGTATTAAGGAGAACGTTATGCCTCACTACCTCCGGGAGCGACCTCAATGTTCTATGATGTATTAAGGAGCACATTATCCCTCACTACCTCCGGGAGCGACCTCAATGCTCTATGTAGTATTAGGGAGCACATTATCCCTCACTACATCCGGGAGCGACATCAATGTTCTATGTAGTATTAAGGAGCACATTATCCCTCACTACCTCCGGAAGCGACCTCAGTGTTCTATGTAGTATTAAGGAGCACGTTATGCCTCACTACCTCCGGGAGCAACCTCAATGTTCTATGATGTATTAAGGAGCACATTATCCCTCACTAACTCCGGGAGCGACCTCAATGCTCTATGTAGTATTAGGGAGCACATTATCCCTCACTACCTCCGGGAGCGACCTCAATGTTCTATGTAGTATTAAGGAGCGCATTATCCCTCACTACCTCCGGAAGCGACCTCAGTGTTCTATGTAGTATTAAGGAGCACATTATCCCTCACTACCTCCGGGAGCGACCTCAATGTTCTATGTAGTATTAAGGAGCACATTATCCTTCACTATCTCCGGGAGCGACCTCAATGTTCTATGTAGTATTAAGGAGCACATTATCCCTCACTACCTCCGGGAGCGACCTCAATGTTCTATGTAGTAGTAAGGAGCACATTATCCCTCACTACCTCCGGGTGTGACCTCAATGTTCTATGTGGTATTAAGGAGCACATTATCCCTCACTACCTCTGGGAGCGACCTCAATGTTCTATGTAGTACTAAGGAGCACATTATCCCTCACTACCTCCTGGAGCGTCCTCAATGTTCTATGTAGTACTAAGGAGCACATTATCCCTCACTACCTCCGGGAGCGACCTCAATGTTCTATGTAGTACTAAGGAGCACATTATCCCTCACTACCTCCGCGAGCGACCTCAATGTTCTATGTAGTACTAAGGAGCACATTATCCCTCACTACCTCCGGGAGCGACCTCAATGTTCTATGTAATATTAAGGAGCACATTATCCCTCACTACCTCCGGGAGCGACCTCAATGTTCTATGTAATATTAAGGAGCACATTATCCCTCACTACCTCCGGGAGCGACCTCAATGTTCTATGTAGTATTAAGGAGCACATTATCCCTCACTACCTCCGGGAGCGACCTCAATGTTCTATGTAGTATTAAGGAGCACATTATCCCTCACTACGTCCGGGAGCGACCTCAATGTTCTATGTAGTATTAAGGAGCACATTATCCCTCACTACCTCCGGGAGCGACCTCAATGTTCTATGTAGTATTAAGGAGCACATTATCCCTCACTACCTCCGGGAGCCATCTCAATGTTCTATGTAGTGATAAGGAGCACATTATCCCTCACTACCTCCGGGAGCGACCTCAATGTTCTATGTAGTACTAAGGAGCACATTATCCCTCACTACCTCCGGGAACGACCTCCATGTTCTATATAGTATTAAGGAGCACATTATCCCTCACTACCTCCGGGAGCCACCTCAATGTTCTATGTAGTATTAAGGAGCACATTATCCATCACTACCTCCGGAAGCGACCTCAATGTTCTATGTAGTATTAAGGAGCACATTATCCATCACTACCTCCGGAAGCGACCTCAATGTTCTACGTAGTATTAAGGAGCACATTATCCCTCACTACCTCCGGGAGACACCTCAATGTTCTATGTAGTATTAAGGAGCACATTATCCCTCATTACCTCCGGGAGCCACGTCAATGTTCTATGTAGTATTAAGGAGCACATTATCCGCTCACTACCTCCGGGAGCGACCTCAATGTTCTATGTAGTATTACGGAGCACATTATCCCTCACTACCTCCGGGAGCGACCTCAATGTTCTATGTAGTATTAAGGAGCACTTTATCCCCTCACTACCTCCGGGAGCGACCTCAATGTTCTATGTAGTATTAAGGAGCACATTATCCCTCACTACCTCCGGGAGCGACCTCAATGTTCTATGTAGTATTAAGGAGCACATTATCCCCTTACTACCTCCGGGAGCGACCTCAATGTTCTATGTAGTACTAAGGAGCACGCTATCCCTCACTACCTCCGGGAGCGACCTCAATGTTCTATGTAGTACTAAGGAGCACATTATACCTCACTACCTCCGGGAGCGACCTCAATGTTCTATGTATTATTAAGGAGCACATTATCCCTCACTACCTCCAGGAGCGACCTCAATGTTCTATGTAGTATTAAGGAGAACGTAATGCCTCACTACCTCCGGGAGCGACCTCAATGTTCTATGATGTATTAAGGAGCACATTATCCCTCACTACCTCCGGGAGCGACCTCAATGCTCTATGTAGTATTAGGGAGCACATTATCCCTCACTACATCCGGGAGCGACATCAATGTTCTATGTAGTATTAAGGAGCACATTATCCCTCACTACCTCCGGAAGCGACCTCAGTGTTCTATGTAGTATTAAGGAGCACGTTATGCCTCACTACCTCCGGGAGCAACCTCAATGTTCTATGATGTATTAAGGAGCACATTATCCATCACTAACTCCGGGAGCGACCTCAATGCTCTATGTAGTATTAGGGAGCACATTATCCCTCACTACCTCCAGGAGCGACCTCAATGTTCTATGTAGTATTAAGGAGCACATTATCCCTCACTACCTCCGGAAGCGACCTCAGTGTTCTATGTAGTATTAAGGAGCACATTATCCCTCACTACCTCCGGGAGCGACCTCAATGTTCTATGTAGTATTAAGGAGCACATTATCCTTCACTATCTCCGGGAGCGACCTCAATGTTCTATGTAGTATTAAGGAGCACATTATCCCTCACTACCTCCAAGAGTGACCTCAATGTTCTATGTAGTACTAAGGAGCACATTATCCCTCACTACCTCCGGGAGCGACCTCAATGTTCTATGTAGTATTAAGGAGCACATTATCCCTCACTACCTCTGGGAGCGACCTCAATGTTCTATGTAGTACTAAGGAGCACATTATCCCTCACTACCTCCTGGAGCGTCCTCAATGTTCTATGTAGTACTAAGGAGCACATTATCCCTCACTACCTCCGGGAGCGACCTCAATGTTCTATGTAGTACTAAGGAGCACATTATCCCTCACTACCTCCGGGAGCGACCTCAATGTTCTATGTAATATTAAGGAGCACATTATCCCTCACTACCTCCGGGAGCGACCTCAATGTTCTATGTAATATTAAGGAGCACATTATCCCTCACTACCTCCGGGAGCGACCTCAATGTTCTATGTAGTATTAAGGAGCACATTATCCCTCACTACCTCCGGGAGCGACCTAAATGTTCTATGTAGTATTAAGGAGCACATTATCCCTCACTACCTCCGGGAGCGACCTCAATGTTCTATGTAGTACTAAGGAGCACATTATCCCTCACTACCTCCGGGAGCGACCTCAATGTTCTATGTAGTATTAAGGAGCACATTATCCCTCACTACCCCCGGGAGCGACCTCAATGTTCTATGTAGTATTAAGGAGCACATTATCCCTCACTACCTCCGGGAGCCATCTCAATGTTCTATGTAGTGATAAGGAGCACATTATCCCTCACTACCTCCACGAGCGACCTCAATGTTCTATGTAGTACTAAGGAGCACATTATCCCTCACTACCTCCGGGAACGACCTCCATGTTCTATATAGTATTAAGGAGCACATTATCCCTAACTACCTCCGGAAGCGACCTCAATGTTCTATGTAGTATTAAGGAGCACGTTATCCCTCACTACCTCCAGGAACGACCTCAATGTTCTATGTAGTATTAAGGAGCACATTATCCCTCACTACCTCCGGGAGCGACCTCAATGTTCTATGTAGTATTAAGGATCATATTATCCCTCACTACCTCCGGGAGCGACCTCAATGTTCTATGTAGTACTAAGGAGCACATTATCCCTCACTACCTCCGGGAGCGACCTCAATGTTCTATGTAGTATTAAGGAGCACATTATCCCTCACTACCTCCGGGAGCGACCTCAATGTTCTATGTAGTATTAAGGAGCACATTATCCCTCACTACCTCCGGGAGCGACCTCAATGTTCTATGTAGTATTAAGGAGCACATTATCCATCACTACCTCCGGAAGCGACCTCAATGTTCTACGTAGTATTAAGGAGCACATTATCCCTCACTACCTCCGGGAGCCACCTCAATGTTCTATGTAGTATTAAGGAGCACATTATCCGCTCACTACCTCTGGGAGCGACCTCAATGTTCTATGTAGTATTACGGACCACATTATCCCTCACTACCTCCGGGAGCGACCTCAATGTTCTATGTAGTATTAAGGAGCACGTTATCCCTCACTACCCCCGGGAGCGACCTCAATGTTCTATGTAGTATTAAGGAGCACATTATCCCCTCACTACCTCCGGGAGCGACCTCAATGTTCTATGTAGTACTAAGGAGCACGCTATCCATCACTACCTCCGGGAGCCACCTCAATGTTCTATGTAGTATTAAGGAGCACATTATCCGCTCACTACCTCCGGGAGCGACCTCAATGTTCTATGTAGTATTACGGACCACATTATACCTCACTACCTCCGGGAGCGACCTCAATGTTCTAAGTAGTATTAAGGAGCACATTATCCCTCACTACCCCCGGGAGCGACCTCAATGTTCTATGTAGTATTAAGGAGCACATTATCCCCTCACTACCTCCGGGAGCGACCTCAATGTTCTATGTAGTACTAAGGAGCACGCTATCCCTCACTACCTCCGGGAGCGACCTCAATGTTCTATGTAGTACTAAGGAGCACATTATCCGTCACTACCTCCGGGAGCGACCTCTATGTTCTATGTAGTATTAAGGAGCACATTATCCCTCACTACCTCCGGGAGCGACCTCAATGTTTTATGTAGTATTAAGGAGAACATTATGCCTCACTACCTCCGGGAGCGACCTCAATGTTCTATGATGTATTAAGGAGCACGTTATCCCTCACTACCTCCGGGAGCGACCTCAATGTTCTATGTAGTATTAAGGAGCACGTTATCCCTCACTACCCCCGGGAGCGACCTCAATGTTCTATGTAGTATTAAGGAGCACATTATCCCCTCACTACCTCCGGGAGCGACCTCAATGTTCTATGTAGTACTAAGGAGCACGCTATCCATCACTACCTCCGGGAGCCACCTCAATGTTCTATGTAGTATTAAGGAGCACATTATCCGCTCACTACCTCCGGGAGCGACCTCAATGTTCTATGTAGTATTACGGACCACATTATACCTCACTACCTCCGGGAGCGACCTCAATGTTCTAAGTAGTATTAAGGAGCACATTATCCCTCACTACCCCCGGGAGCGACCTCAATGTTCTATGTAGTATTAAGGAGCACATTATCCCCTCACTACCTCCGGGAGCGACCTCAATGTTCTATGTAGTACTAAGGAGCACGCTATCCCTCACTACCTCCGGGAGCGACCTCAATGTTCTATGTAGTACTAAGGAGCACATTATCCCTCACTACCTCCGGGAGCGACCTCTATGTTCTATGTAGTATTAAGGAGCACATTATCCCTCACTACCTCCGGGAGCGACCTCAATGTTTTATGTAGTATTAAGGAGAACGTTATGCCTCACTACCTCCGGGAGCGACCTCAATGGTCTATGATGTATTAAGGAGCACGTTATGCCTCACTACCTCCGGGAGCGACCTCAATGTTCTATGATGTATTAAGGAGCACATTATCCCTCACTACCTCCGGGAGCGACCTCAATGCTCTATGTAGTATTAGGGAGCACATTATCCCTCACTACCTCCGGGAGCGACATCAATGTTCTATGTAGTATTAAGGAGCACATTATCCCTCACTACCTCCGGAAGCGACCTCAGTGTTCTATGTAGTATTAAGGAGCACATTATCCCTCACTACCTCCGGGTGCGACCTCAATGTTCTATGTAGTATTAAGGAGCACATTATCCCACACTACCTCCGGGAGCGACCTCAATGTTCTATGTAGTACTAAGGAGCACATTATCCCTCACTACCACCGGGAGCGACCTCAATGTTCTATGTAGTACTAAGGAGCGCATTATCCCTCACTACCTCCGGGAGCGACCTCAATGTTCTATGTAGTACTAAGGAGCACATTATCCCTCACTACCTCCGCGAGCGACCTCAATGTTCTATGTAGTACTAAGGAGCACATTATCCCTCACTACCTCCGGGAGCGACCTCAATGTTCTATGTAATATTAAGGAGCACATTATCCCTCACTACCTCCGGGAGCGACCTCAATGTTCTATGTAGTATTAAGGAGCACATTATCCCTCACTACCTCCGGGAGCGACCTCAATGTTCTATGTAGTATTAAGGAGCACATTATCCCTCACTACCTCCGGGAGCCATTTCAATGTTCTATGTAGTGATAAGGAGCACATTATCCCTCACTACCTCCGGGAGCGACCTCAATGTTCTATGTGGTACTAAGGAGCACATTATCCCTCACTACCTCCGGGAGCGACCTTAAATGATCTATGTAGTATTAAGGAGCACATTATCCCTCACTACCTCCGGGAACGACCTCAGTGTTCTATGTAATATTAAGGAGCACATTATCCATCACTACCTCCGGAAGCCACCTCAATGTTCTATGTAGTATTAAGGAGCACATAATCCCTCACTACCTCCGGGAGCCACCTCAATGTTCTATGTAGTATTACGGAGCACATAATCCCTCACTACCTCCGGGAGCGACCTCAATGTTCTATGTAGTATTAAGGAGCACATTATCCCTCACTACCTCCGGGAACGACCTCAGTGTTCTATGTAATATTAAGGAGCACATTATCCATCACTACCTCCGGAAGCCACGTCAATGTTCTATGTAGTATTAAGGAGCACATTATCCCTCCCTACCTCCGGGAGCGACCTCAATGTTCTATGTAGTATTACGGAGCACATTATCCCTCACTACCTCCGGGAGCGACCTCAATGTTCTATGTAGTATTAAGGAGCACATTATCCCCTCACTACCTCCGGGAGCGACCTCAATGTTCTATGTAGTATTAAGGAGCACGTTATCCCGCACTACCTCCGGGAGCGACCTCAATGTTCTATGTAGTATTAAGGAGCACATTATCCCTCACTACCTCCGGGAGCGACCTCAATGTTCTATGTAGTATTAAGGAGCACATTATCCCCTCACTACCTCCGGGAGCCACCTCAATGTTCTATGTAGTACTAAGGAGCACGTTATCCCTCACTACCTCCGGGAGCCACGTCAATGTTCTATGTAGTATTAAGGAGCACATTATCCGCTCACTACCTCCGGGAGCGACCTCAATGTTCTATGAAGTATTACGGAGCACATTATCCCTTACTACCTCCGGGAGCCACGTCAATGTTCTATGTAGTATTAAGGAGCACATTATCCCTCACTACCTCCGGGAGCGACCTCAATGTTCTATGTAGTATTAAGGAGCACGTTATCCCCTCACTACCTCCGGGAGCGACCTCAATGTTCTATGTAGTATTAAGGAGCACATTATCCCTCATTACCTCCGGGAGCGACCTCAATGTTCTATGTAGTATTAAGGAGCACATTATTCCCTCACTACCTCCGGGAGCGACCTCAATGTTCTATGTAGTACTAAGGAGCACGCTATCCCTCACTACCTCCGGGAGCGACCTCAATGTTCTATGTAGTACTAAGGAGCACATTATCCCTCACTACCTCCGGGAGCGACCTCAATGTTCTATGTAGTATTAAGGAGCACATTATCCCTCACTACCTCCGGGAGCGACCTCAATGTTCTATGTAGTATTAAGGAGAACGTTATGCCTCACTACCTCCGGGAGCAACCTCAATGTTCTATGATGTATTGAGGAGCACATTATCCCTCACTACCTCCGGGAGCGACCTCAATGCTCTATGTAGTATTAGGGAGCACATTATCCCTCACTACCTCCGGGAGCGACCTCAATGTTCTATGTAGTATTAAGGAGCACATTATCCCTCACTACCTCCGGGAGCGACCTCAATGTTCTATGTAGTATTAAGGAGCACATTATCCTTTACTATCCCTGGGAGCGACCTCAATGTTCTATGTAGTATTAAGGAGCACATTATCCCTCACTACCTCCGGGAGCGACCTCAATGTTCTATGTAGTACTAAGGAGCACATTATCCCTCACTACCTCCGGGAGCGACCTCAATGTTCTATGTAGTATTAAGGAGCACATTATCCCTCACTACCTCTGGGAGCGACCTCAATGTTCTATGTAGTACTAAGGAGCACATTATCCCTCACTACCTCCTGGAGCGTCCTCAATGTTCTATGTAGTACTAAGGAGCACATTATCCCTCACTACATCTGGGAGCGACCTCAATGTTCTATGTAGTACTAAGGAGCACATTATCCCTCACTACCTCCGCGAGCGACCTCAATGTTCTATGTAGTACTAAGGAGCACATTATCCCTCACTACCTCCGGGAGCGACCTCAATGTTCTATGTAATATTAAGGAGCACATTATCCCTCACTACCTCCGGGAGCGACCTCAATGTTCTATGTAGTATTAAGGAGCACATTATCCCTCACTATCTCCGGGAGTGACCTCAATGTTCTATGTAGTATTAAGGAGCACATTATCCCTCACTATCTCCGGGAGTGACCTCAATGTTCTATGTAGTATTAAGGAGCACATTATCCCTCACTACCTCCGGGAGCCATCTCAATGTTCTATGTAGTGATAAGGAGCACATTATCCCTCACTACCTCCAGGAGCGACCTCAATGTTCTATGTAGTACTAAGGAGCACATTATCCCTCACTACCTCCGGGAGCGACCTCAATGTTCTATGTAGTATTAAGAAGCACATTATCCCTCAGTACCTCCGGGAGCGACCTCAATGTTCTATGTAGTATTAAGGAGCACATTATCCCTCACTACCTCCGGGAGCGACCTCAATGTTCTATGTAGTATTAAGGAGCACATTATCCCTCACTACCTCCGGAAGCCATCTCAATGTTCTATGTAGTGATAAGGAGCATATTATCCCTCACTACCTCCGGGAGCGACCTCAATGTTCTATGTAGTACTAAGGAGCACGCTATCCCTCACTACCTCCGGGAGCGACCTCAATGTTCTATGTAGTATTAAGGAGCACATTATCCCTCACTACCTCCGGGAGCCACGTCAATGTTCTATGTAGTATTAAGGAGCACATTATCCCTCCCTACCTCCGGGAGCGACCTCAATGTTCTATGTAGTATTACGGAGCACATTATCCCTCACTACCTCCGGGAGCGACCTCAATGTTCTATGTAGTATTAAGGAGCACATTATCCCTCACTACCTCCGGGAACGACCTCAGTGTTCTATGTAATATTAAGGAGCACATTATCCATCACTACCTCCGGAAGCCACCTCAATGTTCTATGTAGTATTAAGGAGCACATAATCCCTCACTACCTCCGGGAGCCACCTCAATGTTCTATGTAGTATTAAGGAGCACATTATCCCTCACTACCTCCGGGAGCCACGTCAATGTTCTATGTAGTATTAAGGAGCACATTATCCCTCCCTACCTCCGGGAGCGACCTCAATGTTCTATGTAGTATTACGGAGCACATTATCCCTCACTACCTCCGGGAGCGACCTCAATGTTCTATGTAGTATTAAGGAGCACATTATCCCCTCACTACCTCCGGGAGCGACCTCAATGTTCTATGTAGTATTAAGGAGCACGTTATCCCGCACTACCTCCGGGAGCGACCTCAATGTTCTATGTAGTATTAAGGAGCACATTATCCCCTCACTACCTCCGGGAGCCACCTCAATGTTCTATGTAGTACTAAGGAGCACGTTATCCCTCACTACCTCCGGGAGCCACGTCAATGTTCTATGTAGTATTAAGGAGCACATTATCCGCTCACTACCTCCGGGAGCGACCTCAATGTTCTATGAAGTATTACGGAGCACATTATCCCTCACTACCTCCGGGAGCCACGTCAATGTTCTATGTAGTATTAAGGAGCACATTATCCCTCACTACCTCCGGGAGCGACCTCAATGTTCTATGTAGTATTAAGGAGCACGTTATCCCCTCACTACCTCCGGGAGCGACCTCAATGTTCTATGTAGTATTAAGGAGCACATTATCCCTCATTACCTCCGGGAGCGACCTCAATGTTCTATGTAGTATTAAGGAGCACATTATTCCCTCACTACCTCCGGGAGCGACCTCAATGTTCTATGTAGTACTAAGGAGCACGCTATCCCTCACTACCTCCGGGAGCGACCTCAATGTTCTATGTAGTACTAAGGAGCACATTATCCCTCACTACCTCCGGGAGCGACCTCAATGTTCTATGTAGTATTAAGGAGCACATTATCCCTCACTACCTCCGGGAGCGACCTCAATGTTCTATGTAGTATTAAGGAGAACGTTATGCCTCACTACCTCCGGGAGCAACCTCAATGTTCTATGATGTATTGAGGAGCACATTATCCCTCACTACCTCCGGGAGCGACCTCAATGCTCTATGTAGTATTAGGGAGCACATTATCCCTCACTACCTCCGGGAGCGACCTCAATGTTCTATGTAGTATTAAGGAGCACATTATCCCTCACTACCTCCGGGAGCGACCTCAATGTTCTATGTAGTATTAAGGAGCACATTATCCTTTACTATCCCTGGGAGCGACCTCAATGTTCTATGTAGTATTAAGGAGCACATTATCCCTCACTACCTCCGGGAGCGACCTCAATGTTCTATGTAGTACTAAGGAGCACATTATCCCTCACTACCTCCGGGAGCGACCTCAATGTTCTATGTAGTACTAAGGAGCACATTATCCCTCACTACCTCCTGGAGCGTCCTCAATGTTCTATGAAGTACTAAGGAGCACATTATCCCTCACTACATCTGGGAGCGACCTCAATGTTCTATGTAGTACTAAGGAGCACATTATCCCTCACTACCTCCGCGAGCGACCTCAATGTTCTATGTAGTACTAAGGAGCACATTATCCCTCACTACCTCCGGGAGCGACCTCAATGTTCTATGTAATATTAAGGAGCACATTATCCCTCACTACCTCCGGGAGCGACCTCAATGTTCTATGTAGTATTAAGGAGCACATTATCCCTCACTATCTCCGGGAGTGACCTCAATGTTCTATGTAGTATTAAGGAGCACATTATCCCTCACTATCTCCGGGAGTGACCTCAATGTTCTATGTAGTATTAAGGAGCACATTATCCCTCACTACCTCCGGGAGCCATCTCAATGTTCTATGTAGTGATAAGGAGCACATTATCCCTCACTACCTCCAGGAGCGACCTCAATGTTCTATGTAGTACTAAGGAGCACATTATCCCTCACTACCTCCGGGAGCGACCTCAATGTTCTATGTAGTATTAAGGAGCACATTATCCCTCAGTACCTCCGGGAGCGACCTCAATGTTCTATGTAGTATTAAGGAGCACATTATCCCTCACTACCTCCGGGAGCGACCTCAATGTTCTATGTAGTATTAAGGAGCACATTATCCCTCACTACCTCCGGAAGCCATCTCAATGTTCTATGTAGTGATAAGGAGCATATTATCCCTCACTACCTCCGGGAGCGACCTCAATGTTCTATGTAGTACTAAGGAGCACATTATCCCTCACTACCTCCGGGAGCGACCTCCATGTTCTATATAGTATTTAAGGAGCACGTTATCCCGCACTACCTCCGGAAGCGACCTCAATGTTCTATGTAGTATTAAGGAGCATGTTATCCCTCACTACCTCCGGAAGCGACCTCAATGTTCTATGTAGTATTAACCCCTTCACGACATTTGACGTATATATACGTCATGGCCGGGAAGTACTTCCCGACACATGACGTATATATACGTCATGACTTTAAACTGTCACTGCGTCTAGAGACGCAGTGACAGAGGGACGATGTCTGCTGTCCCTGACAGCAGACATGTCCCTGCATGCCCAGGGGGGGCTGCGATGCCGCCCCCCCGTCGGCGATCGCTGTGATTGGCTGTTCAGTGTGAACAGCCATTCACAGCGTTTTCCTGTGTTACCAGCGAATCAGACGCTCGGTAACACAGGTGTCAATCACCGCCGGGCGTCAGGGGGCATGAGGGGGTCATCGGTGACGATGACACCTCACCCCACCCTCACCCCACCTGCCCCCAAGGCTGTGATTGGTCCGTGGGACCCACGGACCAATCACAGCCAAGGCGCGACATTTAAACTAACGGTGACTGCGCTGCAGACGCCATTCCGGTCTGGAATAGCGTGCAGAACGGTCACCGTGCCTGTCTGCCGTGAATACCGACCTGATCCTTGCTAATACTTACCTGATCCTTGCAAATACCTTACCTGATCACCTGCTCACTGCTTGTAGCGTGCTGGATGCTTCCTGGATCTGACTTCCTGAGACTTCCTGCTGCTGCTGCAGTGTGATAGAGAGATAGAGAGATAGAGAGATAGAGAGAGAGATAGAGAGAGATAGAGAGATAGTGACAGAGAGAGCTATATTTTGTGTCTGCTACCCCCCCTTTTTGGGGGTTTTCTATATATAAATAACTGTCAGTGCTGCTGCTGCAGTGTCATACAGTGATAGATAGTGATAGATAGTGATAGATAGTGAGAGATAGTGAGAGATAGTGAGAGATAGAGAGATTTGTGTCTGCTACCCCCCTTTTTGGGGGTGCAGGTTTTTTTTTATATATATAACTGTCAGTGCTGCTGCTGCAGTGTCATAGAGTGATAGATAGTGATAGATAGTGAGAGATAGTGAGAGATAGAGAGATAGAGAGATTTGTGTCTGCTACCCCCCTTTTTGGGGGTTCAGGTTTTTGTTATACATATAACTGTCAGTGCTGCTGCTGCAGTGTCCTAGAGTGATAGATAGTGATAGATAGTGATAGATAGTGAGAGATAGAGAGAGATAGTGACAGAGAGTGATAGAGAGTGTATATTTTGTGTCTGCTACCCCCGCCTTTTGTGCTGATCACTATATCTGAGGTGATCAGCAACTTTTTGGGGGCGCAGAGGTTTTTTTTTTTTTTATATATACCTGTCAGTTGCTGCCAGTTGCACTGTCAGTTGCACCAAAGGTTGTGCACCTGCTGCCCCTCACTGGTAATCAGTGTCGCATCACTGATCACCTTTTTTTTTTTTTGTGGGTGCTGTGTGGTCTTTTTTTAATTTTTTTTTTACACACACTGTGATTTTGTGGGTGTCCTGTGGCCACTGTGCGCTGATCAGTGACGTACATCACTGATCAGCTTTTTCGGCACAGGGTTGATCTATTTTTTTTTTTTTTTGATCAAATTCCTGTTGCCTTTCAGCGCTGTTCAGTGACGGACGTTACTGACCAACATCTGTGCTCAATTTTTGGCGCAGGACCTTTTTTTTTGTTTTTTTAACCCCTTCAATTTTTTTTTTTTTTTTACCCCTTCAATTTTTTTTTTTTTTGTATAAAGTATTTTTTTTTTTTTTGTATAAAGTATTTTTTTTTTCTGCACTACATACACACTACACACTACATACCCCCCGGGTTGAAATAAAGTTTGTACCCCCCCCTACACTATACACATTTCACTACCAGTAACACAAAAATAAAAATGGCATCCCAAATGTCCTCCCAAATGTCCTCCCAAATGTCATCCCAGTCATCCAGGAGAATGTATTCAGTGGAGGAGGCATATGCCATGCTTGCCTCTGACTCTGACACAGCCAGTGAGGCAAGCGGGGAATTTGAAGGATTCGTCTTAAGCTCCTCTTCCTCCTCTGATGATGAGGGACCCCCTCAAAGACGCCCCCGTAGAGCAGCTGAGACCCCCCCCCCAATAATTGATCTCGTATGGACCCCACCACCAGACAATTTTGAGCCCCAGGTTCCTGAGTTTTTGGCCATGCCAGGAATCCAATTTGATTCCACAGGTCTCAGAGAAATTGACTTTTTCAAATTATTTTTCTCTGATGATTTTATAAATTTAATGGTGGACCAAACTAATTTATATGCCCAGCAGTTTATTGCTCAAAACCCCACGTCATCATTTGCTAGGTGGACCCCTGTAGATGCAGTAGAGATGATGACGTTTTGGGGTCTGGTGTTTCATATGGGCATAGTAAAAAAGCCACAAATTAGGCAATATTGGAGTACAGATGTTCTGTACAGCACCCCATTTTACCGTATGGCCATGACCCGGACTCGTTTTGAGGCAATCCATAAATTTATACATTACACCGATAATGCACAGTGCCCACCCAGAGATGATCCCACCTTTGACAGGCTATTCAAAGTCAAGCCGGTCATTGATCATTTCAGTGCCAAATTTGCAGAGCTATACATCCCTGATAAATGTATTAGTATCGACGAGTCCCTTATACATTTTAAAGGAAGGGTTAAATTCCGCCAGTACCTTCCCAATAAGAGGGCAAGGTATGGCATAAAAATGTATAAGCTGTGTGAAAGCACCACAGGGTACACCCACAAGTTTAGGGTATATGAAGGGAAGGATTCAAGAATTGAACCGCCAGAATGCCCCCCCTCCCTCGTAGGTGTTAGTGGAAAAATTGTCTGGGATTTAGTGCACCCCTTCCTGGATAAGGGTTATCACCTCTATGTGGATAACTTTTACACCAGCATCCCCCTGTTTAAGGCCCTTGGTTCAAGAGGTACAGCAGCTTGCGGTACTGTGCGCAAGAACCAAAGAGGCCTCCCCAAAATGCACATTGCCCAAGTAATGAGAAGGGGTGAAAGCAGGGGAATATGCACCGAAAATATGTTGTTGGTCAAATATAAGGACAAGAGGGATGTCCTTATACTGACAACAATTCATGGAGACAGTACCACCTCCATCCCTGTACGAGGTACCAGTACCCACACCTCAAAACCAAATTGTATCCTAGATTACAATAAGTACATGGGCGGAGTGGATCTTTCAGATCAGGTACTGAAGCCGTACAGTGCCCTGCGGAAAACAAATATCTGGTACAAGAAGCTGGCCGTGTATATCATCCAGATGGCACTGTATAACGCTTACGTGCTATTCCGTTCTACCGGCCAGAGGGGGACATTTATGCACTTTCAAGAGGAAGTCATAAAGGGCCTAATATTTGGGAACCAGCAGGCAGAGGGCCCCAGTACTTCTAGTACTGGCCCCCGTATTGTACCAGGGCAGCATTTTCCCAACGAAATCCCCTCCACTGCAAGAAAGGGCAGGACACAAAAAAGGTGCAAAGTTTGCTATAAAAAGGGAATAAGAAAGGAAACTATTTTCCACTGTGAAACTTGCCCCGACAAACCCGGCATATGTATAAAGGAGTGTTTCAAAATATACCACACATCTATGGATTATTAGGTTCATCATTTCACCGTGCTTCGGGGGTCTTGCTAATGCCACATAGCACCCACCATTCATTCCACCAGAATCTGAGCTGCAAAATCATTCCCTTCTGAGTCCTGCCATGCACCCAACTGGTATTTTTTGGTCACATGTGAGGCATTGCCATACTCGGGAGAAATTGGGGCACAGATTTTGGGGTGCTTTGTCTCCTTCATTCCTTGTGAAAATGAAAAATTTTGAGCCAGAAGTACATTTTTGTGTAAAAAAATGTATTTTTTTCATTTTCACTGCCCAGTTGTACCAAAATTGATGAAACCCCTGGGGGTTTGAAATGTACACTATACCCCTAGATGAATTCCCTGAGGGGTGTAGTTTGCAAAATGGGGTCACTTGTGGGGGGGTTCCACTGTATTGGTAATGCAACATAGCACCCACCATTCATTCCACCAAAATCTGTGCTCCAAAATCCAAAAATCACTCCTTCCCTTCTGAGTCCTGCCATGCACCCAACTGGTATTTTTTGGACACATGTGAGGCATTGCCGTACTCTGGAGAAATGGGGGCACAGATTTTGGGGTGCTTTGTCTCCTTCATTCCTTGTGAAAATGAAAAATTTTGAGCCAGAAGTACATTTTTGTGTAAAAAAATGTATTTTTTTCATTTTCACTGCCCAGTTGTACCAAAATTGATGAAACCCCTGGGGGTTTGAAATGTACACTATACCCCTAGATGAATTCCCTGAGGGGTGTAGTTTGCAAAATGGGGTCACTTGTGGGGGGGTTCCACTGTATTGGTAATGCAACATAGCACCCACCATTCATTCCACCAAAATCTGTGCTCCAAAATCCAAAAATCACTCCTTCCCTTCTGAGTCCTGCCATGCACCCAACTGGTATTTTTTGGTCACATGTGAGGCATTGCCGTACTCTGGAGAAATGGGGGCACAGATTTTGGGGTGCTTTGTCTCCTTCATTCCTTGTGAAAATGAAAAATTTTGAGCCAGAATTACATTTTTGTGTAAAAAAATGTAATTTTTCATTTTCACTGCCCAGTTGTGTCAAAATTGATGAAACCCCTGGGGGTTTGAAATGTACACTATACCCCTAGATGAATTCCCTGAGGGGTGTAGTTTGCAAAATGGGGTCACTTGTGGGGGGGTTCCACTGTATTGGTGCTTGGGGGGTCTTGCTAATGCGACATAGCACCCACCAAAATTCCACCAGAATCTGAGCTGCAAAATCCAAAAATCACTCCTTCCCTTCTAAGTCCTGCCATGCACCCAACTGGTATTTTTTGGTCACATGTGAGGCATTGCCGTACTCGGGAGAAATTGGGGCACAGATTTTGGGGTGCTTTGTCTCCTTCATTCCTTGTGAAAATGAAAAATTTTGAGCCAGAAGTACATTTTTGTGTAAAAAAATGTAATTTTTCATTTTCACTGCCCAGTTGTGTCAAAATTGATGAAACCCCTGGGGGTTTGAAATGTACACTATACCCCTAGATGAATTCCCTGAGGGGTGTAGTTTGCAAAATGGGGTCACTTGTGGGGGGGTTCCACTGTATTGGTGCTTGGGGGGTCTTGCTAATGCGACATAGCACCCACCAAAATTCCACCAGAATCTGAGCTGCAAAATCCAAAAATCACTCCTTCCCTTCTAAGTCCTGCCATGCACCCAACTGGTATTTTTTGGTCACATGTGAGGCATTGCCGTACTCTGGAGAAATGGGGGCACAGATTTTGGGGTGCTTTGTCTCCTTCATTCCTTGTGAAAATGAAAAATTTTGAGCCAGAAGTACATTTTTGTGTAAAAAAATGTAATTTTTCATTTTCACTGCCCAGTTGTGTCAAAATTGATGAAACCCCTGGGGGTTTGAAATGTACACTATACCCCTAGATGAATTCCCTGAGGTGTGTAGTTTGCAAAATGGGGTCACTTGTGGGGGGGTTCCACTGTATTGGTGCTTGGGGGGTCTTGCTAATGCGACATAGCACCCACCAAAATTCCACCAGAATCTGAGCTGCAAAATCCAAAAATCACTCCTTCCCTTCTAAGTCCTGCCATGCACCCAACTGGTATTTTTTGGTCACATGTGAGGCATTGCCGTACTCGGGAGAAATTGGGGCACAGATTTTGGGGTGCTTTGTCTCCTTCATTCCTTGTGAAAATGAAAAATTTTGAGCCAGAACTGCATGTTTGTGTAAAAAAATGTAATTTTCCATTTTCACATCCCAGTTGTACCAAAATTGGTGAAACCCCTGGGGGTTTCAAATGTACACTATACCCCTAGATAAATTCCCTGAGGGGTGTAGTTTGCAAAATGGGGTCACTTGTGGGGGGGTTCCACTGTATTGGTGCTTGGGGGGTCTTGCTAATGCGACATAGCACCCACCAAAATTCCACCAGAATCTGAGCTGCAAAATCCAAAAATCACTCCTTCCCTTCTAAGTCCTGCCATGCACCCAACTGGTATTTTTTGGTCACATGTGAGGCATTGCCGTACTCGGGAGAAATTGGGGCACAGATTTTGGGGTGCTTTGTCTCCTTCATTCCTTGTGAAAATGAAAAATTTTGAGCCAGAACTGCATGTTTGTGTAAAAAAATTTAATTTTCCATTTTCACATCCCAGTTGTACCAAAATTGGTGAAACCCCTGGGGGTTTGAAATGTACACTATACCCCTAGATGAATTCCCTGAGGGGTGTACTTTGCAAAATGGGGTGACTTGTGGGGGGGTTCCACTGTATTGGTGCTTTGGGAGTCTTGCTAATGCGACATAGCACACACCATTCATTCCACCAAAATCTTTGCTGCAAAATCCAAAAATCACTCCTTCCCTTCTGAGTCCTGCCATGCACCCAACTGGTATTTTTTGGTCACATGTGAGGCATTGCCGTACTCGGGAGAAATTGGGGCACAGATTTTGGGGTGCTTTGTCTCCTTCATTCCTTGTGAAAATGAAAAATTTTGAGCCAGAACTGCATGTTTGTGTAAAAAAATGTAATTTTCCATTTTCACATCCCAGTTGTACCAAAATTGGTGAAACCCCTGGGGGTTTGAAATGTACACTATACCCCTAGATGAATTCCCTGAGGGGTGTAGATTGCAAAATGGGGTGACTTGTGGGGAAGGTTCCTAACTTTTAGCACTTATGGTGCCTAGAAACCTACATGATGCCTAAAAAAAAATCTCATAAAAAGGAGGCTCCAAAATCAAGTAGGTGCTCCTTCTATTATGAAGCCTGTGGTTTGGTCAACGTGCACACTAGGGCCACATATAGGATATTTTTTAAAACAAAAGAATTGGGGGAATCAATTTTTAGTCACATTTCTCTAGTAAAATCTACTGTATTCGTTAGAAAAATGTATTAAAATTGAAACTCTGCAAAAAAAAAGAAATTTTGAAATTCCACCTACACTTTGTTTTAATTCCTGTGAAACACCTAAAGGGTTAACAAACTTCCAAAATGCTGTTTTGAATACTGTGAGGGGTGCAGTTTTTGAAATGGCATCATTTATGGGGGTGTCTCGCATACAAGTCCCTCAAAGTCACATCAGAACTGAACTGGTCCCTAAAAAAATCAGTGTTTGAAATTTTCATGAAAATTTGAGAATTTGCTAGTCATATTTGAAGCCTCCTAGTGTCCAAAAAAATGAAAAGGAGGTTAAAATAATGATTGCAACAAAAAGTAGACATATGGTCTTTGTTAGTTATTAACTATTTTAAGTGGTATGATTATATGTCTCACAAGCAGAAAATGTGACATTTTGCATATTGCTAAATTTTCCATTTTTTCACGATATTTTGGTATTTTTCACAAAAAAACACAGACTGTATCGACCCAAATTTACCACTAACTTGAAGTACAATGTGTCACGAGAAAACAATCTCAAAATCACTGGGATAAGTAAAAGCAAAAAAAAGTTATCCCCACTTAAGTGAGACATGTCAGATTTGAAAAAAAGGGCTCTGTCATGAAGGCACAAACTGGCTCTGTCATTAAGGGGTTAAGGAGCACATTATCCCTCACTACCTCCGGGAGTGACCTCAATGTTCTATGTAGTATTAAGGAGCACATTATCCCTCACTACCTCCGGGAGCGACCTCAATGTTCTATGTAGTACTAAGGAGCACATTATCCCTCACTACCTCCGGGAGCGACCTCAATGTTCTATGTAGTATTAAGGAGCACATTATCCCTCACTACCTCCGGGAGCGACCTCAATGTTCTATGTAGTATTAAGGAGCACATTATCCCTCACTACCTTCGGGAGCCATCTCAATGTTCTATGTAGTGATAAGGAGCACATTATCCCTCACTACCTCCGGGAGCGACCTCAATGTTCTATGTAGTACTAAGGAGCACATTATCCCTCACTACCTCCGGGAGCGACCTCCATGTTCTATATAGTATTAAGGAGCACATTATCCCTCACTACCTCCGGGAGCGACCTCAATGTTCTAAGTAGTATTAAGGAGCACATTATCCCTCACTACCTCCGGGAGCGACCTCAATGTCCTATGTAGTATTAAGGAGCACATTATCCCTCACTACCTCCGGGAGCCACCTCAATGTTCTATGTAGTATTAAGGAGCACATTATCCCTCACTATCTCTGGGAGCGACCTCAATGTTCTATTTAGTATTAAGGAGCACGTTATCCCTCACTACCTCCGGGAGCGACCTCAATGTTCTATGTAGTATTAAGGAGCACATTATCCCTCACTACCTCCGGGAGCCACGTCAATGTTCTATGTAGTATTAAGAAGCACATTATCCGCTCACTACCTCCGGGAGCGACCTCAATGTTCTATGTAGTATTACGGACCACATTATCCCTCACTACCTCCGGGAGCGACCTCAATGTTCTATGTAGTATTAAGGAGCACGTTATCCCCTCACTACCTCCGGGAGCGACCTCAATGTTCTATGTAGTATTAAGGAGCACATTATCCCTCACTACCTCCGGGAGCGACCTCAATGTTCTATGTAGTATTAAGGAGCACATTATCCCCTCACTACCTCCGGGAGCGACCTCAATGTTCTATGTAGTACTAAGGAGCACGCTATCCCTCACTACCTCCGGGAGCGACCTCAATGTTCTATGTAGTACTAAGGAGCACATTATCCCTCACTACCTCCGGGAGCGACCTTAATGTTCTATGTAGTATTAAGGAGCACATTATCCCTCACTACCTCCGGGAGCGACCTCAATGTTTTATGTAGTATTAAGGAGAACGTTATCCCTCACTACCTCCGGGAGCGACCTCAATGCTCTATGTAGTATTAGGGAGCACATTATCCCTCACTACCTCCGGGAGCGACATCAATGTTCTATGTAGTATTAAGGAGCACATTATCCCTCACTACCTCCGGAAGCGACCTCAGTGTTCTATGTAGTATTAAGGAGCACATTATCCCTCACTACCTCCGGGTGCGACCTCAATGTTCTATGTAGTATTAAGGAGCACATTATCCCACACTACCTCCGGGAGCGACCTCAATGTTCTATGTAGTACTAAGGAGCACATTATCCCTCACTACCACCGGGAGCGACCTCAATGTTCTATGTAGTACTAAGGAGCACATTATCCCTCACTACCTCCGGGAGCGACCTCAATGTTCTATGTAGTACTAAGGAGCACATTATCCCTCACTACCTCCTGGAGCGTCCTCAATGTTCTATGTAGTACAAAGGAGCACATTATCCCTCACTACCTCCGGGAGCGACCTCAATGTTCTATGTAGTACTAAGGAGCACATTATCCCTCACTACCTCCGCGAGCGACCTCAATGTTCTATGTAGTACTAAGGAGCACATTATCCCTCACTACCTCCGGGAGCGACCTCAATGTTCTATGTAATATTAAGGAGCACATTATCCCTCACTACCTCCGGGAGCGACCTCAATGTTCTATGTAGTATTAAGGAGCACATTATCCCTCACTACCTCCGGGAGCGACCTCAATGTTCTATGTAGTATTAAGGAGCACATTATCCCTCACTACCTCCGGGAGCCATTTCAATGTTCTATGTAGTGATAAGGAGCACATTATCCCTCACTACCTCCGGGAGCGACCTCAATGTTCTATGTGGTACTAAGGAGCACATTATCCCTCACTACCTCCGGGAGCGACCTCAATGATCTATGTAGTATTAAGGAGCACATTATCCCTCACTACCTCCGGGAGCGACCTCAATGTTTTATGTAGTATTCCGGAGCACATTATCCCTCACTACCTCCGGGAGCGACCTCAATGTTTTATGTAGTATTAAGGAGCACATTATCCCTCACTACCTCCGGGAGCGACCTCAATGTTCTATGTAGTATTAAGGAGCACATTATCCCTCACTACCTCCGGGAGCGACCTCAATGTTCTATGTAGTATTAAGGAGCACATTATCCCTCACTACCTCCGGGAACGACCTCAATGTTCTATGTAGTATTAAGGAGCACATTATCCATCACTACCTCCGGAAGCCACCTCAATGTTCTATGTAGTATTAAGGAGCACATAATCCCTCACTACCTCTGGGAGCCACCTCAATGTTCTATGTAGTATCAAGGAGCACATTATCCCTCACTACCTCCGGGAGCCACGTCAATGTTCTATGTAGTATTAAGGAGCACATTATCCCTCCCTACCTCCGGGAGCGACCTCAATGTTCTATGTAGTATTAAGGAGCACATTATCCCTCACTACCTCCGGGAGCGACCTCAATGTTCTATGTAGTATTAAGGAGCACATTATCCCCTCACTACCTCCGGGAGCGACCTCAATGTTCTATGTAGTATTAAGGAGCACGTTATCCCGCACTACCTCCGGGAGCGACCTCAATGTTCTATGTAGTACTAAGGAGCACGTTATCCCTCACTACCTCCGGGAGCCACGTCAATGTTCTATGTAGTATTAAGGAGCACATTATCCGCTCACTACCTCCGGGAGCGACCTCAATGTTCTATGTAGTATTAAGGAGCACATTATCCCCTCACTACCTCCGGGAGCGACCTCAATGTTCTATGTAGTATTAAGGAGCACATTATCCCCTCACTACCTCCGTGAGCCACCTCAATGTTCTATGTAGTACTAAGGAGCACGTTATCCCTCACTACCTCCGGGAGCCACGTCAATGTTCTATGTAGTATTAAGAAGCACATTATCCGCTCACTACCTCCGGGAGCGACCTCAATGTTCTATGTAGTATTACGGAGCACATTATCCCTCACTAACTCCGGGAGCGACCTCAATGTTCTATGTAGTATTACGGAGCACATTATCCCTCACTACCTCCGGGAGCGACCTCAATGTTCTATGTAGTATTACGGAGCACATTATCCCCTCACTACCTCCGGGAGCGACCTCAATGTTCTATGTAGTATTAAGGAGCACGTTATCCCGCACTACCTCCGGGAGCGACCTCAATGTTCTATGTAGTATTAAGGAGCACATTATCCCCTCACTACCTCCGGGAGCCACCTCAATGTTCTATGTAGTACTAAGGAGCACGTTATCCCTCACTACCTCCGGGAGCCACGTCAATGTTCTATGTAGTATTAAGGAGCACATTATCCGCTCACTACCTCCGGGAGCGACCTCAATGTTCTATGTAGTATTACGGAGCACATTATCCCTCACTACCTCCGGGAGCCACGTCAATGTTCTATGTAGTATTAAGGAGCACATTATCCCTCACTACCTCCGGGAGCGACCTCAATGTTCTATGTAGTATTAAGGAGCACGTTATCCCCTCACTACCTCCGGGAGCAACCTCAATGTTCTATGTAGTATTAAGGAGCACATTATCCCTCATTACCTCCGGGAGGGACCTCAATGTTCTATGTAGTATTAAGGAGCACATTATCCCCTCACTACCTCCGGGAGCGACCTCAATGTTCTATGTAGTACTAAGGAGCACGCTATCCCTCACTACCTCCGGGAGCGACCTCAATGTTCTATGTAGTACTAAGGAGCACGTTATCCCTCACTACCTCCGGGAGCGACCTCAATGTTCTATGTAGTATTAAGGAGCACATTATCCCTCACTACCTCCGGGAGCGACCTCAATGTTCTATGTAGTATTAAGGAGAACGTTATGCCTCACTACCTCCGGGAGCAACCTCAATGTTCTATGATGTATTGAGGAGCACATTATCCCTCACTACCTCCGGGAGCGACCTCAATGCTCTATGTAGTATTAGGGAGCACATTATCCCTCACTACCTCCGGGAGCGACCTCAATGTTCTATGTAGTATTAAGGAGCACATTATCCCTCACTACCTCCGGAAGCGACCTCAGTGTTCTATGTAGTATTAAGGAGCACATTATCCCTCACTACCTCCGGGAGCGACCTCAATGTTCTATGTAGTATTAAGGAGGACATTATCCTTCACTATCTCCGGGAGCGACCTCAATGTTCTATGTAGTATTAAGGAGCACATTATCCCTCACTACCTCCGGGAGCGACCTCAATGTTCTATGTAGTACTAAGGAGCACATTATCCCTCACTACCTCCGGGAGCGACCTCAATGTTCTATGTAGTATTAAGGAGCACATTATCCCTCACTACCTCTGGGAGCGACCTCAATGTTCTATGTAGTACTAAGGAGCACATTATCCCTCACTACCTCCTGGAGTGACCTCAATGTTCTATGTAGTATTAAGGAGCACATTATCCCTCACTACCTCCGGGAGTGACCTCAATGTTCTATGTAGTACTAAGGAGCACATTATCCCTCACTACCTCCGGGAGCGACCTCAATGTTCTATGTAGTATTAAGGAGCACATTATCCCTCACTACCTCCGGGAGCGACCTCAATGTTCTATGTAGTATTAAGGAGCACATTATCCCTCACTACCTCCGGAAGCCATCTCAATGTTCTATGTAGTGATAAGGATCATATTATCCCTCACTACCTCCGTGAGCGACCTTAATATTCTATGTAGTACTAAGGAGCACATTATCCCTCACTCCCTCCGGGAGCGACCTCCATGTTCTATGTAGTATTAAGGAGCACGTTATCCCTCACTACCTCCGGAAGCGACCTCAATGTTCTATGTAGTATTAAGGAGCATGTTATCCCTCACTACCTCCGGAAGCGACCTCAATGTTCTATGTAGTATTAAGGAGCACGTTATCCCTCACTGCCTCCGGGAGCGACCTCAATGTTCTATGTAGTATTAAGGAGCACATTATCCCTCACTACCTCCGGGAGTGACCTCAATGTTCTATGTAGTATTAAGGAGCACATTATCCCTCACTACCTCCGGGAGTGACCTCAATGTTCTATGTAGTATTAAGGAGCACATTATCCCTCACTACCTCCGGGAGCGACCTCAATGTTCTATGTAGTATTAAGGAGCACATTATCCCTCACTACCTCCGGGAGCGACCTCAATGTTCTATGTAGTATTAAGGAGCACATTATCCCTCACTACCTCCGGGAGCGACCTCAATGTTCTATGTAGTATTAAGGAGCACATTATCCCTCACTACCTTCGGGAGCCATCTCAATGTTCTATGTAGTGATAAGGAGCACATTATCCCTCACTACCTCCGGGAGCGACCTCAATGTTCTATGTAGTACTAAGGAGCACATTATCCCTCACTACCTCCGGGAGCGACCTCCATGTTCTATATAGTATTAAGGAGCACATTATCCCTCACTACCTCCGGGAGCGACCTCCATGTTCTAAGTAGTATTAAGGAGCACATTATCCCTCACTACCTCCGGGAGCGACCTCAATGTCCTATGTAGTATTAAGGAGCACATTATCCCTCACTACCTCCGGGAGCCACCTCAATGTTCTATGTAGTATTAAGGAGCACATTATCCCTCACTACCTCCGGGAGCCACCTCAATGTTCTATGTAGTATTAAGGAGCACATTATCCCTCACTATCTCTGGGAGCGACCTCAATGTTCTATGTAGTATTAAGGAGCACGTTACCCCCCACTACCTCCAGGAGTGACCTCAATGTTCTATGTAGTATTAAGGAGCACATTATCCCTCACTACCACCGGAAGCCAACCAAATGTTCTATGTAGTACTAAGGAGCACATTATACCTCACTACCTCCGGGAGCGACCTCAATGTTCTATGATGTGTTAAGGAGCACATTATCCCTCACTACCACCGGAAGCCACCTCAATGTTCTATGTAGTACTAAGGAGCACATTATCCCTCACTACCTCCGGGAGCGACCTCAATGTTCTATGTAGTATTAAGGAGCACATTATCCCTCACTACCTCCGGGAGCGATCTCAATGTTCTATGTAGTATTAAGGAGCACATTATCCCTCACTACCTCCAGGAGCGACCTCAGTGTTCTATGTAGTATTAAGGAGCACATTATCCCTCACTACCTCCGGGAGCGACCTCAATGTTCTAAGTAGTATTAAGGAGCACATTATCCCTCACTACCTCCGGGAGCGACCTCAATGTCCTATGTAGTATTAAGGAGCACATTATCCCTCACTACCTCCGGGAGCGACCTCAATGTTCTATGTAGTATTAAGGAGCACATTATCCCTCACTACCTCCGGGAGCGACCTCAATGTTCTATGTAGTACTAAGGAGCACATTATCCCTCACTACCACCGGGAGCGACCTCAATGTTCTATGTAGTACTAAGGAGCACATTATCCCTCACTACCTCCGGGAGCGACCTCAATGTTCTATGTAGTATTAAGGAGCACATTATCCCTCACTACCTCCTGGAGCCACCTCAATGTTCTATGTAGTAGGGATACTATGTGAATATCAGGAATAAAACTTTGTTCCTCAGAAAATTTGGCAAATGTGTTTGTACCAGTGATCCAATCTGTAGCGATCTGTAGCGATAATTTGCTGCTTATGTTTTAAGTCAGGGTAAATTGAATCCTCCCAGATATTTATTTAATGCATCTTGTATAACAAAATTCTTGTTTACCAGACCATACAAACTTTGTGAGTTCCTTATTACATTTTACAAGAGCACTTTTAGTGGGTATAATAGGGAGCATTTGAAAAATATATAAGTATTAAGGAGCACATTATCCCTCACTACCTCTGGGAGCCACCTCAATGTTCTATGATGTGTTAAAGAGCACATTATCCCTCACTACCACCGGAAGCCACCTCAATGTTCTATGTAGTACTAAGGAGCACATTATCCCTCACTACCTCCGGGAGCGACCTCAATGTTCTATGTAGTACTAAGGAGCACATTATCCCTCACTACCTCCGGGAGCGACCTCAATGTTCTATGTAGTATTAAGGAGCACATTATCCCTCACTACCTCCGGGAGCCACCTCAATGTTCTATGTAGTAGGGATACTATGTGAATATCAGGAATAAAACTTTGTTCCTCAGAAAATTTGGCAAATGTGTTTGTACCAGTGATCCAATCTGTAGCGATCTGTAGCGATAATTTGCTGCTTATGTTTTAAGTCAGGGTAAATTGAATCCTCCCAGATATTTATTTAATGCATCTTGTATAACAAAATTCTTGTTTACCAGACCATACAAACTTTGTGAGTTCCTTATTACACATACAAGAGCACTTTTAGTGGGTATAATAGGGAGCATTTGAAAAATATATAAGAACCTCGGAAAGGAAATAATTTTATATAGATAACATCTACTTATGTATGTATGATAAGGGGTAAATGGGACCATCTCGTAAAATCTGCTATATTTCTAGCCCATAATGGTTCATAGTTTATTGTGTATAACTGAGAAGGATCTGAAGAAATTTTAATTCTTTAGTGTCACAAACCTGACTTGATTCACATTTGTTTTCTGGTTTCCAATGTTTCCAGGCTTGTCTGTGTCCATGCTGCTGCTCTGCATCCTCCTTGAGTAATCACCTGTGAGGCTCCCTGGCTTCAGCACTGGTCACATGATCCAAATGTATTCTAGTAATCCCACTTCCTGGTTGTGACCTAATTTCTGCTGTGGTCAGTAGCCAATCCCCAGCTACCTAGGGGGGATATAAGGACTCACTTGAGAACATCTCAGGGTATTGAACAACTTGTCTGATCCCTGTGTGTATCCATTCCTCAGAGTTCCAAGGCTCCAGGTTCCTGTCCAGAGTCCCTGTGGTTTTCTGTGCAATCTGCTGCTGCTACCTGCTGTTACCAAAGCTCCCTGGCTCTCTCCACCTGTCAGGTTACCTTCCTCATTGTTACCATCAGTGGTGTTACCATCAGTGGTGTTAGACTCCGCACCTCTGACCAGAGTCTCATCAACTCCCCCACCTTGCTGTGCCTGCACTGCCAGTGATCCTCATATGAACTGTCCTTGCCACTAACCCCCAGTGTTCCAGTTCCCAGAGTCCACCACTGGCCCACTGCTGCCACAGCCGGGAACACCAGAGTCCTGACACTAATTATGTTATCCATTGTATAGGGGCCCATTTAAAAGGAAAATTTTTAGTTTTGCCTCTGGGTAGAGGGCTAGTGCCTCTGATTTCATATAATTCATTTTAAGTCCTCCCACCTTTTCAAACTCCGCCAAAAATTATATTAATATAGCAACCGACTATTTAGGGTTAGACATATATAATAAAAGATCGTCTGCAAATGCCGACACTTTCAACTCATTTTCTGTCACTTGAATCCTTTCCACCCTTTGCTCAACTCATTTTGTCTCAAAAGCGGGTCTAGCGCCATGTTAAACAGTAAGGGGATAATGGACATCCTTGGCGGGTCCCTCTAAATAGCTGGAAAGAATTCGTATTCAAATTATTAATAGTGAGAAATGCAGAAGGAATATAGTATAATGTCTGAAAAAAGTGAATAAATTCCGAAACGAGATATTGAACTTGGAGAAGTGTCTCCAAGTACTTCCATAAAACCCTATCAAATGCCCAATCCACGACGCAGGTAAGGATAACCGTGTGTTTACTGTGATTGGAGTGAGTTTTATATATGGCTGCAATCAAAGATCTGACATTATGGACTGAATGTCGATTCTTAAGGAACCCATTCCGTTGGGGTGTTAAAAGATAAGGAAGAATTTTCTGAAGACGAGAGGCCATTCATTTAGTAAATATTTTTAATTCTTGATTAAGTAAAGAAATGGGTCTATAAGAAGATATTATTGTAGGATCTTTGTTAGGTTTTGGAATAACTATTTTTCTGGCCTTATTGAAAGATGTCAGGGTTCAGTTTCCCACTAGGATCGAATTATATTGTCGAGTTATTTCAGCTCTTAGTAATTTATAATAGGAGGTTGAGAAGCCCTCTGGCCCAGGGGTTTTGTGGATAGGTAATGATTTAATAATATTCTATACTTTAAAATCAGTGACAGGTGGTATAAAAACTTCCCTGTGTTCAGCGGATAAATGTGGTAATTCTGCTTGATTAAGAAATTGTGAAGTATTCAAAGGATAATGTGGTGGCGCTTGGTTTAGTGACAAAGTAAGACAAAAAGGCGTCAGTGATTTGAACTCGATCAGTGATCGTGGTTGAATCTATTTTTATTGAGATAGTAAAAGCAGCCAAAGGCCATAAACCTAATGATGATTACCCCATCTAAAATATCTATTCTTCCTGAATTGTAAATCTGAATTGGCCCGCTCTGTAACTATGGTATCATATGCTGATTTTGCATCTTTATATATTTAGCGAGTCCAATCAGATGGGTTTGTCAATAATCGGGAATATGCAGAGGAAACCTCTGAAGATGCTTTTTTTAATCAAGAATGATATTTTGTCTTCTGCAAAGAGGTAGAGGCAAAAATATAACCCCGCATCACAGGTTTAGAGGCCTGCCACAACAAATGTTTTTCTCCACTGTGAATATTATTATCAGTGATATAATTAGGAAACATTTGAATCAAATGATTTGTCAAATTTAGTAAATTAGTGAGATGATCTGGAAACCTCCAGTTAAAAGATTATGTTATAGCCTTGTCTAGGCGTAAATTCAAAAGGAATAGTCCCTAATGTCAGGGTTTAAAAAGCAACTTAAAAAATAGAAATATCCAAACAGATCTTGAGCGCTTTTTATCCTGCAGCTGCTGCCACTAACTAATGATGGTTCAATCTTATACCACCTCAAAAGCACCACAATAACCAATATAAGAGTGAGTCTGCAGTGCTGGACAATATGTTCAGTATTCAATGGAAGACAAAAATAAAATAAAAAAATATGAAGAATGTATATAATGATGATCTTTTCCACAATCCTTTTGAAAATATAAAAATTCCTTAATTAAAAGTCAAACATCTGGTGAAAAAATATTTACCCCCCCCCCCGCACAACACACACCTCAGCATAAAACAGTACGCACATACATTACATACACAAACATGAAACATCAATGAAAAAAAATGTGAAAATATATAACCATTATAGCAATATACAAAACATTTGGTCAATTTAAAAATGAAGAGATTTGTGGCCTGACCACCATGAAAGAACTTACTGGCCAAAAAAATATTTGTCTTTATATCCGATAAGTACCATAATATCTCCTGAGTATAAAGGATTAGCGCAAAAAGACATTTAGAGGATTGTGTTCATTGAGGCCATATGGGGCCACTACTGAGGAGGTGGATCCATTTAGCCTACAATTTCTTAAGAATTAATGCCCGATCACCCCCTCTGGGCGATGGAGGGACCCAATGATGCGGCACTTGATGAATGCAAACTGATGTTTATGCACAACACAATGTTGTGCCACTGGTTTGTCTGATTCTCCCTTCGATGATGCTTTATTGATGGCACTCTGATGGTAGCCATCCTCTCGGAAAGTGCATGTGGTAATCCCTACGTAGGTCAATCCACAAGGGCAATGAAGTAAGTAGATGACAAAATCAAGAAGACAATGGAGCTTATATCTTAATCAGATGGTCACTGTGCGGGTGGGGAAAACTGGCACAGGTATCAGCGAAATGCATGTAGTGTAACCAGCACATTTGAAACATCCAGGTTTCCTTATAAATAGGTATGATGGTTTATGCATAAGGAGTTTTATTAAATTTGTCTGTATGCCATCACTGGTTTCCCTGGTTTTACTGGGAAGGATTTACCCAATGTCGGGTCAGAAGCTACTACTGGCCAATGTTTGCGTATTGACCTTGAAATCACAGTGCACTTCCCATCAAACTGTGTGACGTAGACATTAGACGGCCCCTCATGTTGTACCTAAGAGGTCAATTTCTGTCGTGCCTTAAGTAAACAAGCATCAAGAAGTCTATTCAAATAACCCCGATCAAGAAAACGGGACCGCATCTCTTGGATCTGTACCTCCGCTCTCACGGGGTCAGAATTGTTCCTAAAGACACGCATAAACTGCAAAATAGGTAGACTGTCTCTAAGATTTGGTGGGTGATTGCTGGTTGCAAAAAGAATAGAATTTCAATCAGTCTCTTTGCAAAAAAGAGCGCTTCCCGATGTATTACCTTACCTTAAAGACAATGACATCTAGAAAATGTATTGATTCTGCATTGATTTGGCCCATAAATCAAACTGTGGTGGTCAAGCTACTGAGCTCAGAGAGCATGTTCTCAAATTCCACATTGGGGCCGCTCCACAACAAATAGATATCGTCAATAAAGCGTTTTAAGCATCCTTTACACAACATCTTTTATTTTAATATATATAATAATATGAGCAGCGCTGGCCTTTCTAAGGAAAAAACACACAGAAAAGGTTATAAATCCCATTTTCAGTGAGTAAATGATCCAGGACCATCATTTCCGGTCCCGAGTTGCATTCCACTTAAAGCACTCATGGTGGCACACGGCTGTGTGCAGGATACAATAAGGGTGTAAGTGAACCAACTTGTGATGGAGACATACAGTATATATATATATATATATATATATATATATATATATACACACATACACACAGAACAGGAACAGAGTGCGCTTAAGAGTGAAAGTACACAACTTTTTCCACAATGTAAAAATTTAATAAAAGCCCACAACACGGCTCATAAAAAATACAGTGATAGTACGGTCATATATTGGAATCAATTTGACAAAATCTGTGATAATTCAGTACAACAGCAGGCCCAACGCGTTTCGTCAACCACGTGACTTCATCAGGGGCATTTGACTACTTGATTATCAAAGCTGCAGTTGCTCTAAAAGTAACAATAAAGTATATCAGAAATAAACAGAGATGGAGACATGTGTATCTCATTTAAGCTGGAGAAGAGATTCAAAAGGAGGAGGAGGACAATGGAGAAGAAAACCAATAGAAACTACCGTTTGCAAAAAATACATATTTCTACACAAAAACACTATCATCATTTGCCATATCGGATTGACACAACTGGAAATATCTTCCTTTTAAAAAAAATTGATTAATTCTACATGATCAATTAATAATTAATGGGGCTAATTCAAATATATAATGGCATTGAGTCTGCACCCAAAAACAAAGTACACAATAAATACATAAAATATACATTCAAAAAGAAAATACATACATACAGAGAGAATACATAAACAACAATACCTTCTTGCAGTGTCTCAAATTGACTGAACACAAATAATTAAAGTGGATAATGATCTGGATGGGGAAATGCATACAATTGGAAAATTAGATTTTAATTTCCTTTTTCAATTGCTGTAACCACCACCAACACCAAATATGTGTGGGTCATGTGTAGGATGGACAAAGTTGGAACTTACATTACACCAAATGACAGAGCTCTTGTCAGTTTTTTGTGGTACACTTTTCAAAAGTCCCACTCAATTACAGATGTCAGCAACACAATTCATTCAAGAATCCACTTAAAAGAGCAAGATATAAATGTCCAATCAAATACGGATACATACAAAAAGAACCTATATAGGACCATGATAACTAGCAGGAGCTTTCAAAAACAATTAGTAAATCCTTAGGGCAAATACTCACATAAACCTGGGTAACCGGAAGCATGCTACATTGTATCCAGACTGCCGAGTGAATGCTTGTGTTAACAGGAAGCTATATATAGGCCTAGGCTATTAACGTCACTTCCTGTCTATTAAAAAACAGCAAATGCAAAAAAAGGACATTAACATCCTCTAAAAAAGGGACAGATCACTAATCCCCGGGCATATACTTTATCCTAAACCCCGCTGTGTTGTTGCACCCAAAGAAGTGCTTTCTTTGGACTGGAACGAACGGCGCGACCGCCGTGCGTTCCAAACCAGCACCATTTTTGTAGAGGTGGAACGCATATGCGTCGCCTCGGCGCTTATTGAAATCATCACAGTGCCTTCTTTAGGCTGAAACAGACGGCGTGAACGCCGTGCATTTTAAATCAGCGCCATTTTAGTTGGGTGGAACGTATATGCGTCCCCTCGGCGCTTGTTATATTGTTCATGCGGTTCAATCCGCCGCCATCTTTAAAACGGTGACCTGGATGCTCCCACAATATACTAATACCAACGGCTCTTTATAGACAATGTAATACTATATTCCAAAGAAATTGTTAACCCATTATTAGCCCTTGCTAAAATCAAGTGGGTATAAGAATACAAAGCAATAATACATATTATTTAAATGCGTTCCATATCGCCACCCTACTAGGCGATCTTGGAACGCAAAAACCGGATGTAGGGGGTGCTCTAAAATTTATGACAAAATAAATCTCCAGTTAGAAAACCCGAAGTGGGGACTATACTAAGTGCTCTTAAATGTGAAATATGATTTATTTTTAAATGGAACCTATAGAGGTCCCTTTAAGTGATATAATACTACCAATATTATGTCACTTAAAGGGACCTCTATAGGTTCCATTTAGAGTTAAAAATCATATTTCACATTTAAGAGAACTTAGTATAGTCCCCACTTCGGGTTTTCTAACTGGAGATTTGTTTTGTCATAAATTTTAGAGCACCCCCTACATCCAGTTTTTGCGTTCCAAGATCGCCTAGTAGGGTGGCGATATGGAACGCATTTAAATTAATATGTATTATTGCTTTGTATTCTTATACCCACTTGATTTTAGCGAGGGCTAATAATGGGTTAACAATTTCTTTGGAATATAGTATTACATTGTCTATAAAGAGCCGTTGGTATTAGTATATTGTGGGAGCATCCAGGTCACCGTTTTAAAGATGGCGGCGGATTGAACCGCATGAACAATATAACAAGCGCTGAGGGGACGCATATACGTTCCACCCACCTAAAATGGCGCTGATTTGAAACGCACGGCGTTCACGCCGTCTGTTTCAGCCTAAAGAAGGCACTGTGATGATTTCAATAAGCGCAGAGGCGACGCATATGCGTTCCACCTCTACAAAAATGGCATTGGTTTGGAACGCACGGCGGTCGCGCCGTTCGTTCCAGTCCAAAGAAAGCACTTCTTTGGGTGCAACAACACAGCGGGGTTTAGGATAAAGTATATGCCCGGCGATTAGTGATCTGTCCCTTTTTTAGAGGATGTTTATGTCCTTTTTTTGCATTTGCTGTTTTTTAATAGACAGGAAGTGACGTTAATATCCTAGGCCTATATATAGCTTCCTGTTAACACAAGCATTCACTCTGCAGTCTGGATACAGTGTAGCATGCTTCCGGTTACCCAGGTTTATGTGAGTATTTGCCCTAAGGATTTACTAATTGTTTTTGAAAGCTCCTGCTAGTTATCATGGTCCTATATAGGTTCTTTTTGTATGTATCCGTATTTGATTGGACATTTATATCTTGCTCTTTTAAGTGGATTCTTGAATGAATTGTGTTGCTGACATCTGTAATTGAGTGGGATTTTTGAAAAATGTACCACAAAAAACTGACAAGAGCTCTGTCATTTGGTGTAATGTAAGTTCCAACTTTGTCCATCCTACACATGACCCACACATATTTGGTGTTGGTGGTGGTTACAGCAATTGAAAAAGGAAATTAAAATCTAATTTTCCAATTGTATGCATTTCCCCATCCAGATCATTATCCACTTTAATTATTTGTGTTCAGTCAATTTGAGACACTGCAAGAAGGTATTGTTGTTTATGTATTCTCTCTGTATGTATGCATTTTCTATTTGAATGTATATTTTATGTATTTATTGTGTACTTTGTTTTTGGGTGCAGACTCAATGCCATTATATATTTGAATTAGCCCCATTAATTATTAATTGATCATGTAGAATTAATCAATTTTTTAAAAGGAAGATATTTCCAGTTGAGTCAATCTGATATGGCAAATGATGATAGTGTTTTTGCGTAGAAATAATAATATAAAAATATGTATTTTTTGCAAACGGTAGTTTCTATTGGTTTTCAATTTTTCTTCTCCATTGTCCTCCTCTTCTCCAGCTTAAATGAGATACACATGTCTCCATCTCTGTTTATTTCTGATATACTTTATTGTTACTTTTAGAGCAACTGCAGCTTTGATAATCAAGTCATCAAATGCCCCTGATGAAGTCACGTGGTTGACGAAACGCGTTGGGCCTGCTGTTGTACTGAATTATCACAGATTTTGTCAAATTGATTCCAATATATGTCCGTACTATCACTGTATTTTTTATGAGCCGTGTTGTGGGCTTTTATTAAATTTTTACATTGTGGAAAAAGTTGTGTACTTTCACTCTTAAGTGCACTCTGTTCCTGTTCTGTATTTCTATTTGTTCTGGGTCTCAGCTAACAGGGGACTCTCAGAGTTGCTGCTGTTCTCTATTTGGGCGCGGATTTTTGGGTACCTTTGTCTTTTGTATATATATATATATATATATATATATATATATATATATAAGCACAAAGACCGGCAACACTCACTGCTCCAACGCTGGAATACTTTGCTGGGTGCCCTTACTGTACAGATTGTAGGTAACTTGGAGGGCACGGCACTCACAGGCAATAAGGCAATGGAAGGCTAGTGTGATAGCAATGTTTCAATGCTTTTATTGCATTGTCATCAGGCTCAACAAAATGAAACAGTACTTCATACCTTTATACACCCACTACCATGTGCAAGGGAGACGCTGGCACCGGCTGAGCCGACTTCCGGGACAGCGGCTGATGACGTGATCGCGCCTCCGGCTTTTACTAGTGTCAGTACCTTCACCATGGAAACAGTACACAAATACAGAACAGGATGTGCATTTAAAACCCAGCACTGTGCGATACATGCTGAATGAACACGGAGCTATGCACCATCTCTGTGTGTACTTCCACATTCCAGATGTTATGTATGTAAGATACGCAACTATATTAACATTAGAAAAATGATCATTACTGATGACAATGATGCTGACAACATCATATGATATACACAAAAAGCCACTTGTTAGAAATCGCAAATAGAAAAGTGGCATCTAAATTATCTGCGCATCTTAACACAAACAGCCGGTATGGAAAAGCTATATGATATAAAACCAGGATGGTATACCAACTTATCATAACCTAGGTAATGTGCCAAACGCTCATTTAAAATATCATATTGAGCAGAAATATATCGATAATCGATCAATCATCTATAGATGGCTCTGAATTCACAACAATAGCACAAAAATATCACAGTAATGTCAAACGGCAGGTAAGGAATAAAACCAATAATTAGCTGCGCGTTAAGCAGCCAATGCCCAGATTCTCACTGAGCCCTTTGGGGGCCGATGTCTCTAAACGAGAAAATCCAGCGTGTTTCACATTCCAGAAGTGTAAGACCCCTATTACCTCCTCTTACATTAGGCGGAATGTGATCTATCGTAAAGAGTGTTTCAGGGCTAGAAAATGTTTCGGGATGGGTAGTTCACATTTACCGCCTGCCAAAGAGGCACGAATGGTGGAACGATGTGTTGTAATGCGCTCCTTAAAAGTCCTCTCGGTCTTATCTATATAGGAAAGACCGCATGGACAAATTAACTGACACACCACAAGTTTAGTCTGACAGCTCAAGGTGTGCCCAATTTTAAACGTAGCCCCTGATAACTGATAACGCAAAGATTTGATTGATAAGGTTTAGATATGATTGATAACCCAAACTTGTATATATTTACTTTATTACCTTTAAATATAACGGCAACGCTGAAATGATTGCACACCAACACAACCTTGTTATACAATGTATGACAATGCTTTACTTAAAGAATAACTTCATTACAGGTATCTGCAAATGCAGACTTATGGGCCCTACACACATGCCGATGTGTGCAGGGCTACCTAGCTATGCTAGGTCGGGCTGTGCTGCGCCGCTATCGCCTAGCACACAGAGCTGACAGCCCACACACAGAGCGAGCTGTCAGCTCTGTGTGCTAAGCGAGCGGACAGCACCAGTGTTCTCCGGTGGGAGAACACTGCCGATGCCGAGATTGATGGACACTGTCCGTCAATCTCGGCCACCGATAAAGACGCGCGGGGACGCGCGCCGATGCCGATACAGCCCCCACACATACACCGATGTGAGGGCATTTGCTAAGCGACTTTGCAAAACTAAGCAAAATCGCTTAGAAAATGCCTTAATATCGGCATGTGTGTAGGCCGTATAACACAAGAAACATCAAATTGATTAGCTAATACTTAAACAGTAATTCTAAATCAAATCAAAATGGAAACCTTACAAGGACAGTGATCAGCCATGATTAAACCTCCTTCATAGTTACCTCCAGCCCCCCGTGCTCAGGGCTGCCAAGAGAAATCCTGGGCCCCGGTACCTCAACTTTCCAGGGCCCCCATGGGGGGTGTGTAGGGTTACCACCTTTTTGTTGAGAGATTCCCGGACAGTGGCCCGCCCCTTGACATGCCCCCAGCCCCACCCCTTGATCCACCCCAGCCCTGCCCCTTGACCTGCCTTATCATGTTTTTTAACCTTTCCTTCCATTCTATTATTGATTTTGCACACCGTAATGCCCCTTACATGTTATACCACACACCGTGATGCCCATTACACGCTAAGCCACACCGCAATGCCCATTACACGTTACGCCACACAACGTGATGCCCATTACACATGCCAGGACTCTACAATTTTTTTTTTAAATCTGGGAGCCAAGATGAAAGTGTAATGTCAGAAAAACTAAAACCAGGGAAAGTGCGCACCAAAGGCGCACCAAATATTTCCACTGTAATGCCTATTATGTCACAAACCCATTACATAATGCCAATTACACATTATGCCACACACCGTAATGCCCGTTACACATGCCGCACACCATAATACCTATTATATATTACATCACATTCCGTAATGCCCATTACACATTGTGCACACACACAGTGATGCCCATTAAAAGTTATTTCGCACCATCCTCAATAGAGGATACACCTAATCTGCCCCACCGAGTCAATTTATATACCTAGCGACAGGAAGTGACATCATCATCCCCTATATATATCAATATAATGTGGGTAAACAGTATTACAGTATTAACAGGGCTCTGTACATTAAGGATAGAACACACATACAAACAAAGGGCATATTCAGAATAGTATAATATGTATTAAATAGCAAGAGACATACCAACAGCGCTGTTAGGCGCTAATTCCGCAAAACCGGATATCCGGGTTGCGTTCCACCTCAATACCAGAAGTACCCTCTGCGTTCCACCCGACTCGCGGTACGGACGTCAGGGGATCTCCGTAACTAGATGCCCAAAGTCTGTATGGACCCGCCCACTGAGCGCTACATAGTGCTGTGGAATGTGTCATAGTAAGGCAAGACGTGATATATATAGGTTAAACCATTTACGTTCCACTGAAGCGGTCGCCATATTGGAACTGCAATCAATAATGTATTATGCCTTCCACAGTACTCTGCAATCTAAACCCATGTGTAGGCATATATAATTAGAGATGTGTGATATAAACCGACCAGATTGGATACACCCGTATATATATATATATATATATATATATATATATATATATATATACATATATATATATATATATATATATACACACACATATATATATATATATATACATACATACATATATATATATATATATATATATGTGTATATATACATATATATATATATATATATATACTGTATGTATATATCCAAGGTCTCCTGGTCTTATTTACTACTTTCATCGAGTGTCGCCGTCTACCATACCTCTACATACATATATATATATATATATATATATATATATATATATATATATATATATATATATATATATATATATATATATATGTATGTAGACCAGATATCCCTCCTTTTTGGGGGGGGGAATTGAACACTCTCCTTAGAAATATGACAAAGTCATTCGTTTTGTAAAAAATGGTAATAGTAGTATACTTTATTTAATTCTCCTCAAGCCCCGACGTTTCGGTCCATATTCAGACCTTTATCAAGGAGCTTTAGCGAAGAGTCATCAGCGCATACATGGAGGCAAATGCCTCAGCCCAGGAGACCGGATCAGCCGTGGCTGATCCGGTCTCCTGGGCTGAGGCATTTGCCTCCATGTATGCGCTGATGACTCTTCGCTAAAGCTCCTTGATAAAGGTCTGAATATGGACCGAAACGTCGGGGCTTGAGGAGAATTAAATAAAGTATACTACTATTACCATTTTTTACAAAACGAATGACTTTGTCATATTTCTAAGGAGAGTGTTCAATTCCCCCCCCAAAAAGGAGGGATATCTGGACTATATTCGAGGGACATGGTTCACATGTCTCCTCTTTTGAACACCCCTGCAAGTTGTCCACAAGCAAGTGTGAGTGCGGTCTCACTGTGGTCTATATGTATGTAGAGGTATGGTGGATGGCGGCACTCGATGAAAGTAGTAAATAAGACCAGGAGACCTTGGATATATACATACAGTATCCAATCTGGTCGGTTTATATCACACATCTCTAATTATATATGCCTATACATGGGTTTAGATTGCATATACATATATATATATACATATATATATATATATATATATATATATATATATATATATATATATATATATATATACTGTAACTAATAAGCCAGGCAGGGCAGAAAAAAAAATGAACTTACAGGGCAGAGTCAGACAGATCCAGACCTCCTGTGGTTCCAGCCTCCCACTGCACCGTCCCCGACTCCCCATCCTGACTTTCCCCTCTCACGGCGGCATGTGTGCTGTGCAGTGTGCAAGCCAAGGCAGTCAAGCTGCTGCAGTCTGCAGACACACAGACTCGCGAGATAATGACAGCATCATCTCGCGAGACTGTCTCTACAGACGCTCCGCAGCGGTGGACGCCGGCCGCTACGACACTGACTGCACACAGACTGCAGTCACAGTGTGAGTAAGAGTGACACAGGCTGCCGCCCCTGACCCGCTCTCCCCGGCGCCCGGCAAGCTGCCGCCATACACACCACCCCCCCCCCAGCGGGGGTCCCCGCGTTCCCGCTGCCTGAAAAAGATTAAAAAAAATGGAATGTGTCTGTGTGTCCCCGGACCCGGGCCCCCCTGACAGGCCCGGGCCCAAGTAAAATGTACCCGCCCCCCCTGCCTCTCGGCGGCCCTGCCCGTGCTTGCTTGTTCTTCCTCAACTGCCTCCCTCCTCCTTCTCTAACTCTGATATTTAAACCTTATTCACATTAATTACTCATAAGCATTGAGTCTTATTGGCAAGCTCTGCTTTCAATCATGATGTCATAAATAACCCAACTTCCTTGTTACTTGGCAAAGATTCAGTGGCCTTGGGGGTCTACGCATGTGTGGCCCTGTCCCCATATAATTGATGCTTGTGGAGTCTAGGTGTCTGTTCTTGCTCCATTATACTAAAACCAAAAACAATTATCTATGAGAAATCACTTTTACAGCACTGTTCTGAATGATTAGCCATTTTACGTTTTTCTGCAAGTCGTGATTGGACAAAATGGTTGCTGCTTCTAACAAACACCTGTTGCGTAGCACAAAGGGTAGGCCTCATACGCCATGGCTAGTACCTTGTGCAACAAGCTAACGCCACCTGCAGCAATAAATAACAATATTTGAGAAAACAGAGTATAACAAAAGCATAGAATTATTGATGCATTATTTCTGTTTTAACAGTGGTCAATCAGCTGCTACTGTATACTGTAGTACAGTACATTACTGTGCTGTACAATACTTGTCATTTTTTCAAGCCATGCATGTACAGTACAGTAAATTCACAGTTACTGTAGGAGCGGATTGGCCAGTCATAAACTACTGTACTCACTACTCAGTGGGTGGCGTGCGACGCTTGTTCCGCACAGGACGCACGTGAAGGCGCCATCTTTATTGCTTTATTGCTGAGCTACTGCAGAAGACAGTATGGCAGAACGCTCAGCATGAAGAGCTAGGCCCTTCAGACGAGGAGAGCTCCTCATCCTGGTGGCTTGGCGGGACAGGCCCCTGGTGTCCAACCGAGAGGTTGTGGAGGCCTACCAGGAGGCTAGCCAAGCCAACAGGGTGTGCTTCCGGAGGGAGAGGACAGTGAGGGCCCTCCAGAGCCGATGGAGCAACCTGGTCCGTCGGGACCCCCAACTGCTGGACTCCCTAAGGGAATGTAAGTACAGTACAGTATTGGGTGCTGTATTTTCAACTTGTTGCCATGGGGGATTTCCTATTTGTTTTTAAAGTGCTGATTACTGTACAGCATACTTGCCTACTTTTGAAAATGAGTTTCAGGGAGATTATAGTTGGTAGTAGAATTTTGCACAGGTTGAGAGGGCATGTCATGCTCCACCCAAAGGGCCCGTCTAGTTCCATACTGTATATGGAGATATTGTGAAAAGAGATTGTGAACATGACACCTACAGATGGGGCAGCCTACATCCTGGCTGGCGGATCGCCAGAACGTCCCCGCTGGCGATCCGCCAGCAACCTCGCCATCCATCAGACTGAGATGCGCGTGCGTCTCACGCGCACGCGTGTCTCAGTCTACGTCGGCGGGGCGACGGAAACCCTGTCCATCTCCGCCTTAGGGAGACGGACAGGGTTAGGGGGGGGTGCGGGCAGGCGGCGGGGACCCCGGGTTACCGCCGACAAGCCAGCGGGGACCCGGGGAGCGGATGGAAGCGCCGTCAGAAGGGGACTAGCGCGCCTCTCATACGCGCCCGTCCCCTTCTCACCATCGATATGGTGCTGGCGGGGGATGGCGGCTGGCGTCACCAGCGCCATCCCCTGCCAGGATGGGACCTACTCCATCCGTATAGTACAGTACAAGCGTGGGTGTGTACTGAGAGGAATCTTTTAAAGTAGTCATTTTATAATGTACAGTATATTATATCCAAATGTAGATGAGCGCCAAAGCAGTTAGTAAGAGCTACTATACAGTACGTGGTAAAGTGCAGGGAAATGGCGCTGATGATTCAATGTACAGTATCTTTCTCTCATTCCTTTTTTCCCCAAAACATTTAACAATGTAATTTGGGTTAGGTGAAATGAGGGAGATTGCTAGACTAATGAGGGAGATTGCTGCTACAGTATTTCAGGGAGTCTCCTGCAGAATGCAGGAGGGTAGGCAACTATGCTGTACAGTACATGCTTATTGCCATGGGTGATTTCCTACAGCATTTGTTTTCAATGTGGTCCAGAGCTGGCCCTAGCCTAAATGACGCCCTACTGTTGGCAAGATTTTGGCTGGTGCCCCCTAGCACCGCCACTAGTTCTACCTCAATAGGCCACGCAGCACCTGGCCAGTTCTGCTAACATTTGGTGCCTTTTTAGCTGAAAATTCATCTTACAGTATTTGCATTGTTATGTGACCAGGACACACAAGGAGTTTTTGATGATTACAATAATATGCGGCATGCCTATATTCTGTGTACGGCTGTGGCTGTACCTGCATATGGAATGCTACAGTATAGTATGTTACAGTGATTTCCATGTGTTAATGGCGATTAAATATGACCAAAGAAACAATAAGTGAAAAGCGTAGGTTACGTTGTATGTCCGTAACCTGCGTACCCTTTATACCTAGCTACGTGCGAACAAAACGTAGCGCAGCGTAGCGTACCTTTATTGTGTATTATACACCAAAGAACCAATACCTTAATAAGAGATCCTTTCGCAGGACTCTGACTCTAGTCTGCGAATATACCTTTAAGGACAGTGTCCGTAATATACCTTATCGCTAAGTGCGAATAACAGACACAAACCACTGTATAGAAATAAGGAGATAGAAACTCCGTAAAAAGATGTATTTAAGTCCCTAATGGACAAAAGGGGGTTACAGGAATAGAAAATACAGGTATAACAAGTAATACAGTAGTCTAAAGGCCCCCATACACTATACGATTTTGGGACGATTTCATCCGATTTCGGCACTTTGGGCCGATAACCAGATGAAATCGCCTCAAGGTGTGTGATGTATGATCCGATCCGATGCGCGGTCCCGTGCGCATCGGACCTGATCAGGGAGGTCGGACGGTCAGCACATAAGATCATCCGACCTCCCTGTATGCTATGCATATGCCTGCCCACCTGTCAGGCATATGCATGCAGACACCGGGGGGCGGGGGAGCGCGGCGGGCAGACACACTGACCTGGCTGCGGCTGGGCAGCTGTGATCACAAATAGCAGCGCTGAGCGCTGCCGCTGCGGGATGGGACGGGACGCACAGTGGCGGCTATTAGATTTTTAAAATCCCTGTCAAATGACCGGCCGTTCTGTGATTGGCTGAGAGCTCTCTCAGCCAATCACAGAACGGCCGGTCATTTGACAGGGATTTTGAAAATCTAATAGCCGCCACTGTGCGTCCCGTCCCATCCCGTCAGCGGGAGCAGGGGGGGGGGGGCCGCGCAGAGTACCAGAGGGAGAGCCGGGCAGGAGAAGACGCTGCCAGGCAGCGCGAGTGGCGCCGGGAGCAGAACACTTTAAAAAAAAAAAAAGCCCATACAAACGCATAGGAAGCCATTGATTGGCTGAGACCTCTCTCAGCCAATCGCTAATTGGCTGAGAGAGGTCTCAGCCAATCAATGGCTTCCTATGCGTTTGTATGGGCTTTTTTTTTTTTTTTAAAGTTTTCTGCTGCTCCCGAGTCCCGCCGCTGCCTGGCAGCGTCTTCCCTGCCCGGCTCTCTGGTACTCTGCGCCGCCCCCCCCCCCTGCTCCCGCTGACGGCAGGGGCTCCTTACATGGCTCCCAGCATCACCGGCGCCCCCCCTGCCTCTCACCGCCTGCCCCCTGCTCCTCACCGCCCGCAGCTCCCCGTTACATGTGGTAAATCGCAAGCGATTTATCACATGTAAATTTGGCACATCAAGTGCCAAATTGTATGTGAGCCTCCCGGGGAGCTGCCGGGCAGCTCACAGGAGAATTGGGTCCGACTTGTCCTAAGGACAAGTCGGCCTAATGTATGGGGGCCTTAACAATGAGTATAATAATCAGGCTCTGCTAGGGGAAGAAAAACAGATACAGGACACAATCAGCCAACAATATAATAAAAGAAAGTACCGTGAATGCAACCATTTACCGTCTCATCAAATATGCGCAGCGCAGTCCGGTCGGAGCTCGCTATCGTTCAGGGTTGAACTATAGCCCGGTCGAAGGTCAGGGAAAGGAAGATGTGCCAAAGTGACCGAGGCCGCCCTGGGTCACCTATCTTATAGGGTCAGAAGGGGGAGGTCAAAGGCCATTCCTATTGGTCAGGGTTCGTATGTCAAGTCCTCTGTGATTGGGGCAAAGTAATACAACTGGTTTGCAAAGGTGCAGGGGGAAGGTGAACTTTGGAGTCCTTTGTCTGTTGGTATCGTCGTCAGGGGTTGTAAATAGCAGTAAGAACCGGTTTTAATAGATTCCTTTGTTATACACTTTTTAACAGAAACTGTCTTGGGAATATGGATTTTGTCCATAACTATCGGACCGTATGGATTGCGATTTATTCGCAATGACCGGAATACTGCGCATAAGAAACGGAACGTAACGGTACTAAACATTATACAGACGGATGTATGCAATGCTAACTAAGCTATGTGTGGTACTCTAAACCTTTAACTATATTTTAATTAGTGTCAGTATGTTATTATGAATTTATGTGTAATAGTATGGCTGCGCTTCTGGTCCACTTTGTCACACAGACTCGGGTATGGAAACTTTATTTGCGCAACTCTGCGAACCAAAATGGCGGCCATACTATCCTAAAATGGCGTGTATGCAACTCGACTTTAACACATGAGTACACTATTTCATATGCAGATACAGCCTCACTCACACAAAGAATATAGGCATGCTGCATATCATTTTATGCCTAGCTGCTGGTGCCCCTAGGCATTCCAAACGCCCTAGAAATTTGCCTAATTTGCCTATGCCTAGGGCCGGCATTTGTTTTCAATGTGGTCGTTACATGCCTGTTGCCACATGCTAGTTTCCTACAGTATTTGTTTTCAATGTGTTCATTACATGTCTGTTGCCATGGGGTGATTACATGCTAGTTGGCACGAGAGATTTCCGACAGCATTTGTTTTCATGGTGGTCATTACATGCCTGTTGCCATGGGGTGATTACATGCTTCTGTAGTTGGCACACATGATTTCCAACAGTATTTGTTTTCAATGTGGTCTTTACATGCCTGTTGCCATGGGGTGATTACATGCTGTATACTGTATTTCTTATTTTTACAGATATCAGCAGGATAACGCCACTGGAGAGGCTCCAACGCCATTGCAAGTACAGTACTGTAGCCTGCTGTACACACAAAGATGGATTTTGACTTTCAAACATGTGGCATACTATACTGTACCTGCTCTACTCCTGGACTTCCTTGCCAGTGCCAGTTGCAGAGGTGGGACTGCACCATTGTCCAAAGTTCAAATAGGGGAGCCACACAGTGAGTCCTGGACTGTGGTGTTTGGGATGGCAGTTGGTGGGGCTCCCATGTCTGATTTTTGGACTCTGATGCAGTCCTGCAACTCTGCAACTGCCACTGGCATGGAAGTCAAGGAACAGAGCATTTTGTCCCTCCTAAAATGTGTCATGTTGGGAGGTACAGTAATGTATGCATGTGGCGTCATACTGTAACACATTGTACAGTACAGGTGCTTTTCCACAGTACCACCAAGTCAGCAGCGCAGCCCGTGGCGGCGTACACGACCCCCACCCAGGAGGCCACTGCCAAGGAGGAGGAGGAGGAGAGCAGTACCACCCCCGAGGAGGAGGCAGGACACAGCGCGGATGGTAAGTATTGTACTGTATAACACCAGTGTTCCCGCCATGTGTGCCGAATATTATAATACTTGTGGGCCCGACATGTGTCCTGCGTAACACCTGTGGGCCCACCATGTGAACCCTATAACACTTGTGGGACCCACATGTGTGCCATGCGGTATAACACCTTGTGTACCTTATACCATCTGGGGTCCAACCATTTACTGTATGGTACAGTATGTTTAATGTATTTTGTCTTTTTTTTCTGTTGCAGTGTCCGAAACCACGGTCACCGCCCTGGAGGACCCGGAGCAGCAGCAGCAGCCGGGACCCAGCGCAGATGGTAAGTATTGTACAGTATAACACCAGGGGTCCCGCCATGTGTACCAGAAAAAACTGTACTTGTAGGCCCACCCTGTAACATAGTACTGTACCTGTACGATAGTAATTAAGGCTGAAAAAAATATGTTAGTCCATCAAGTTCAACCGACTGTACTGTACTGGACAGTATCTACAGTAACTTGTAACTACTGTACTGACTTGAGTAAAACATACTGTAATCTGCAACACAGTAGGATCCCCTTAGTGCCCCAAAATGTATCCAGTTTTGATTGCAATTTATGAACAGTAGTTGCTGTAACCACCCCCACCACCAATGAATGAATGTTACTGCTCAAATGGTGAAGTTTCTTCTTAAAGTAATTCAGTACGGAATTTACAGTATTTTCCTCTAGTACAGTACATGGCCGCGTGTTCTTAGTATACAGTGGGCCTGTTAGTGAACAAAGGCTTGTTACAGTATTTTCACCGTATACTATCTGGGGTCCAACCATTTATTTATTTAGACTTTTTTTTTTTACAGTCCCAGCATCCGAAAGCCTCCCCACCACCCAGGAGGAGGAGCTGAGCACCTCCACCCCGCCCCAGGACCATGGTGGCCCAGAAGTGGGAAGCCAGAGCTCTGGCAGTGGTAATCATTGTTACAGTCACTATTTTCTGAAAGTACTGTATACTGTGGTACTAAACTGTATTACTGTTATTATTTGCTTATTTTACAATACTTGATATCTTTTATGCACAGGGCGTCTAGTCATTGACACTGACGTGGGGGAGGTGGAGGAAGAGGAGCAGGAGGTGGAGGGACATGAGACAGAGGATCCAGTCCCCAGCACGCACGGTAAGTATTGTACAATATAACAACAGGGGTTATCCTGCCATGTGTAATCGAACACGGGTCTCCAGCATGAAGAGCCGCGCAGCTATTCACTACACTACGCTGCTTATATAATCAGTGGCATCCGCAGCCCTATTGGCGAAACCTGAGTCGCGGCAGCGTCTGATACGGTCCTTTAATGAATTAGCGCTGTAATGTGATGTAATGTACTGTACTGCATTTCAGGTCAAGTCGTCCTCCTCCACCCCTGGAAAGGGAGGAGGCGATTGACTTCAGCTGGATACACATTATGCACAGTACCAACAGTTTAAAATATTCAGCATCGGCTACGTGAACGTGAAGGTAAATGCTTGTATAGGATCATGACACTACACAGCCCTTTTGCGCGCTCCGATGTTCACGAGAGACTCATTGGCACGAGCGTCTCATTTCCTATGAGCGTCTCATCACACACGAATGTCTCATACTGTATAGCGCTCTGTACGGCGAATGGCGAGATTCCATTGGCACAATACAGTATACCACTCTGACTAGCTTGATGGGGCATTAGCCACCCAGTGGTGGCAGATTGTATTGCATGGCGTGCACCCACGCCCCTTGGCGGACGCCGGCGCAAGAAGAATATCGGAGCGACAGAACCTCCGCCATGGCGGCCTGGATGAGACCTTCCCCATCTCTACCAGATCGGGAAATAGTCCCTCAGTTTTATAAGTGTTGCGCCTATCAGGGCATATGCCCCTGAGCCTGATAGGTGTCTGTTACGGTAATGTACTGTTTATTGCATGTGTGCAATTTCTTGCTGTCCAGTGTGGGCTCAGCCAGGTGACTTCCCTGTGTGAGTGATACATTGGAAATCCAGGGCTGACACCCCCCCTCACAGGAAACAGCCATCAGCTGAGGGGGCTGTGACATCACAGATGACTACAAGGGGTTAACATGGCTCATTATACAATCCCAAAGGGGACATCCCCTTTATCAGCATAATTACCTGTCCATTGTTGTAACAGGGATCCTTGCAGACTACATGTCTCCAAAGCCACAGGGGGTCTCCATATGGCTCTGAGACACTTTCTAAAGAGCAGGATTGAAATCCCTCTGTGATGTCACCAGGTGAGAAGAGCATCCTGGGTATTTGGAAGTTTTCAAAAGGTCTCGCACAAGGTTTGGGAGTTGTTGAGTTTGAGAAACTGCAGAGTAGACAGGCGGCTGCCAGGAACCAAGCCTGTCCGCCTGGTGCTGGTAATGGGAACGCAGTCAGGCATATTGCCCTCACCAGAGCAACACAGGTGCCTGGCTTAAGTGTGCCAGCTGGAGCTCTGTGACTTTTCAAAGGTGCCCTACTCCCAGGAGTAGTGATTGGCGCAGGCCGAGATCAGCAGGACGACATCATCGCCCTCCCAGCGACCAACATTCAGCAGACGCAAGTATTCCCTGAGGTGGATATTCCCGGTATAGGGGCAGGGGTTCTTGCTTTGTGTGGTTCTAGTTCTATTGGTCTATTCATAACTGTATTCTATGTTAATGCTTCCTGATATAGATATATATATATATATATATATATATATATATACACACACATACACACACACACACACACACATATATACATAGTGTGGTTACGGTTTACATGTTTGATTTAGTCTTTATGTAATAAAGGTGATCTTTCTGTGGTCTTTCTGTGAGATCTTTGGTACTCGGGAGGAAATTGGGGCCCATGCGGGAAGCATAAGTCACTCGGCGCAGATGCATGACCCCAGGATCCCCACAAATATGCCTAAAAAAATTCGTAGTTACATAGTAAAATACAATTTTTTTGGGCGTATTCGTATTTTTGCCACATTCGTATTTGTATTTACAAATACGAATGTATACGCCATCGGAAAAAATGAATAGGAATCACCATTCAAAAGAATGGTGGTTCCTAATTTTCAATACAGCCGCTAATTAGCGTAAATCGGCCATCATGGCCGGCCAAATACACCAGGAAAATATGTTTCAGTTTCCTGGCATATTTGGCTTTAGCCTGCACGGATCAGTCAGATCCGTGCAGGCTTCAGTGTAAAAAAAATAGATAACCAGCACCAGCTGAAAGAGCCGGGGCTGGTATTAAAAACCAAGAAACTAACCAGATAGGGGTTCCCCAATTTTTTAAAACCAGCCCCAGGCTCCAGACCCGGGGCTGGTTCCCAAAATACAGGGGGAAAAAGGAGTAGGGGTTCCCCGTATTTTAAGAACCAGTCCCAGGACCAACCAGCCAGCAGGGTAATGCCACAGCCTGGGGGAGACTTTTTATACAAGTCCCCCCGGCCAAAGCATTCAGCCCTACCGACCAGTCAGCCTGGCCAGGGGTCCTGGGGAAGTGGGGACCCCCCCAATAAAGGGGTCCCCCCCCTCCAGGACTTACCTGGCCAGGCTTAAGCCTGGTGCTGTCCCCGGTACCCCTGGGCTGTGGGTACCGGGCTGATTGGAGTGTAAAAAAATAGAATTATAAACTATTGTCTTATACTGTGGAACTATGAGTCCCAGCAAGCCTCCCCCGCATGCTGGGACTTGGAGAACCATAAGTCCCAGCATGCGGGGCATTAAAGGTCCCGCTGCCACTTGTAGTTCCACAGTACAATAAATAGTTAAATAAACACACACTGACACACATGAAAAATAAAAGTTTAATACATACTGTACACATACATACTGATACTTACCTATCTTGAGCCCATAGGTAGGTCCCTGGGTCCGGGGTCAGGTGCTCCAGGGTCCGGGGTCCAGGATCTGAAGAAATCCATTGGGGTACCTGTGGAAGCAAATCCTACTCACCAAGGTCCTCCGGCGTAGATCATGTCCTCTTCTTTCTGACCTAGTCGAGGTCTTCAACAAAAAAAAAATTACTACCCGCTCACGGACTGAGGAGAGACGCCATTTCTTGGCTCCTGATTGGACGCTAGGTGGCCAATAGAAGTATCAGTATGTATATGTACTGTATGTATTAAACTTTTATTTTTCATGTGTGTCAGTGTGTGTGTTTCTTTAACTATTTCTTGTACTATGGAACTATAAGTGCCAGCGGGCCCTTTAATGCCCCGCATGCTGGGACCGTGCAGACTGCCTATACAAATTCGTATTAGCTACTGTATGTATGGGCCAGTGGCGTAACTATGAATTGGGCGCCCCCCGCGGTTAATGGGGGACGTCCCCTGCCGCACCCCCCCCTCCCCATCCCCCGCTCGCAGCCTTACCTGTCTTGCTGGTCCCGTCCCGGCTCCCTTGCTGGCTTCATTCTTCTGCTATGGAGATGGACCAACACAAAATGTCCGCCCCCATACAGCAGACAGTTTATTGTGGTCCGTATCACTAGCACAAGAATGACCAAGACTGAAGTCAGGTAAGGCTACAGGGGGCGGATTGCCGGGCAATGGGTGGACGGGAGGGGGCTAACTATAGCACCACAGCCCCCCGGCGCCCCCACATGCACAGCGCCCCCCGCTAATACAAATTCATACGAATGAATACGACATCGGGGATTACAAAGCAGTCGTATTTGACTGCTTTGTAATTTCCGATCCGGAAAACGAATTTGCATACGGCTAATACAGCCATATGCTGTCGTATTCATTCGTATTAAGAATAAGAGTATGAACATTCGTATTCATATTCTTAGTAAATTTCCCCCATTATGTCAATACACAGACAGTAGTGACTTGCATCTGGTGGGATAGTATGGGGGATTATGAAGGAAGTTGGAAGACACAGGGGGTCGGCCACAGCTGCCAGGTGGCATAGCAGGGGTGGTGAGGGGATAGACGCATACCAAGGGTAAGGAGAAGATAGGATTCAGTTAAAATCCCGGCGGTCGGGATCCCGGCGTTCAGAATCCCGACCGCTGAAATCCCGACTCTTTCTCCCTCCGTGGGTGTCCACGACACCCTCGGAGGGAGAATAAATTAGCGTGCTGAGCGTAGCGAGGCACCAGGCCCGCTGCGTGGCGAGCGCAGCGAGCAAGCAAGGGGGGCGATCCACGTCCCCCCCTTGTTGGGATTTCGGCGGTCGGGATTCAGGAGTAAAACTGCATGCTCCTTATCACATGCAAATGACCTCTTTCCACCTCTTTTCAAGGCAGCTGCAGCGTTGATTAGCTCTATTGGCATCAGCTCCTCATTTGGGGACAGAGCTTATGCATGCATGTTGATTGGAGTGGACAGTAGAAATAAAGGGAGGAGCTGGGAAGGTGAAAAGGCTTCTGCCTGCTTCCAAAAGCCAGCAAACCCACTGCTCAACACATGCCAACCAGCCCAATGTGCAACACATGCCAGCCAGCCCAGAGCTCAACACATGCCATCCAGCCCAGTGTGCAACACATGCCAGCCAGCCCAGTGTGCAACACATGCCAGGCAACTCATGCTGAAAACATGTCATCCAGCAAGCCAAAGGTGCAACACATGCCAGCCAGCCCAGTGCTCAACCCATGCCAGCCAGCCCAGTGCACAACCCATGCCAGCCAGCCCAGTGCACAACACATGCCAGCCAGCCCAGTGCACAACACATGCCAGCCAGCCCAGTGCACAACACATGCCAGCCAGCCCAGTGCACAACACATGCCAGCCAGCCCAGTGCACAACACATGCCAGCCAGCCCAGTGCGCAACACATGCCAGTCAGCCCAATGATCAACACATGCCAGTCGGCCAAGTGCTCAACACATGCCAGCCAACTAGCCCAGTGATTAACACATGCCAGCCAGCCTAGTGCTCAACACATGCCATCCTTCCAGTCCAGTGCTCAACACATGTTGAGCAGTGCATGCCATGGTCCCCTTCATGGCTGTTAAGCCCTGCCCCTTCACTGCTGCTAAGTCCCACCCCTTCATGGCCACTAAGCCCCGCCACTTCATGGCTGCTAAGCCCCACCTCCTCATAAAGCCTAAATAAATGCTGGATAGAACAATCAGCACTGTGTATCAGCTGCAGCCTGACCCTGACAGCCGGGAAGCAGGTGGAGTATTCCAACTATTCTCTAACTACCATCCTATCTCTCAGCTCCCATGCCTCTCCCAGCTACTGGAGAGACTTGACTACTCTCACCTCACACACTTTCTTAACTCTCACACCCTATTAGACCTACTTCAGTCAAGCTTTCATTCCCAACTCTCAAAAGAGAAAGCAAAGACTAAAGTGGTGAATGATCTTGTAACTGCTAAGTCTAAAGGCCATTACTCACTACTTATTCTTCTAGATCTCTCTGCTGCGTTTGACACTGTTGATCACACTCTTCTCATACAAACACTACACTACCTAGGTCTTAATGATACAGCCCTTTCCTGGTTTCCTGGTTCACATCTTACCTATCTGATTCCTCTTTCAGTGTTCACTTCTCTTGGCAGTATTCAATGTGAAAGTTCTCCGTGCATGGAGAGCATTTTATTTCGCTCTCCATGCACTCTCCATGTTCCGGAGCCTCCTGCTCCCACTATTCAATGTTTTGAAGACTCGCCGCCACTCGCGGCGAGTCTTAACCCCTACAGCGGACGAGCGTCCGCGGCAGGGAGCCGGAAGCAGCCAGAGAGATTATAGTCTCCCTGGCTGCTCCAGAGGAATGTGGAGGGGAGGGGGGCTCTCCTGGATCCAGGCAGCACAGGCTGCCCCCCCCTATAGCCAGCGGGGGACCCAGTATTCACTGCACCCGATCGTGCATATTAACGATCGGGTGCAGTGAATATATGAATATGTAATGAGCGGCTCGAGCGCTCCGGCCCCCTGCTGGCTGCACTGTGTAAAAAAAAAAAATATATATATATTTTTTTTTTAAAAATTAAATATATATTCATGTGCTATAAGCACATGAATAAAAATAACATGCCCCTTCACAGAAAAAAAAACAGATTTTTTGACACCAAAATTAAAAAAAAAACCTTTTAGTTTAAAAGTTCACATTCCATCTCCCCATCAAAAGATGGAGAATTGCTACACGGAGAGACACGGAGAAAATCACTTAGAAAGACGGAGAATATTTCACATTGAATAAGGTTGCTCGCTTTTGGAGAGCAAAATGCTCCGTCCAAGGCGAACAAAGCACAAATTCTCCACAAAACACGGAGAACTTTTCTCATTGAATACTGCCCTCTGACTATACTTCCTTTTCACCACCTCTGTCAGTCGAAGTTCCGCAAGGCTCAGTCTTAGGTCCTCTGCTTGTCTTAAACTATACCTCCTCTCTGTTAGGTTTCAGGTGTGAACCCGCAGCCGGGACTGCTGTTTAGGACAGCCACGGTGGGACCCTACGCTGACTCTGTTGACCCCCAAAGCAAGGTGGCCGATTCCTGCAGATGCTATAGCTTCGCCTGTAGCCGCACATTTGAAAGGGTGAGTTAAGCCCGCCCTAGCTCCGGGGAAGCCAGGTTTTTTTTTGAGGAGACAAGGAAACAGCGACTCTCTAAGGGTACAGACAAAAGGAAATCTGGCTAAGGAGGCCTAAGTAAATGAACTAAGGAAAGAGGCAACTAGCCAATAAACTAACTATGCTGCTAATAGCGCCAACGACCTAGTCGCCAAAACACCAGCGACCCTGTTGCATACACAAGAGAATATTACACCACACCAATAGCACACGACGAACAAAACGCACAAGACACCGAACACAGAATAACCACCTCTGGTCAATCCTCAGGCAGTGAAAACTAAGGACACAGCGGTTTGCTGCGGAACACCCTCTGATAGAAATAGAGGGAAGAGAAATAAAGAAAATGCCCAGGAGGGCAACCAGCAATAAAGAAAGAACCAGGTCCTAAACAGGGGAATTTACGGAACTGGGAATAATCTGCTTAGGCTGAGATGAGACCGCAGAGAAGAAATTCCAGGAACTGACAGGCACAGGAACCATAGAGGAATCAGTCAGGTATTCAGCGTCAGAACAGAAGCTATTACCGGTGGGGTCTAGCTGGGCTGGCTTCCTTAAAAAGGGAATGTGCCCAATCACAGAGGAAGCCCTAGCCCAGCCTAATTACCCCAATGTGTGGGAGCGCGTGCTGGACAGCGTCCTACATGCTGCCCAGCAACGCCATAGTGGGGAGAATCACACCTGCCGCCTGTGCCCGCCGGCGTCCTCCGTTGCCGGGCAACCCCAGTGGCTTCCAGCGGAGGATGCGTCCGGCAGCATTGTCCACCAGCATCTCTGGTTGCCAGGCAACCAGACCCGGCGCTGCTGCTGGAGGGCCGGGTGGCCGGGCACCCCTGCATCACTGGAGCACACCTCTGACGTGTAACACTCTCTTGGCAAACTCATCAGCTCTTTCGGATTTCAGTATCACTTGTATTCTCAATTGACGATACTCAAATCTATCAACCCCAAAATTGTCACCAGTGGTTTTGGGCTGAGTCTCTGAATGTCTATCTGCCATCTCATTCTGGATGTCTTCTCACCACCTCAAACTCAACATTTCCAAAACGGAATTACTTATATTCCCACCGGCCAAGAACAGTTACCATCCTGATATCGCCATAACTGTTGACAACTCGACAATCTACCCTACCTTGCAAGCTCGTTGCCTTGGGGTCATCCTTGGCTCTAAACTGTCCTTTCTTCCCCACATTCAATCTGTCTCCAAATCATGTTACATGCATCTAAAAACATATCGAAAATACGACCCTATCTCACACAAGACACTACCAAATCTCTTATCCATGCACTCATTATATCCCTAGATACAAGTTTGTCTTTGGCGCTGGAGGCTAAAATGGTGTAACTTGTCACCCTGCAGCCACCACGTTGGAGGATTGCTAGCCTCTACAAAAAAGCACAAGAAAGAAAATAACGTGGGGCGCTCAAAGGTGCACAAGATGAAATAAAAATGTATTAAAAACAAAAACAAACACTTAATATAACAATACATTAATTAAAATTGAATTGATATACAATCAATGTGTGTGTGTATTATAAGGGCACGGTAGTGCCCTTATATTAAGGCTGAATCCAACGAACGGATTTTTCCCATAGGGAACTTTTCGGATGGGGGCATGGTGTTTGAGGGACTGCACCTCAAAAGTGACAGGACGTACTGAGCTGAAATTTGGCACGTACGTGTAGAATCGTCAACCGGTGCTGCGTGCCAAATTTCAGGGCGAAATATTAAAAAATGACCAATTGGGAGTGATCTAAACTTCCAACTGCCAGTTTTTTCCTGAGACTCGCGAAATGACACTTTGTCACCCATGTTAGTCTATGAGGGTTTTTTTGGGAAGGCATAACTCGGGGTAGAGGAACAATTCAGACTTGGGGTTTGTTTTATTAGGTAGGTATTGTCCCAGTGGAGTGCCTTTTGGGGTTTAGGCTTTTCAGATAGGTGCAGTTTTTTTATAATTTAGTGAAACATGCCCCATTATAGAGATAGGGATTATCAACTTGTTGCGCATGCGCTGTGTCCACCAGCAGGGGGAGTACTCGAATAGGCTTCACTTAGGTGCACACACATGGCTGACCTGCCCGAGTAGCTGTTTTGTTCTGTGAGCAGAGGACAATTACGATTGTTTGTGTTATGCAGGGGGCTAAGGAGTGTTATGGGGTTAAGAGGGACAGACTGTGTGATTAATAGCACTGACACCACTTTATTTAATTAGATTGATAATCTCCGTGCAGTGCCAGAGGCGACAGGAGAATAAGTGACGTCAGTGAACTGGGCGGGATATTCAAAAGTGCTTTACCAGCACTGCCTGTCCATGTCCTCTGCGTGCAGGCTGACCATCAGCTCCATGCCTTCTCTCCCTCCAATGAGTTACAGCCTCCCTCTCCCCCCTCCTGCCCGTAGCACCAGCAAGCTTTGAGTCCCCCTACCACGTCCTCCCCACTGCAGCCTCAGTAGGTCTCCCCCTTCCTACTTCTCCCCTCCGCCAGCTTTCTCCATCCCACTGCTGACAGCCTCCCCAGCCAGCTCCCTCTCATTTTTAAACAGTAGGTGCCGACAGGACACTGCCGACAGTGCCGAGAGATAGCCAACTATGAGCAGGGGGCGGGGCTACACGGGACCGGAGGGGGCGTGGTTACACGGATCCGGAGGGGGCGTGGCTACACGGGACCCGGGGGCGGAGCTACACGTCCACCAGCTTCCTCTATCCCACTCCTGACAGCCTCCCCAGCCAGCTCCCTCTCATTTTTAACTGTAGATGCCGACAGGACACTGTCGAGAGATAGCCAACTATGAGCAGGGGGCGGGGCTACACGGTACCCGGAGGGGGCGGGGCTACACAGGACCTGAGGGGCGTGGCTACACAGCTCCAGAGGGGCGTGGCTACATGGGACCCGGAGGGGCTGCTGTCAGAAGTCAGAGAGGGAGCCACTACAGATCCCCAGCTGCTTGTGATGTAAGTGTGTGTGTTTATGTAGTGCGTGTGTTTCAGTGACTAGGACTGTGTGTGACTGACTGCCATGTGTGGGTGACTGATTTGTATGTGTGTGTCAGTGCGCTGTGTGTGGATGACTGCCATATGTGTGTGTGTGTGTGTGTGTGTGTGTGTGTGTGTGTGTGGAGGGGGGGGGGTGGGATTATTAGATCGACCTAATGATGGTAGACAATCATCAGGTCAACATTCTGCAAGGTCGACAGGTGCCTAGGTCAACAGGTGTTTAGGTCAACATGGGGCAAAATTGACAGGTGTTTGGGTCGACTTGGGACCAGGTCGACACAGCCGTTAGGTTGACATGGGTTAGGTCTACAATAAAAAGGTCAACAGTGTTTTTACTGTTTTTTTTACCCAAATGTCGACAGTCGACATGGACACAGTTTTACACTGCGTCCCCTCGCATGGCTCGCTGCGCTCGCCATGCTTCGAGCACGGTGCCTCGCTATACTTGGCACACTATTTTATTTTCCTGCCACACCCTAGTGGATAGTAGGGCATGAAATACCGACTGTCGGCACATGTCGGCTCAAAAAAAGTAAAAACCTCATGTTGACCTCATGACTGTTGACCTAACCCATGTCAACCTAACTGTTGTGTCGACCTTGTTCCTTGTCGACCTGGACACCTGTCGACCTTGCAGTATGTCTACCCAACAGTGTCAACCTAATGACTGTCGACCATCTTTAGGTCGACCATATCCCGTGTGTGTGTGTGCACATCAGTGACTGGGGGTGGGAGGTACTAAGGGAAAAATGCATTTTCAAATGTACATAGACCCGGCTGCCGTATCTTCGCCGGCCAGAGTATCGCCACCCAATAGAAGCCTATGGGCTTCTTATCGCCGCCCACCATAAACGCAGACCCCACTAGTCCCATCCTCCGTCAAACAGGTATTGCGGGGGGGGGTCTCCGTCACCGAATTCCGATGTACATATGCGCTAGCATCACTGTGGTGGCGCGGTGAGGGGCGGCAATGTATTTTAATACATGCTGCCCTGGGTGCTGTGTGTTGGTGATAGTGTGTGACTGCTGTGTGTGTGAGAGTGTGAGTGTGTCAGTGACTGGGAGCTGTGTGGGTGACTGCCTTGTGTATTTCAGTGACTAGGTGCCGGAGCAGGAGGATCGGGAGCCCAGGGAGGAATTGCTGCTGCTCTTCACCGTGGCATCTCGGCATCTCTGCAACTGGCATTCTTTTTCCACCTGTGGAAGTGCCTGGAGTGGCTGCCGGAGGCCATGTGCAGGAAAAATCCAGATTGACATAGGTAATTGGGCTGTGGGTGGGTTACTATGGTGTGAGTGCCAGGTAGGAGGCACAACGCACATGCCAAATGTCAGCGCCCCTGACACATGCCCCTGAGCACCAGCCAGAGCCCTGTACCAGCACACCTGGATCCTGTGTCAGTGACTGGGTGCTGTGTGGGTGAATGTCTTGTGTGTTTTTTAGTGATTGGGTGCTGTGTGTGTGTGTGTGTGTGTGTGTGTGTGTGTCAGTGACTGAGGGCTGTGTGTGTGTGTGTGTGTGTGTGTGTGTGTGTGTCAGTAACTGAGGGCTGTGTGTGTGTGTGTGTGTGTGTGTGACAGTGGATGACTGCTGTGTGTGGGTGACTGCTGTGAGTGTGTGTCAGTGACTGGGTGCTGTATGTGGGTGACTGCTGTGTGTGTCAGTGACTGGGAGCTGTCTGTGTGTGTGTGTGTGTGTGTCAGTGACTGGGAGCTTTGTGTGGGTGACTGCTGTGTGCATGTATGTGTGTCAGTGACTGGGAGCTGTGTGTGGATGACTGGGTGCTATGTGTGTGTGTGTCAGTGACTGGGAGCTGTCTGTGTGTGTGTGTGTTCGTCAGTGACTGGGAGCTTTGTGTGGGTGACAGTGGGTGACTGCTATGTGTGGGTGACTGCCGTGAGTGTGTGTCAGTGACTGGGTGCTGTGTGTGGGTGACAGTGGGTGACTGCTGTGTGTGTGTGTCAGTGACTGGGAGCTGTCTGTGTGTGTGTGTGTGTGTCAGTGACTGCGAGCTTTGTGTGGGTGACTGCTGTGTGCATGTATGTGTGTCAGTGACTGGGAGCTGTGTGTGGGTGACAGTGGGTGACTGGGTGCTATGTGTGTGTGTGTCAGTGACTGGGAGCTGTCTGTGTGTGTGTGTGTGTGTGTGTGTGTGTTCGTCAGTGACTGGGAGCTTTATGTGGGTGACTCGGAGCTTTGTGTGGGTGTGAGTGTGTCAGTGACTGGGAGCTGTGTGGGTGACTGCCTTGTGTATTTCAGTGACTAGGTGCCGGAGCAGGAGGATCGGGAGCCCAGGGAGGAATTGCTGCTGCTCTTCACCGTGGCATCTCGGCATCTCTGCAACCGGCATTCTTTTTCCACCAGATGGACTCTCACCCTGTGGAAGTACCTGGAGTGACTGCCGGAGGACATGTGCAGGAAAAATCCAGATTGACATAGGTAATTGGGCTGTGGGTGGGTTACTATGGTGTGAGTGCCAGGTAGGAGGCACAAGGCACATGCCGAATGTCAGCGCCCCTGACACATGCCCCTGAGCACCGGCCAGACCCCTGTACCAGCACACCTGGATCCTGTGTCAGTGACTGGGTGCTGTGTGGGTGAATGTCTTGTGTGTTTTTTTTCGAGATTGGGTGCTGTGTGTGTGTGTGTCAGTGACTGGGAGCTGTGTTTGTGTGTGTGTGTGTGGGTGACAGTGGGTGACTGCTGTGTGTGGGTGACTGCCGTGAGTGTGTGTCAGTGACTGGGTGCTGTGTGTGGGTGACAGTGGGTGACTGCTGTGTGTGTTTGTGTGTCAGTGACAGGGAGCTGTCTGTGAGTGTGTGTGTGTCAGTGACTGGGAGCTTTGTGTGGGTGACTGCTGTGTGCATGTATGTGTGTGTCACTGACTGGGAGCTGTGTGTGGGTGACAGTGGGTGACTGGGTGCTGTGTGTGTGTGTCAGTGACTGGGAGCTATCTGTGTGTGTGTGTGTTCATCAGTGACTTGGAGCTTTGTGTGGGTGACTCGGAGCTTTGTCTGGGTGTGAGTGTGTCAGTGACTGGGAGCTGTGTGGGTGACTGCCTTGTGTATTTCAGTGACTAGGTGCTGGAGCAGGAGGATCGGGAGCCCAGGGAGGAATTGCTGCTGCTCTTAACCGTGGCATCTCGGCATCTCTGCAACCGGCATTCTTTTTCCACCAGATGGAAACTCGCCCTGTGGAAGTGCCTGGAGTGGCTGCCAGAGGCCATGTGCAGAAAAAGCCAAATTGACAGATGTAATTGGGGTTTGGGTGGGCTACTAAGGTGTGACTGCCAGGCAGGGGTGGATTGGCTCTGGCGAAAAACCGGGCCACTTTCCGGTGGGCTAGCCCATAACTCATTAGAACTGGGACAGCAGCTCTCCCCCCTGGCTGGGCTGCATGACCTCAGCGGTTAGTGCCTGCAATGTTTTGCCAAAATTCATAATGGAGAGGCTGAGCCTGAGTGGTGGGGGGAGGATGTGGCATTGCGGCTAAAAGAGTTGAGCTGATAGGCTAGAGGAGGTGAGTGCCGAGTGGCCTGTCAGCGCTGCGGGGGGCGAGATGCAGCTGGAAGAGCTGACACACTGCTAAACTCAGAGGGTTACCCCCCGCCACACTGACAGGCCCTGCAGCCGCCACAGGACAGGAGATATGTAAGTGGCGGGTGCATACTCAATGCTCGTGCTATTTCATCCTGCGCTCACTAGGACAGAAACCGCTGATAAGTGTTGGACCCCTAGCTACCGGAGCCTGTTGCTGATGAAAACAGATAGAAGTAAAGTGGTAGGGGATAGGGGGCATGTGATATGATGCTGCTGCTGTGTGAGAGAGATGTCGGGGGGGGGGGGGGGGGGTGCTGTATGTGATAGAGGTGTGTGTGTGGGGGAGTCGGTCTTGTGTGTAAGAGCTGTCAGTGGGGGATGGTGCTTTGTGTAAGAGGTGTCATGGGGGGGGGGTTGGTGCTGTGTGTGTGTGAAAGAGGTTTTGGTAGGGAGGTTCGTGCTGCGGGAGAGGTGTGTGGGGTTTGTATTGTGTGAGAGAGGTGTTGGAGGGGGGATGGTGCTCTATGTGAGAGGTGTCAGTGGGAGAGGGGTTTAGTGCTGTGTGTGAGAGCTGTCATCTGGGGGTGGGTGCTTTGTGTGAGAGCTGATGGGGGGTTGGTGCTGTGTGTGAGAGAGCTGTCCGGGAGGGTTTCGTGCTCTGTGTGAGAGAGGTGGCGAGGGGGGGTGGGGGGTTCTGTGTATGTGAGAGCTGTCAGGGGGAGGTGGTGCAGTGTGTGAGATAGCAGTTGGGGGGTTGGTGCTGTGTGTGAGAGGTGAGAGAGCTTTCAGGGGGGGCTTGGGGCTGTGTGTGAGTGAGGTGGTGGGGGGTTTGGTTCTGTGTATGTGAGAGCTGTCCGGGGGGGGGGGGGGGGGTAGAGTGTGAGAGAGCTGTTGGGGGGGGCGGTGTCAGTGGGGGGGTTGCTTTGTGTATGTGAGAGAGGTGTTAGTGCATGGGGGATGGTGCTGTGTGTGAGAGGTGTCAGTGGGGTGGGGTTGGTGCTTTTTGTGTGTGAGAGGTGTCAGGGGGAGGGGGGTTGGTGCTTTGTGTGTGTGAGAGAGGATTCAAGATGGCTGCGGGTGGACTGCTGTGCATGCGCTGCTACCTGCAGCTCCTCCCATGGGCCTTTGCAGAGCAGAGCACTTGATTGACAGCTCACAGCTCTGCCTCAGACTCCCCGTGACTCCTGTAGGCCATGCAGCAGTGTGCGTGTGGCTATGGTTGTGTATAATTGGAAGCAACATTAAACAGCTATTCTTGTTAACTGTAATTCCGGGTCCCAGCATCTTCTGGAGCTAATGCGGATTAGGAAGCTCAGGAGGGTGTGAAGACTGCACGAGAAGGATCCAGTGAACCGGAGTTCCCCGCTGGAGATACCCAGAGCTGAAGTGCGATGTTATGAAGTAAATAATGTCCGGTGCATCTCCTCTAAAAGCAGGCTCCTTTCATCCTTTCAACACAGGAGGGTCAGGTTAGTAGCCACTACACACTCCCACACAGCCTAACCCTATCCATATACACATCCCTTCACAGCCTAACCCTATCTACAAACACACACACACCTGTACCCTAACCCTATCCATACACACACCCACCCAGCCGCAGCCTAACCCTATCGATACACTAGTACTGCTGTCCCCCCCAGTGCCCCCCGTGTGTACGCTGTCTGCCCTCCAGTGCTCCCCGTGTGTACGCTGCCCCCCCACAGTGTCCCCCGTTTGTACGCTGTCCTCCCCCAGTGCCCCCATGTGTGCGCTGTTGTCCCCCCCATTGCCCCCGTGTGTACGCTGTGCCCCCCATTTGTGTATGCTGTCCCCCCCAATGCCCCCTGTGTACGCTGTCCCCCCCAGTGCCCCCCGTGTGTACGCTGCCCCCCCCAGTGCCCCCGTGTGTACACTGCCCCCCTCCAGTGCCCCCGTGTGTACGCTGTCCCCCCGTGCCCCCGTGTGTACGCTGTCCCCCCAGTACCCCTCGTGTGTACGCTGTCCCCACCAGTGCCCCCGTGTGTATGCTGTTGTCCCCCCAGTGCCCCCGTGTGTATGCTGTTGTCCCCCCAGTGCCCCCATGTGTACGCTGTGCCCCCCCATTTGTGTACACTGTCCCCCCAGTACCCCCGTGTGTACGCTGTCCCCCCAGTGCCCCCCGTGTGTACGCTGTCCCCACGTGTGTACGCTGTCCCCCCAGTGCCACCCATGTGTACGCTGTCCCCCCCAGTGCCACCCATGTGTACGCTGTGCCCTGTACCCCTCACGTGTGTACGTTGTGCCCCCCAGTGCCCCTCGTGCGTAAGCTGTGCCCCCCTATGTGTACCCCGTGTGTACATTGTCCTCCTTTAATGCCCTACAGTAAAGCTTCTACACGCTGGGTGTCATGCTCTTTGCCATGGGTTTCATGGGCTGGATGTCTTGCCTGTTGACAGGGGTTTCATGCACTGGGACGGGTGTCATACTCAATGCCAGGGGTTTGTAATGCTTGCGGCCAGGGGTAATGCTCATTGCCAGGGGTGTGTTATCATTAAACATTTAAAAAATCGGTACTTATGTAGTAACTGGGCTGCCGATTTTGAAATCGGGTCCATCGCATCGCATCGCACCCGACCAAATCGCATGCGATGCGATGCGATGCGATGCGATGGACCCGATTTTTCCATAGGATTCAATGTTAAAATGGACTGAGTCCATTTTAACATGGAATTCAATGGGAAAAAGGGGTCCTTTTCATACCCCTACTATCCAAGTGGGCATGGAGTTGGATATAAACCTGTGGCGAGCGTAGCGAGCCACCGAGCCCGAAGCGTGGCGAGCGTAGCGAGCCCCGCGAGGGGACACAGAATACCGTCCCCTCGCGGGGCTCGCTTCGCTCGCCACGCTTCGGGCTCGGTGGCTCGCTACGCTCGCCACAGGTTTATATCCAACTCCATGCCCACTTGGATAGTAGGGGTATGAAAAGGACCCCTTTTTCCCATTGAATTTCATGTTAAAATGGACTCAGTCCATTTTAACATTGAATCCTATGGAAAAATCGGGTCATCGCATCGCATCGCATCGCATCTGATTGTATGCCTTAACTTAAGGCATACAATCAAAAAATCGGCAGCCCAGATACTACATAAGTACCAAAAAATCTAATTTTATTCTTACACTGAAATTTAAATTTTAAAATAAAAAATAAATAAATTGAAAAAAGCTATGAAATTCCAAAGACAAAAAACCTTACGGTTTCACATGTCCCATTAAGGCTTCTTACACATGATCTGGCATTTCTGAAACCTGTTGTAACTCTTCCACTCAAACGCCAAAAAGCAATGAAATTCCGATCATTAAGGCTGACGCCTTAATGGACGTGTTCCTTGCGCAATACAGATATGGTACGCCATCACAGCCTGTGGGTAAGTGCAGATTCAGCACTCTCACAGAGTGAGATTGCTGTCACTCACACAATGGTGGAGCTGCTAATTCACAGATTTGTGTGCTCATTGGAATACACACATGCAGTCTATGCAACTGAAGGTCTGAGCAGTAAACATAGCCGAGAGGATGGGGTAAAAGTGGTGGTGATTGGGGGAGGAGACAGTGTGGTGCAGATGAGGAGGAATATAAATGCGTAGATGGTGGAAAGGCTAAGCAGCACTGATGGTAGACTAACAAATGCGGATGGGTGGAAAACAGTGGCACAGATTGGGGGAGGTAAGACAGAGTGATGCGATTGGGTGGGAAACAGTGAAGCAGTTGGAGAAAAGACAGAGTGGACCAGATAGGAGAGAGACAGCAGTACAGTTGGAAGGAAACTGTGGCATGGATAAGAAGGGCAGAGCAGTATGGATGGAGGGGGGGACAGAGTATCACTAATAGGCAGGGAGGCATTGGCACAGATAGAAAAAAACAGAGTGGCATCGGTGTGGAAAGACAGGGCAGCACAGATGGGGAAAGAAACATTGGTGCATATGAGGGAATACACACAGCAGTAGGTATCGGGGAAGACAGAGCAGCCTGAAGGCGTATAGGAGAAGAAAGTGTCGATGCATAGTAGTTGAGAGTATTATAGTTTTTGCAATTATGAAAGATGTTTCTGGTAACTGCATGTGAATACTAAATGAAATGGATATAGGTAGTGAGTGTGAAAGATGTTGGACCCTCAGTGGGATAGTTCTAGTAATAGTGTTTACCTGCCATCTTTGAAAACCCATGCAGTTCCTCTACCCTGTCTGGGGTGTTGCTGTCTGCTGTAGTTTTTTAGCACAGGTCTGGTTTGCAGTGCTGATATACAGATCACACTGTGCAAGAAGCACTACAGCAGACAGCTACACCCCAGGCAGGGAAGAGGAACTGCATGGGTTTTCAAAGATGGTGGGTGCTAGAATGAACACTATCGTAACTCAAAGGTATAGACAGTTTTAGATGATTGCAGGTACTTATTAGGATGAGTGCGCCACATAACTGCTCAGACCTTCAGTTGCATAGACTGCATGTGTGTATTCCAATGAGCACACAAATCTGTGAATTAGCAGCTCCACCATTGTGTGAGTGACAGCAATCTCACTCTGTGAGAGTGCTGAATCTGCACTTACCCACAGGCTGTGATGGCGTACCATATCTGTATTGCGCAAGGAACACGTCCATTAAGGCGTCAGCCTTAATGATCGGAATTTCATTGCTTTTTGGCGTTTGAGTGGAAGAGTTACAACAGGTTTCAGAAATGCCAGATCATGTGTAAGAAGCCTTAATGGGACATGTGAAACCGTAAGGTTTTTTGTCTTTGGAATATATATATATATATATATATATATATATAGACAGGGGGGGTACTGTTGTTGCGCTCACACTCTTTATGAGGTTTTTTCACGATGGGCTATGATGCCACCTCAGATCAGTTCTTATAGGATTGTCCAAGTGCAAATATGTCCGTTATATGGATGGCTGCTTATTTCTCCTGTTGAGACGTTTGTTGTGGCGTCTTGGGTAAATTCACTGGGAAAAAAGGGGGTGAGAAAATAGCGCTCTATGGTGTAGTAATTTGCATAGCCATTTTGTAATTAAATAATATTGTGCGTACCGTATAAAAATAAATTTTGTGCTTATCAAACAGTTCTTTGTCTGTGTGGGTTCTTTTACCAGGATAATACCCGGATAGTGCCGTTTTCAAAGAATCCTCTTTGTCCACAGTTTCTTTCAAAAACCCGTACAATTAGGGACCAGGTATCCCACAGTGGAAAAAGAAGAGAGAACTCCAATTATAATTAAAAAGGAGTTTTTAATAAAGTGCTTCAAAGTATAATGAACAAAATTGCTTACATAAGTAAAATGAGTGCTGGAGTAGTAAACGGTTATCCCTCAACGCGTTTCATCACTTATGCCATATGCAAATGGCTGGACTTCATCAGGAGATCTCCTGATGAAGTCCAGCCATTTGCATATGGCATAAGTGATGAAACGCGTTGAGGGATAACCGTTTACTACTCCAGCACTCATTTTACTTATGTAAGCAATTTTGTTCATTATACTTTGAAGCACTTTATTAAAAACTCCTTTTTAATTATAATTGGAGTTCTCTCTTCTTTTTCCACTGTGGGATACCTGGTCCCTAATCGTACGGGTTTTTGAAAGAAACTGTGGACAAAGAGGATTCTTTGAAAACGGCACTATCCGGGTATTATCCTGGTAAAAGAACCCACACAGACAAAGAACTGTTTGATAAGCACAAAATTTATTTTTATACGGTACGCACAATATTATTTAATTACAAAATGGCTATGCAAATTACTACACCATAGAGCGCTATTTTCTCACCCCCTTTTTTCCCAATATATATATATATATATACACACACAAAGGAACACCGATGGCTGATTAAGCTGGAGGTGACATAAATCACCTAAGGGATTTCATGCTGGGAAGAGATAGCAGTGGGGACAGATAGGGCTGCGGCTGGCAGCCAATGGGTGTCAAGGGAGGAGTTTTAGCAGGGCAGAGGGTCTTTTGACCAGAAATCAGCTTCCTCTCTGGAAATTTTTGTCCCTGGTAGGTCGCTTTAGCTGCTGCTCCCGCGTTTTACTGAGGGTTAGTAGAGAATTTTTCCTTTCTTTACTCATTCAATCTTTCCTAACCTGTTTTTTCTCTAAGCTGTCCCTCACTCTTTAGTCTGTCCCCAGTTAGTGTAGCTTAGGAATTCACTATGCCCTGTCCAGCGCGCGCTGTTAGGCCCCCCGCCCGCCTGGCTGACGGCCTGGATTCACCTACGGTACTGCCCGCTGCCGGTGCCTACCAGGTCTTGCGGCGGGGTGCCGGGAGAGGTCGGACATCTGCCCGGGGTGCTGGCGCGGGTGCCGGACGGTCGCGCGCATCCCCCGCTGATGACGCGGGTGGCAGCGCTGACACGGCTAGGGCAGGGCGCCCGGCCGCGGATTCAATGCAGAGGGGACGGGGCGGGAGGGGGGCTCGCAGCCGTGCTGCGCGAGGCACAAATGTAGGAAACAGGCGGTCAGGGAGAGGCGCCGCTGCGGGCGCTAGGTCCGTGGCGGCGCATGTGCAGATGGGGCACGGGGACAGCTCTGACCATTCAGACGGCGGCACTGTGGATCAGGCGCCGCGGGTCAGGCAAGGGCAGGCACTGTGGGTTACCCCAGTGCACGGGGTCCCAGGGCATGCTGCAGGGCGCCCTTCAGGCATTCCCCTGCTGACTGCGCAGGCGGAAAAAGACTACCGCACGGCGAAGCGAAAAGGGGGTATAGGGGAGGCCACCTATTGTAGTTATCAAAGATGGCAATCGGGGCTGTTCATGTTTGCCGCCTGCTACCTAGAGACAAGGCCGGAGGAGCACATGAACATGGTGCGTTATATGCATACTGTATGATACACGAAATGTTCATGTCTGATGGCGGCACGGCGTGGAAGTCCTATGATGAGGACTTCCGACACAAACAGTCGGGGTCTTTCATCGTAGATTTCGGTTGCAAAGATGTAGAGCTGTGGGTTGGGAAGAGACCTGTATCCTCCGAGGCACCTCCCCCTCCTACCCCTCCACCTACGCCGCCAGCTGCAGGCGTGGTGGCTCGTCGGGCTAATGCACCCTTTTTCGTGGTGGCGCGGGTGGCGCACCCGCGGGCAGATGTTTTGGCTTTAATGGGGTGGGATGCAACTTGGGAGCGCGCTGTAGGTTCAAGCATGCCTGCGCCCGCTGTTGGGGTCCTCACCCGGTCAGGGATTGCAACAGGGGGCGGCAGGGAGGAATTCCGCCCAGGCCTGGTGCCGGGGCTGCTCAGCAATAAGGCCCCCTCCCCGGTCCGGGTGGATCGCATGGCCAGATGGCTGAGCGAATACCCGGACAAAGCCAGTGCGGCCTTCCTGGGGGATGGTTTCCAGTTTGGCTTTCGCCTGCCTGTTAGAGGCGAGGTTAACACGGGATCCCCCAGGAACTTGAAGTCCGCGGTAGACATGCCTCATGTTGTGCTGGACAAAGTGGCAAAAGAAGTTGCTTTAGGGCCTTCCGACTGATGCCGCTGCATCCGGATTCGTTCCGGTTCATGGGCTTTCGGCTACCCACGGGTTTTTACGTGGATAGGTGCCTGCCCATGGGCTGTTCGATCTCATGCGCATATTTCGAACAATTCAGCACCTTCCTGCATTGGTGCGCGCAAAGGGAGTCGGGGGAACAGGATTACCTGGATGATTTCCTATGCGTGGGTCCGGCTGGATCCCCACGTTGCGGGGCGCTGCTGGGGATAGTTCAGAGGTTGTTTGGGTTTTTCGGGGTGCCCATTGCTGCCGAAAAAACGGAGGGGCCGGTCACTTGTCTCTCCTTTTTTAGGCATAGAGATCGATACGCTGTGCGGCTGCTGCAGGCTTCCCCTTGATAAGCTTGAACGGCTGCAAGGGGCGGTCTCGGTAGCTCTGTGCGCGGGTAAGCTTAGGTTGCGCCAGCTGCAGTCGCTGCTAGGTTTGCTACATTTTGCATGCCGGGTGATCCCCATGGGTCGGGTTTTCTGCAGAAAGCTCGAACGCACCATGGCGGGCATCCGGATCCCGATGCATTTTGTACGCTTACCCGCTGAGCTAAAAAGGGATCTCCGGATTTGGAGCTCCTTTTTGGAACGCTTCAATGGAGTGTTGATATGGCCGGCTCCGCACCGTAGCAATGCTCAATTGGAATTGTTCACGGACGCGGCCGGCGGGATTGGTTTTGGGGCCTACCTGCACGGGGCATGGTGCGCTGAACCATGGCCCGTGGAGTGGTTTGCCGAGGGCCTCACGAAAAATTTGCTGGAATTGTTTCCTATAGTGGTGGCACTTGAGCTGTGGGGGGATAGCCTGAAAAATGCATCCATAGTTTTCTGGTGCGATAATTTAGGAGTGGTCCAGGCCATAAATCGTCTCTTCCAGTGCTGCGGCTGCTGTCGCGTTTGGTGTTATGTTGCTTGCTTTTTGCTTTCGTTGCCAAACATGTGCCGGGGGTAGAAAATTCTATAGCGGATGCGCTTTCTTGGGGGGATTGGGCACGGTTTCATGCCTTGGCCCCTGATGCTGGCATGTTTGGTGAACCCTGTCCCCCTTATGTTTGGCAGATGATCAGGCCGGCATGGAGGGCTTAGCCATGCGGGCCATCGCACCCAGGACTTTGCGATGCTACCAGGAAGGGTGGCTTGAGTGGGAGCGTTTCAGGCTATCCTCCGAGCAGGCAGGTAAGACGCCTAGGGGAGCTATGGTGTCTTTCGTTTGGCATCTGTATTCATTGAATTGTTCTGTTGCCGCTGTTAGGCGGGTGCTTTCGGGGGTTTTCTTTTTCTCTGCTTTGTATGGTCGTGTTGACCCGTCTAAGTCATTTTTGGTTTCTAGGGCTTTGAGGGGCTGGCAGCGGGCCACTCCGGTAGTCTCCGACCGTAGGCGTCCGATTGATATTGCACTGCTTCCACCGCTGCTGGGTGCCCTCCGGGACATATGCTACCCACGATACGAGGTGATGTTGTTCCGGATGGCATACGCAATGGCGTATCACGGGGCCTTTCGGATAGGGGAGCTGGTGGCACCGCGTAAGAATGCCCCATCGCCTTTGGACGTGGCCGATGTGGTGGTCCAAAGGGATTCTGTGCTGTGTCACATACGACGGTCCAAGACTGACCAGGCTGGGAGGGGGCGGTGGCTGTCCCTGCTCCCATGTCCGGTGGAAGTGGTATGTCCGGTGGAAATGGCCCTGGCCTTCCAGCTGGTACGCCCCGACCACACGGGGGCGTGGTTGATGCATGAGGATGGGTCACCGCTTACTAGGTACCAATTTTGTCATGTCTTGAGCCGGGCGCTGGGGGCCTTGGGCCTCGATCCAAAGGAGTTTGGGTCTCATTCCTTTAGGATCGGGGCTGTTACGTCTGGAGCTGCGGGGGGGCGCTCCGACGCAGAGATTCAGTCTCTGGGCCAATGGCGCTCCACAGTCTTTCGCAGGTACATTCGGCCAACTCTTTCTGTCACTTTACCGGATCATGGTTCACCTGATGCATAAGCACCCCCGGGGGCACAATTCGGCTGATATCTAATTTGTCATGGCGTACCTGATAGATTACTCCGGGGGTTTGTGTGTTTTGTGCCTCAAGATCTGGTGCCATGGTCCAAAAAACTTTTTATCTTTTTCCCCTCTTGAATGCTTGTGTTGAGTTTGTATTTGTCGGTGTGATGTTTAATAATGTTATACGCTGTTGCAGGTCGGCGAGATGTCAGGAGCGTGTGGGTCATGGGCCATTCGTATGTCTATAGGGCAGCAAGATCGCCTGGGGCCTCAGATGTGTGCATGTATCCGGAAGCAAGAATGGTGCGGTGGCTGGGCGTGAGAGGCATGCGTTGGTGTGCCTTGCAGGAACACCTGTCAAGGGCCATGCAGAGCTATGGCACCCCCAGGGTGCTGATTTTACATTTAGGTGGACAACACTTTTATTGGCAAGCTGCTCAATCAGAGGTCTGTCATTCAGGTGCCAACAGGGAGGGGTAAATCTGGTTAGGAAAAAAACAGTTTGTATCCCTATTGCACACTGAATGAGAAATATACATATAATAATCAGATAATACAGAGATCTTGGTTGCATATATCTGCAGATATAGGGTTAAGCCCCCAGGCCGTACGTCAAGGCATCTCTGTCACTGGGGGTCCCTAACACTGGGTATGGGTCTGGGGTGTGGGCCCCCAATATGCCGACACAGGCTGACTACTCCAGGGCAGCACACTAATGAAAGTTAGTAGGTGTTAAATAAGAAGCACATAAGTGCTATGTAAGGAGGTGAAGGTGTGGTTAAAATAATACATACAATGTGATAGGGAAAAACATAAATGTTAATAAAGTGTTAGGGTGTGTCAACCTGGAGCAGACCAGCCATACCAACAAAGAGGGAATCACACTCCCAAACCCATCCCATGCACAATAACAAATTTATGGGCCTAATAGCCCAGTGTAAGGCCACATGATAATGGCTTACAACATCTGAGAGCCAGCTTACCTGGAGATACCCCTGGCTTCTCCAATGGCACTCAGGTGTCAGCAATACCTCCTAATGCTGACCCATCTGTGCCTCTCTCAACTGCACAACACTTTTATTGGCAAGCTGCTCAATCAGAGGTCTGTCATTCAGGTGCCAACAGGGAGGGGTAAATCTGGTTAGGAAAAAAAAAACAGTTTGTATCCCAATTGCACACTGAATGAGAAATATACATATAATAATCAGATAATACAGAGATCTTGGTTGCATATATCTGCAGATATAGGGTTAAGCCCCCAGGCCGTACGTCAAGGCATCTCTGTCACTGGGGGTCCCTAGGTGACAGAGATGCCTTGACGTACGGCCTGGGGGCTTAACCCTATATCTGCAGATATATGCAACCAAGATCTCTGTACATTTAGGTGGAAATGATGTTGGGCAATGTACGACTTTAGAGCTGCGGTCCCTTATCATCCGGGACTTGCATATTGTGGCACAGGCGTGGCCAGATTGCAAGCTAGTTTGGTCAGCCATGGTGCCCAGGCGCGTGTGGAGGTCGGCACGATCTTGCCCTTGGGTGGATAGCTCTCGCAAAAAGGTGAATGCAGCTGTAGAGAGATATGTTTTGGAGAATGGAGGTGGTGTCATCCGGCATGATGGCATCATTTTTCGGAGTGATAAAATGGATTTTGATTATATTAATTGTTGCATCAATGTACAAACATTTATTGTGGAAAACCAGCAAGGACATATCAATTGTGACTTTGAAAAGCTATTGCAAGCTACTATCACCTGTTGTCATCAATCAAAGACTACCAGCTCAATCTATTCTGAAGCCTCATCACCTGTTCCTGTCAATCAAAGACCAATCAACAAGCTATTATGAGGATCACCAGTTGTTCCTGTCAATAGAACTTTATGTAAAGGGTTTAGAATATATACATTACAACATGTCTTACGTCAGAAAGTTAAAAGAACTGCCTAAGACCATATATGAAATGATTTAAATAAAGGTAGTTAGCATTATCACCATATATGAAAGCACACCCATACTATTTGTGGCCATAGATAGATAGGAAGTTTAAAAAGTATAAATTGGATGATGTGACGACAGCAGGGTGGGAAGTGCTGGGGCCCCGCCCCTCACACTCCTCCTCCACACTCCATGTTCCTGGATGTGTGCTGTGCTTTTCTGTTCTGTCTGTCTGGAATTAAGCAATATTGTATAATATATTATTTTGGATAAATATGTAATTACGTGTCATTTATTTATCCTCGAACTTAACAGTGGATTTATTCCATACTTATCAATGGTGACCCCCGACGGCTGCTGCCTTCTGCATTGGACTGCCTGCTCCATACTTATATGTGAGTTTCCACACAAATAAGGTAAGCGTACCTTTTATTTACTGTAATGTGGTTAATAAGTCACAATGTGGGGAGTAGGTGGTCTAGTGGAGAACGGTATGTGACACGATATATCTTATGTGATATTGCTTATTCTTATTCTAAATTGGAAGACTTATTATAAAAACTGTAGTTATTTTCAAAATACAAAAATTATAGGCTGATAAGAAAATAGATGTCATTTAATCGCAGTGAGTGACGGGAAGTCAGCTCTAGTATGTGATAGGTACAATGACTATTGTGTCATAAAATATACGCCTTTCATTTGTACGGGTTTTTAAAAAAACCTATGAAACTTCGATGAGATATGTCTGGGACTATCAGTTTGAAGTTTTATTCTGGTTCATATAGGTCTAAGCAAGAGACGTCTTGCTCAGATATTGAACTGGATTGTTCTGAATATGGTAATTCAGTAATCATCTATTAACTAGATCAAAATCATAGCCTATTCTAAATTGAAGTAACATGTGGTATACAGTTTTTTTTTAATAAAGCAAATTAAACAAAAGTAACTTTAAAAGAAGTGTTAAGATAATCATAACAGGTTAAAGATTAAAATAGCTTTAAACTTAAATGATCAATGTAACCTAATTAAGAATAAAATTAAGTGGGGGCGTGGCCTGGCAGCCATTCTGACCGGCAGCAACTACCTGGGGCTCCAGCCTAAATCCCCCTAAAAACCCCTTGAGACCGCGAGCCCTACCTTCTGTTGCCCTCCAGCCGGGGTCCTCTGCCTCTGGGACACGGGCGGCGTGGTCTGCGGGGTCGGGGACTCTCCCTGTGAGCTGCGGCCTGGTCCGCCGGACGGAGCCGGGGACTCAATTTCGGCCGCGCCCGGGACATCGCGCGGCCGCGATCAGACGCCGGCGCGCTGTGCACTCGCCCCAGCTGCTGCTCGGAGACAGGGGGGACAGCGGACTCCTCACTGACGCCCGGACACCTGCGGGAGACACGCTGCGGGCGCCATTCGGGCCCCGGTTACAGGTACAGCCACCTCCCGCCCTCAGCCACTCATCCCCCGCACTCCACTACTGTCCACACATCCCACCACTGACTCCGGAGCCCACAGGGGGATACCTGGTGGGCACAGGTGACTCCCCATGATAAAGGGGGCACCTTCAAATCCCACAACTGTCTGCAGCACACCTACAGGCTGGTGCTGGAAGGGACCACATCAGTGATCTAGGCCTGGAAGAGAATATCCTGCACCCCACTCTCCCAACCCTGCAACAACCTCTTCATATAATACCCCCCCTGGCCGCCTGGCATAACTACCTCTGCCAGCCGCACTACATCTGGACCCCGCCTCCTCCCCCCACAGTCTAAGGCTGCCCCCCCTTCGCAATACACAGCCTACCTGAACCACCAGCGTCCCTCTTTGGGAGTACCGCTGTGCACACACATTTGTTTGGCCTTGGGCCCACCAGGACTCTGATTCCGCACCTTCATGTTTTGAATATACACCTTTATACAGACTATGGCCTGCTGTTATGATGTAATGTAAGAGGCCTGCATCTTTTGACTCCTAACGGGTCTGACACCACCATACTCCAACCTGCTCTATGATGTGACCATCGATATGCAATCTTTGATATTTTGAATCTCACACATACAGCCCTCCTACTACGCTGATCGTGCTCCTACCTCTGATATCTGGATTACAGTGGGACCTCTGTTTATGAAATGGTTCCTGATACCTCTATCAATGTCCGCGGTGGACCCAGCTTTAGTCCACTCTGAGGCTACCATGTGTGGACATTCCACTGATTCAGATCACTCATCTACCAGATCATCCTCAAAGAAAAAACGTAAATCCACTACCAAACCCCAAAAACCCAAGATGAAACCAGCCGACATTGCTGCGGTCCTCGGCCCTCTGCTAGATGAGAAGCTGGCGGGTATTAAGGAGGCCATCGACACCACTCTTACCCAACTGACCCACCACTCCCAACGCCTGGACGAGGTAGAGCAAAGAGTTTCGACTGTGGAAGACGATTTCACCACGGCCCAGGGCACCATCGACTCCCAATCCAGGGATATAAAGGCGCTCCAAGAGAAAATCGAGGACCTGGAAAACAGGAGCCATCGCAATAACATGAGGGTGGTGGGCATCCCCGAATCGGTGAGGGGCCACAAGCTCTTAAACCTTCTGTCAACCTGGCTCCCGGAGCAACTAGCCCTTGACCTCAAAGGAGCTCCACTTGCCATAGAAAGAGCTCACCGGATAGGCCCGGAAAGACCAAACCGTGGGGGGCGCCCCCGCCCTGTCATAATGAGGATCCTCAACTACGCAGATAAAACCAGAGTTTTGGAGCACTACAGCAAAACTGCTAACCTTTCCTACAACGGAGACCAAGTAATTATCTTTCAGGACTTCTCCGCTTTGGTAGCAGCAAAATGTAAAGAGTTCACACCTGTCTGCAAACATCTCATCAACGCTAACATCAAGTTCTCCCTGCTATACCCGAACATGCTCAGCCTTCCTTTCACAGGCTCTCCTCTATTGGTTATACCCAACCTTTTTATCTCTTGCTGGGCAGTGGTGAAGTTGAGACAATCTCTCTCCTTCCCCCTTTTTTCTCGATGCACACTGCGAACTCGAGGTTAACACTGCACATACCACCTTTCACTGTTTAATACTATTTACTCAATAATGGCTGTATTGTGTGAGCGCTTAAGATAATGTTCTAGGTTCAGACGACCATTGGGCCCTTTCGAAATTAGTTATTAATGTTATACTTGACAGTTTGTATGTTATTAGTAATTTTTGCCCGCTCTGCACCCAGGCGCATCCCCTCTGTGGGATTCCCCCCCTTTGCTCGCTGGGACAAAGGGGGACACCCTATAACATGTTTATCTTTCTTTATGATCCCGCCTACAGGAGTTGGTTAGCATAACTGACCAGCTTCCCCCATCTACCTCTTCTGGGAGAGACATCCCTCTTCTCTCATTCAATATCTTATCTTGGAATGTAGAGGGCCTCAACCACCCAGTGAAACGTAGAAAAGTTCTCTCACATCTGCAACGAATGTCCCCACATATTGTCTTTCTGCAAGAGACCCATTGGGTAGAGGGTGCACAACCAACACTCAGGGCTCCCTGGCTCGGGGAATATGTCTCCGCTCCCTTCACTACCAAAACCAGGGGCGTTGCCATTTTATTCAGTAACAACTTACAATATTCCATAGCTAGGAAATTCATTGACCAGAAGGGCAGATTTATCCTTCTAGATGTGCTTATTGACAATGTCACCTATACTATGCTCAATGTGTACGCTCCTACGGGCCCCAATGATTCTTTCTTTGCCTTACTTTTACAGAAATTACTCTCCTGGGGCCATACCAATCTTATCTTTGGAGGTGACCTTAACACAGTTGTCGACCCATCCATGGACAGGTCTGGGGTGAGTACAAACCGGCCTCCAGCCCTCTCTCACCTTCTTTCTCCTCTATGCTCTCAGCTCACTCTAATTGACCCCTGGCGCATTTTCCACCCCTTACAGAGAGACTATTCATTCTACTCCCATCCTCATTCGACACATTCTCGAATTGATTACCTATTTATCTCAGACCACCTTCTCCCTAAGGTAACACACACTTCCATTTATGACATCATTATCTCTGACCATGCCCCCATTTTATTATCCATCCGACTATCACTACCCCAAACATTTACCAGATGTTGGCGGTTTCCATCTCACCTCTTCCACTCCAATGACTTCCTCCTACACCTAAAACATTCCTGGTTAAACTACAACACTGATAACTCAGCTCACGTAGAAAACCCTCCACTATTCTGGAACGCCTCTAAGGCGGTGCTCAGAGGCCATATCATGTCCTATGTTCAATCTACGCGTAAAAAATTTGCTCTACGTCTAAAAGAGCTAAGTAAAACCTTGACTGAGACTTATAGAACCTATAAGCAATCTGACACCCCTGCTAACAAAGAAGCGTATCTTGCTTCCAAACTGATTTATGACACCTATCTTACAGAACAGGCCCAGACCAAACACAATTTTTTTAGAAACAAACTGCAAAGATTTGGGAAAAAATCTGGTAAGCTTTTGGCTAAATTGATTAAGGGGCCACATTCTCGCACATGGGTAAACACTATTAAACAATCGGGAACATACATTACTGACCCCAACGACATATGTACCGAGTTCATGAACTTCTACAAGTCCTTATATTCGGCGGGCCCTGATAACGTAGCTGAAAGCGATTCCTTCCTGAAGACAGCTAATTTACCCACACTCTCACAGGAGGAAAGGGATATGCTAGATAGCCCCATTACGGAGGAAGAAGTATGTACCACGATCAAGTCCCTCTCTAACAGCAAAAGTCCAGGCCCAGACGGATTCGGAGCTGAATTCTATAAATTGCTACGCTCTGAGATCTCCCCAATCCTGACCCTTCTCTTCAACCACATCCTGACCTCCAAAACCCTACCGCCCAACTTTAATGAGGCCAAAATCATAGTCCTCCCGAAGCCTGGAAGGAACCCCTCCCTGGTCGGCTCCTATCGCCCTATTTCCCTCCTGAATCAGGACTTTAAAATCTTAACAAAATTAATGGCCAACCGTCTACAGAAGTGTCTACCACATTTAATTTCACCTGCCCAGCTCGGCTTTGTTAGGGGGAGACAGTCAGTGGTGGGCATTCGCGCAGCTATTGCCGCAATAACCCATACCCGGCTCCACCAAACCCATGATAATATCCTCCTTAACTTAGATGCCGAAAAAGCCTTTGACCAGATAGCTTGGCCTCATCTTCACAGGACATTGGCTAGTCAACTATTTGGAGAATCCTTCAGGGCTTTCATCACATCTATATACACAGACCCTAAGGCCCAAGTATTGGTTAACAATGTTGCCTCTCCCACCTTCTCCCTTGAAAGAGGGACACGCCAGGGATGCCCCCTCTCCCCACTACTTTTCAACTTGGCACTTGAACCACTCATCCGCCACATCACTTCATCATCTCATATCCAGGGCATAAACATAGGCACCAGAGAGATACGGGTAGTGGCATTCGCGGACGATATCCTCCTTTTCCTTTCCAACCCTAAACACTCGGTCCCCTTCCTTATTGATACAATCAATAGCTTCTCCTCCTTTGCTGGCTTTTCAATTAATCTCCAAAAATCTGAAGCTCTCGCCATTTTCGGTCAGGCACGCAATGGATGGTCCACACCTTTCCCCTTTAAATGGGCCACCTCCTCCATAACTTACTTAGGCATTATTCTTCCCCCACACCCACATACCCTATATACACATAACATAGCTCCAGTTATTCAAAAAATTTAAATGGAACTTACCTTATGGCAAAATTTACCTCTTAATTTCATAGGCCGCTGTAACCTTTTTAAGATGGCTAGTTTTCCTAAAATATATATATTCTACAGATGACCCCAGTCTTGCTCACCAAATCTGACCTGTCTTCCCTTAATGCTATGATATCCAAGTTTATCTGGAACTCCAAGAAACCTAGAATTAGCCTTTCCAAGCTAACGCAAACTACTCAGAGAGGTGGAGTCAACCTACCTAATATCAAATATTACAACTTGGCATGTATCCTTCGTTTTGCTGTAGATTGGATTGCTAATACTAACATATTTACGGATGTTTCTTTAGACTCCCAGCTCTCCCATCCCCTCTCCCTTAGTTATATTCTACACGCTAAAACATCCCACCTAAAGTCAGTTCAATACGATAACCCTCTTCTATCTTCCACGATTTACGCATGTAGATGTGCTAGGAAATCATTACACCTACAGTGTTACCTCTCCTTATCTCTACCACTTGTGGGCAATTTGGAGTTCCAGAGTGGCGAAACCACCTCTCCCTTCACCACCTGGCGCTCTTATGGCATTCTGTCATTACGACACCTACTAAACACCCAACATACCCCGTTAACCTTTGACGAAGCTGTCTCACGTTACCACCTGTTGCCACACCATAAATTTGCATACTTCCGAGCAACTCACTACTTGCAATCCATACTCACCAAATTGCGGCCCCAAGATATCACTAATCCCCTTGACTCCGTCATCCGCACCGGCACACACTCCATATCCACATTATACGCACGCATACGCCCTGAATTGGACCCCGACTCGGATATCCAGGGACTTCACAAATGGTCATCGCAGATCACAACTCTAGAGCCTGAAACCATTTTAGACACATTCTTATCTAACCTCAAACTTATTCCGGCTAGTTCCTATCAGGAAATGTCTTACAAAATTTTACACAGGGCCTATTTCTCCCCCCAAGCGATGTTACCTGATGGGCACCGCTGACTCTTCTGACTGCCCCAAATGTCACTCCCATGATGCTGACCTACTTCACTGCCTTTGGTCCTGCCCACATAACCAAACTTTCTGGAACGCCCTACACAACTTTGCCACCTCTTCATTGAAACTGTTTTTTCAGTGTAATGAGGCATGGGCGTTGTTTGGATACGTTGCAGACCAATCCTCTGTCCCCAAGCACGACAAAAAACTCCTGGTGATCCTGTCCGCTGTTGGCAGAAAAGCCATCCTGCAGCAGTGGATACACACCCTGGCCCCCTCCTTAGAGATGGCGACGTCTAGGCTGCTCTTCCTATTTACCATGGATTGGCTAGAGACGTCCCTTCATAAGGAATCCATGACCGCAACCCTATTCCAATGCTGGTATAAATACATCCAAATCCTACCACCTAGGACCAAATCGGCAATCCAATTATGCTTCCAGTCCACCTCATGGTGTAACCTTCAACTCCTCCAAAATAAGACCCCTGTCACCATTTAGACGCCATACGTCCTGAGACCCCCTCTCCTTGTGCACTTTTACTCCATATTCTGTTCCCATTCTTTTCTCTCTTTCCCATGTATCCTCTGCTGGATGGCTGGATCGGTCCATGGATGGGTAGATGACCTGTTGCTAAAGGCGGGCTGTTATTTGTTTATTTGTTTAGTTAGTTATTTGGATATCTCGAAGTTGATATCTATTAGGTACTATCGAATTAGTATTGCTACTATTTTTGTGGCTTGCATTTTTATCTGAATGCTAAGGCTTTACTAATTATTCTTGGCAATCATTGCTCAATTTACTGTTTTACTGCTACCAATGTTGCCATGCCATGTTCCATGTACCATTTTTTTTTCCCTTACCTATTTTATATGTTAACTATTTTTGGAAAATTTTGAAAATTGTAAATTGATCCTCATAAAATACTGTTCAATGTCTAATTCTGATGTTTGTAACAATGTTGATACATGAGGCTCAATAAAACATATTTTGGAAAAAAAAAAAAAGAATACAATTAAGTATCTTAAAAACAGACAGTATAAAAATTCAGATAAAACATGCCAACTAAAGTAACTAGTTACAATGAAATTAAAGTTTTTAAAATCCTAGGAATACATAAATGTGTGCCCAGATCAAACAACAAGATCTGAGAAAGTAAAAATGTCTAATACGCCTTATGTTTCAAGTCTGCAATTTGGTAAAATGGGAAAATGTATCCTGGCCAGGAAAATACATTTATATCTTTATTCAGTTTTTCCCTTTATTACCAATGAACAGAGTCAAATGTATTGCGTTACACTCATGAGCTCAAAAGTAACGAACTAAAATTATCAAAGAAATCTTGACATAAGTTTATGTCATTTATTATTATTTATTTATTTGCAGTTTCTTATATAGCGCAACAGATTCCGTTGCGCTTTACAATAGTAAACAGTGATAAAACAAACTGGGTAACAACAGACAGACATGGAGGTAGGAGGGCCCTGCTGCAAGCTTACAATCTATAGGGATCGCCACGCGTCGCCACGGACACCTGTTAAGCCCGCGAGGGGACGCGTATAACTGTGAAGGTATCCGCGTCCCCTCGCGGGGCTCGCTGCGCTTGCCACGCTTCGGGCCTCGGTGGCTCGCTGCGCTCGCCACACTATTCTATTCTCAACTCCACGCCGACGTGGATAGTAGGGCATGAAAAGGTCGGAGGACACGTACCGCCGCCCCTCGCAGGCTCGCTGCGCTCGCCACGCTTCGGGTTGGCGTGGATCGTGGGATGGCGTTAAAAAATTTGGGGGGACATTTAAGGGTTAATTGGGGCTATTTGGGCTCTGTAGCCCATTTAACATTGATTCCTATGTGGAAATCGCGGGCATTGAGGCATTTGACATAAAAATCGCGGTCAATCTGCCTTTTTAACATTGTTCCCTATGGGAAAATCGCGGTCATCGCGGGCACCCGATTTTCATGTACCCACGATTTACCCGCGATGCCCGCGATGACCGCGATTTTACCCCCGACGCCCGCGATTCTAATCGTGGGCGCCGTTCTAGGTAAAGAGTACCGATATTTCTTATATTTCATTGATTATTTCTACTAGAATTTTTCCTTAAAGCAAGAAATATGTGATATGTACACTAACACACATTATGTGTGCATTTAATTAGACCTCAGTATTTCTATATTCTTACTATGACAGTACTTAAAAGTTCAGTGGTATATTTTTAAACCATCACTAGTGTAATGACTTAGTATACAGATTGCTTAGATTGTAAAAACAAAACACGGATTACTATTGTTTTTCATATGTGACTACGTTATCCTTCATAGCCTAATATGAACACTGATACCTTACTGGAACATTGTTACAAGCCACAGAGTGGCTCATTCCTGTTTTGGGATTTTGTTGAATTTTTATGTTCTGTGTTTAGTTTGTATGTTCTCTCCAGATAAGCTTTCTGGGTTTTGCCTTATTCATTTGTCATTGTTCTTGTATCTGTGAGCACAGCTGCTCAGGTGTAGCTTGTGTGCTCATTGGTGGCCCTATTGTAGCAGGGGTGGGATCTATCACCTCTAATTTATCCCACTTTATAGATTCTAAGATACAACCTCTAGTGAGAGATACCAGATCCTACACAAAGGATACTTCGGCTGTCATAGAAAAATTATCAGGTGTTATATGGGAAGATGGCGACCTGCTCGTGACTGCCGATGTAAGAGCTCTATATACAATAATCCAACACCATCATGGCATTGCAGCTACAGATTACCATCTCACTGAGGCTAAAATGGATGGAAAGGAAAAAGATTTTATTTTAGAAGGGATTGCTATGATTTTAAATAATAATTTTTTTTGGTACGAGGGCGACTTTTACCTCCAGACGGCAGGGACGGCGATGGGCACCAGGCTGGCACCCAGCTATGCTAACTTGTTCATGGCAAGGTGGGAGGACCAACAAGTTTGGTCCAACCACCCATGGAGTGCCAGCCTGGTGCTATGGGTTCGTTATATCGACGATCTCCTGTTCGTCTGGAGGGGAGGTCATGAGAGACTGGAGGAGTTCTGTACATACTTAAATAATAATGATCAAAATATAGAGCTCACCTACAGTATCAGCCCCACCACAGTCAATTTTCTTGATCTTACAATTTTTATTGATGAGTCAAAAATTTGCACAAAAAACTACACTAAGCCCACGGACTGTTGCTCTTATATAAGTAGTACTAGCAACCATCATGCTAACTGGATAAAGAGCATCCCATCCAGCCAATTTTATAGACTAAGAAAGAATTGTACTAAGACCACTGACTATGAAGTCCAGGCTGAGGATATGAAAGAAAACTTCTATCAGAAAGGGTATAACCAGTCCTGGGTATGTGAAGCATACAACAAAAATCATGAGGTTATTCCCATTAACAAAAATAAAACAGTAAAACCTGAAAGTAGGGAAGTGAGATTTATCACAAAATACACTTCCCAACATACACAATTGGAAAGACTCATCAGCAAGCACTGGGGCGTCCTAACTAAGGATCCTCTCTTAAAAGATTTCATAGGACCTCGCCCCAAATTCACATACCGCAGGGCTGATAACCTCAATAACATTCTGGTCAGGAGTGCACAAACAGTCCCTAAACGTACCACCAGAGTGCTATCAAAAGGGTTTTATCGTTGTGGCACCTGCCAAATGTGCAAAGCATGTAAGACTGCACCAAAAATTACAGAATATAAGTCCAACACCAACAATGAAAGTTTTACCATAAATGATTTTATCACCTGTAATTCCAAGAACGTAGTGTATCTGTTGGAATGTCATTGTGGCAAGCAATATGTCGGACGGACAGGAAGACATTTTAAAGACCGTTCATCCGAACATATTCGTAATATAAAAAAAGGCCATGAATTACACAATGTTTCTTTGCATTTTAAGGAAATACATGGGTGTGATGTAAAAGGGCTGAAATCATTTTGTGGCATAAAAATCTGTAAATCCAGCTGGAGAAGAAATGATATAGAGGAACGTTTAGCCAGATTAGAGATGAAATGTATATTCACGCTTAATACCATGGTCCCCAATGGACTAAATGTGGATTACGAGTATAAATGGCTAATATGATAAATGATGGGGGAGTGGGTGGTACCATACAAGCATACCACTAATTCTGTTTTATTCTATTTTTTCCCCATTTTTTCCCTCAATGTCCGGCTATGTATGAGTTTTAGCAATTCTTTAAGTGCAATATACACGCTGCTTTGACTTGTGTGCAATATTGTATGTTTTTGTAAAACCTTTTATCAAATTGTTTTAATCCATTTTAAAATATATTCGCTTTCATAATTTTTATCACTTTTGTACTTTATATATTTTTGTACTTTATATACTTTATATATTTTTGTACTTTTTTGTATCTCCGGTTAAATTATATATATATTCTGTGGCACTATAGCACTTTATCCCAATTGATAGGTTAGAATGTAGCCATTAGAATATAGCCGGACACAGGTTATACATCATTGGCCGGCTGAGGATCACGTGATTCACTCAGGCGTGCTATAAGAACAGCTCCCGGCTTCATGGCGGCACATCTTGAAAAAGGATATCGTTATATATCCGAAACGCGTTGATGATTTAGCCGCACTCACACCAGGCGCAGTGAGACGGATCTACACGGCGCTACCCACTATCTTGGACCTTCCACCTGCGGTGTTGTCTGCAGCACGCTTCAGAGTGAGGGAGAAGTTTGGCCAGCGATCCGCCCATCTGTACAGCCTGGACCTTCCATTCCATTTTTTATTCCCTGTTTTGTCGTTGTTGGATTTGTGAAAGTGTCAGAATAAAGACCCTGTTACCTGTTCCCTGGTGTCTGCGCTGACTTGGTAAACAAAGAAACCTATTATGTGCACGCGAGTTTGAAACTTCATGTAAGTTGATTTCATGTCGTTATTTCTGCATGTCGATTCTCCTGCATATGTGAGGGCTGTTTGAAAAGAAACTGTTACGGGCACCCCTGAACGAATTCAATTGTAAGTCTACTCCCTAATAACAACAGGAAGATTATCTACTGAGAGTCCTATAGAAAACTGCATTGAAGATAAACTTGATTGGGTATCCACCATAGCGCTGGTCATTTGTTTCCCTTTTTTTTCTCTTGTTTATAGTCTGTTTTGTATCATTTGTGGGTTAAGTCAGTTTTCCAATTATGACCTCATAGCCTCCACGAGTGCCTTGTATATAACGATAAATCCATGCTGCAACGGAGTTTGGGTGGACCTAATTCACCCTTCCAGCCGGGGCTGCTACAGGTGAAGACTAGTAACTCGCAGGCACCGGTGGACCACTATGGGGATATAATATAATATTATTATTATTATTTTATTTATGAGGTGCCACAAGTGTTTTACAGCACCTCAAAGGGCCCAGTCTAGGGCTTCAGACTAAGTAGAGCTGTTGAAAAATCACTACCAATCACAGCTTGACCGTTAGTTGTAATACCGCTTCCTAGCAAACATCGATACTAGAAATTATGTCATAGCCTATATTGACAACTGTGGTATGCAATCTCTTGATTAATTGGTTTATAACTATGCTAGTGGATTAATCTTTTTCCATAGTGTGAATAATGCCCAAGTTTCATAATTATTTTCTCCTTTATATTTGTATGGTTAATTACACGCTAATTGTTTTAAAAAAATATGTTTCTTAAGTGTTTTGTTTGCTCCATGGGCGAACCATTGTGCAAACAAACAGGGGATATATGTAATAAATATATTTTTAGTTTTATAATGACATAACTGCTGCTCTGCAGTTTTCAATGTTTTATTTTGTTATACAATAACCATGCACATTCAAATAATGGTTATTTACATAACACCAACGGGAAAAATTAATGTCTAAGTATTATTTAATAAGTATATATGCCTTGATAAGATTCCTTGTATGGTCTGCGACCGCAACATACTTTACAACATACAACAACATATTTTAGTTTCGGATAATGTGCAAAGTTAATTTATTTTTTGTGTTTTTAGTTAGATCACCTCTTACCAGAATCCTGATTTAGGCCCTTATTCTGATCGGTGCGGCCCGATCAGAAATATGCGGTGATGTCCGTCTTGGCGAATCCCCGCCTTCCATACGGATCGCCACCTCCGTCCGTATGCGGATATGTGGCGGTCCGCATGAATGTGGACGGGGATACGCCTCCTCCATGGTGGGAGCAGCCCCTGCATTCGATGGTCGCCGAACATCGAATGCAGGACCGCATGCTCCACCAGGTCCCGCAACACAAGACCACACGGACACTTGTCCGTGTGAAATCTTGTATGGGGGCGGGCAGCTGACATCCGGCGATGTCAGATGCCCGCCCCGTCACGGCCTCATTACCATGCTGTCACGGCCGCGGTTAGGACGCGCCGCTCACCTGTTCATCTCCGGCGGCGGGGCCTGCGGGCCATCCGTCCGGGCGCAGGGCGGGGAGCGCGGCGTCTAGGTCTTCCGGCCGCGACCATCCTTCTGGGGCCTGTGGCTCACGCGTCCAGCATGAGAGCTAACCAAAGTTGTTTGTCTCCAGTCCGGGCGCCGCCATGTTGTTGTAGCCAGCCAATGGTTCAGAACCCCAGTTCAGCTCCTCCAATCAAGATCTGCCCTGGGGTATAAAGCAGAGCCCTCTGGGGCATACAAGCGCCAGTGCTTTGTTGTCAATCCCTGTGGATGAAGCTTCAGCCTGTGCTCCTGCCCTTGTCCTGTGATATCTTTGATCCCTGTCTTCGTTACCTGCAGTTCAACACCTGATACCTGGATACCTGCATTTGCATTCTGCTCCCAGCCCTTACAGCGTCACACCTGTTTCCTGGACTTTGCAATTGCATTCTGCCTCCAGCCCTTTCAGGTTTGCTACAGTGTCTCAAGCCTCTGCACATGCTTCAGCCCTGCGTGTCTGTTGACACATCTACACTCCTGCTGTCGACCAGCTGCATCTGCTGCCAGCTCTGCGTGTCTGTTGACACATCTACACTCCTGCTGTCGACCAGCTGCACCTGCTGCCAGCTCTGCGTGTCTGTTGACACATCTACACTCCTGCTGTCGACCAGCTGCACCTGCTGCCAGCCCTGCGTGTCTGTTGACACATCTACACTCCTGCTGTCGACCAGCTGCACCTGCTGCCAGCCCTGCGTGTCTGTTGACACATCTACACTCCTGCTGTCGACCAGCTGCACCTGTTACCAGTCCTGCGTGTCTGTTGACACATCTACACTCCTGCTGTCGACCAGCGGCACCTGTTGCCAGCCCTGCGTGTCTGTTGACACATCTCCACTTCTGCTGTCGACCCGCTGCCCCTGTCGTCAGTCCTACGTGTCTGTTGACACATCATCACGCCTGCCTGTGGTCCAAGTTGCACCTACTGCCAGTCTTCCGTGCCTGCTGACGCCTCATCATCCTGCTGTCTGCCTCCGCACCTACTGCCAGTCTTTCGTGCCTGCTGACGCCTCACCATCCTGCTGTCTGCCTCCGCACCTACTGCCAGTCTTTCGTGCCTGCTGACGCCTCACCATCCTGCTGTCTGCCTCCGCACCTACTGCCAGTCTTCCGTGCCTGCTGACGCCTCACCATCTTGCTGTCTGCCTCCGCACCTACTGCCAGTCTTCCGTGCCTGCTGACGCCTCGCTATCCTGCTGTCAGCACCTGCATCTACTGCCAGCCCTCCGTGCCCGCTGACGCTTCTCCATCCTGCTGTCTGCATCTGCACCTGCTGTCAGTCATCGGATGTCACTGACTTCCGGCTTCTACTGCCCACTGCCGTCAGCTCCCACAGTTAGTCATTGTGCTTCCCAGTAAGTTAACAGAGACTCTGGGATCACTCCCATCATTCTGGACTTTCAGTTGTTGCCCAGGTACTTCACTGGGTTCCCTGATCTACAGTTTCATATATGGTCTTGCCTTCTCATGTTGGTGCTACAATAAAGAGTTATATTAAACCTGCTATTCTCCAGTCTCCTTCAAGCCGCAAACACCCAGCCTCCAGGCCTCAGACAGATCCACAAGGTACCCCTAGCGTGACAGTAAGCACTGGCCTAATGGATCCGTCCGCCAGCCAGGAGTTCTTCCAAAATGTGGTCGCTCGGCTGCGAGCACTGGAGGAATCCCAGCAGCAAGTTACTCAAGCCCTCCAAGGCATATCTCAAAGGCAAGCCTCAAATCCTCCGTCACAGACTGTCTCCCCGTCTTTACGATTGTCTACCCCTTCTAAGTATAATGGTACCCCTCGTGCCTGCCGGGGGTTTATCAATCAATGTGAAGTACATTTTTCCCTGCAACCAATGAACTTTCCTTCTGATCGTGTTAAAGTGGCTTACATTGTCTCTTTATTATCAGATTCTGCATTGGACTGGGTCTCCCCACTCTGGGAAAGAAATGATCCTCTGCTCTCCAAGTACTCTGACTTTATTTCTCAATTCAGAAAAATTTTTGACGAACCAGGACGAGTATCTTCTGCTGCTTCTGAAATCCTGCGGATTCGTCAAGGCTCCCGCTCCGTTTCTCAATATGTTATCCACTTTCAAACTGTGGCATCTGAACTGAAATGGAATGAGGAGGCGCTAATTTCCACTTTCTTGGCAGGGTTATCTGAACGCATGAAGGACGAGTTAGCCACCCGAGATCTTCCTACCTCGCTGGGTGAGGTCATATCGCTCTGCAATAGGTTGGACCTCCGTTTCCGTGAGCGTCAACTAGAGAAATCCCGGCAAGAGCGGGGCAAGTCTATTCCCGTGTCTCCTCGCCTTGGGCCTACTCCTCCTCCAAATTCTTCTGATGAACCTATGCAGATTAATCATACTCGTCTAACTCCTGAAGAACGCCAGAGAAGACGGCGACAGAATTTATGCCTGTACTGTGGGGAGTCTGGTCATCTATTAGCCAAATGTACCCGTCGTCCGTTAAACTCCCGGTCCTAGTTGGTTGCGGAGAGGCCAACCTAGGACGAGTAGAAAATTCTCCAATCAAGTCCGACTCTTTGCTGTCCATACAGGTGGTGTTACCCAACGGGTCACTCGCAGTATCTGCTTTACTGGACTCTGGGGCAGCCGCCAATTTCATTTCAGCCCAGTTTGTGTCCTATCATGGCCTGGACTCTCAGAGACTTTCACAGCCGCTCCATTTATCTGCCGTAGATGGGAGTCTTATTCCTCAAGCCTCCATCACTCATCGAACTCTGCCCATCAAAATTCAAGTTGTGGCGTTGCATCAGGAAGAATTGTCCTTCTTCATTATTCCTAAAGCGAACCATCCTGTGGTGTTGGGGTTTCCTTGGCTCCAGCAGCATTCTCCAAAAATCAATTGGAGTACTATGGAGGTCCTGTCCTGGGGTACGAACTGCCGTCATACCTGTCTTCCCGAATTAGTGCGCATCCAGTCCACCTCGCCTACGTCTCCTGATCTTCTTCCTCAAGCCTATCAAGCCTTCTCCGACGTCTTCTGTAAAGGTTCAGCCGACAAATTACCTCCGCATCGGTGCTGGGACTGTCCCATCGACCTTATTCCAGGTAAAATGCCTCCAAAGGGCCGAACCTATCCACTCTCTTTGCCAGAGACAGAAGCCATGTCCCAGTATATTAAAGAGAACTTATTAAAAGGCTTCATCCGGCCTTCCACGTCTCCAGCGGGAGCCGGATTCTTTTTCGTTAAAAAAAAAAGATGGAGGTCTAAGGCCCTGTATTGATTATAGGGGACTGAATAACATAACAGTCAAAAATAAGTACCCGTTACCCTTGGTGACTGAGTTGTTTGACCGAATCAAAGGGGCTAAAGTCTTCACTAAATTGGATCTCAGAGGAGCCTATAACCTTATCCGTATCCGAGCAGGCGATGAGTGGAAAACAGCTTTTAATACTAGAGACGGTCACTACGAGTATCTTGTTATGCCATTTGGTCTCAGCAATGCTCCAGCAGTATTCCAAGAATTCATGAACGAATTATTCCGTGATTTACTGTATTATTCCGTGGTTGTTTATCTCGATGACATTCTTATTTTTTCTCAGAATATTCCGGAACACCGTCTGCACGTGAAGGAAGTGTTACAGCGATTGCGATCCAACCAGCTATACTGTAAATTGGAGAAATGCGAATTTGAAAAATCTTCAGTTCCTTTTCTTGGTTACATCATTTCAGGTACCGGGTTAAGCATGGATCCTTCTAAAGTGCAAGCAGTTCTTGATTGGCCACAACCTCATACCTTAAGGGCGGTTCAACGCTTCATTGGCTTTTCCAATTATTATAGGAAATTCATCAAAAATTTTTCTTCCATCATTTGTCCCATCACAGCGTTGACTCACAAAGGAGCCAATCCTGCCAAGTGGCCTCCCGAAGCGGTGGCTGCAATTCAGCAATTAAAAAATGTATTTACTTCAGCTCCAATTCTTCTGCAGCCTGATTGTTCTCGCCCGTTTATCCTGGAGGTAGATGCCTCTTCTGTTGGGGTTGGAGCTGTACTTTCACAGAAATCTGAGGACGGTCACCTACACCCATGTGGGTTTTTCTCCAGGAAGTTTCTGCCAGCCGAGATGAATTACCCCATTGGTGAACAAGAATTACTAGCCATTAAATTGGCCCAAATATTCATAGCTGAAATATTTCGTCTACATGGTCTTCCGAGAGAAATTGTTTCTGACAGAGGGGTACAATTTGTATCGAAGTTCTGGAGAGCGTTGTGTAGTGCTTTACAGGTAAAGCTGAATTTTTCTTCATCTTATCATCCGCAGTCCAATGGTCAAACAGAAAGAGTAAATCAAGATTTGGAGGCCTTTTTACGCCTCTATCTGTCCTCCTCTCAAGACAATTGGAAGGAGCTTCTGCCTTGGGCCGAATTTGCTCATAACAACTCGTATCATTCTTCCACCGAAAAGACTCCCTTCTTCATTGTGTATGGCCGTAATCCACGTGTTCCAGAATTCCAAAATCTTCCTGTTTTTGATATACCAGCAGTTAATTCATCTGTCCAGTTTTTCTCAAGTGTTTGGAGGAATGTTCATGCTTCATTAGAGAAAGCCTCCCAACGTTACAAGAAATTCTCTGATCGGCACAGACGGGCAGCTCCGAAACTCAAGGTGGGTGACAGAGTTTGGCTCTCCACCAAGAATATTAGACTCAAAGTTCCGTCTATGAAGTTTGCACCTCGATTCATTGGGCCATATACAGTAATTTCGGTGATCTCTCCATTGGCTTATAAATTACAGTTGCCTCGTTCTTTGAAAATTTCTAATACATTCCATATCTCTTTATTAAGACCATTGATATTAAATCGATTCCAGGATAAAGTACCCAAATCTCCTCAGCCTCAAGCTCATCATGATGTTGCTTTTGAAATTAAAAAAATTGTGGACTCTAAAGTTCGTTCAGGGCAAGTTCAGTATCTGGTAGACTGGAAAGGCTTCGGTCCAGAGGAACGATCCTGGGTGGATGCTGCTCGCGTCGATGCTCCCACTTTGGTCCGTAAGTTTCATCAACAATATCCAAGAAAACCATGGAAGTGTCCAGAGTCCACTTCAAAAGGGGGGGGTGCTGTCACGGCCGCGGTTAGGACGCGCCGCTCACCTGTTCATCTCCGGCGGCGGGGCCTGCGGGCCATCCGTCCGGGCGCAGGGCGGGGAGCGCGGCGTCTAGGTCTTCCGGCCGCGACCATCCTTCTGGGGCCTGTGGCTCACGCGTCCAGCATGAGAGCTAACCAAAGTTGTTTGTCTCCAGTCCGGGCGCCGCCATGTTGTTGTAGCCAGCCAATGGTTCAGAACCCCAGTTCAGCTCCTCCAATCAAGATCTGCCCTGGGGTATAAAGCAGAGCCCTCTGGGGCATACAAGCGCCAGTGCTTTGTTGTCAATCCCTGTGGATGAAGCTTCAGCCTGTGCTCCTGCCCTTGTCCTGTGATATCTTTGATCCCTGTCTTCGTTACCTGCAGTTCAACACCTGATACCTGGATACCTGCATTTGCATTCTGCTCCCAGCCCTTACAGCGTCACACCTGTTTCCTGGACTTTGCAATTGCATTCTGCCTCCAGCCCTTTCAGGTTTGCTACAGTGTCTCAAGCCTCTGCACATGCTTCAGCCCTGCGTGTCTGTTGACACATCTACACTCCTGCTGTCGACCAGCTGCATCTGCTGCCAGCTCTGCGTGTCTGTTGACACATCTACACTCCTGCTGTCGACCAGCTGCACCTGCTGCCAGCTCTGCGTGTCTGTTGACACATCTACACTCCTGCTGTCGACCAGCTGCACCTGCTGCCAGCCCTGCGTGTCTGTTGACACATCTACACTCCTGCTGTCGACCAGCTGCACCTGCTGCCAGCCCTGCGTGTCTGTTGACACATCTACACTCCTGCTGTCGACCAGCTGCACCTGTTACCAGTCCTGCGTGTCTGTTGACACATCTACACTCCTGCTGTCGACCAGCTGCACCTGCTGCCAGCCCTGCGTGTCTGTTGACACATCTACACTCCTGCTGTCGACCAGCGGCACCTGTTGCCAGCCCTGCGTGTCTGTTGACACATCTCCACTTCTGCTGTCGACCCGCTGCCCCTGTCGTCAGTCCTACGTGTCTGTTGACACATCATCACGCCTGCCTGTGGTCCAAGTTGCACCTACTGCCAGTCTTCCGTGCCTGCTGACGCCTCATCATCCTGCTGTCTGCCTCCGCACCTACTGCCAGTCTTTCGTGCCTGCTGACGCCTCACCATCCTGCTGTCTGCCTCCGCACCTACTGCCAGTCTTTCGTGCCTGCTGACGCCTCACCATCCTGCTGTCTGCCTCCGCACCTACTGCCAGTCTTCCGTGCCTGCTGACGCCTCACCATCTTGCTGTCTGCCTCCGCACCTACTGCCAGTCTTCCGTGCCTGCTGACGCCTCGCTATCCTGCTGTCAGCACCTGCATCTACTGCCAGCCCTCCGTGCCCGCTGACGCTTCTCCATCCTGCCGTCTGCATCTGCACCTGCTGTCAGTCATCGGATGTCGCTGACTTCCGGCTTCTACTGCCCACTGCCGTCAGCTCCCACAGTTAGTCATTGTGCTTCCCAGTAAGTTAACAGAGACTCTGGGATCACTCCCATCATTCTGGACTTTCAGTTGTTGCCCAGGTACTTCACTGGGTTCCCTGATCTACAGTTTCATATATGGTCTTGCCTTCTCATGTTGGTGCTACAATAAAGAGTTATATTAAACCTGCTATTCTCCAGTCTCCTTCAAGCCGCAAACACCCAGCCTCCAGGCCTCAGACAGATCCACAAGGTACCCCTAGCGTGACACATGCATACGCCCCGCGTTTGCATGGAAACGCCCATGAAACGAGGGGCGTATGCATAGGGTAATGAGGATAAGTAGCCCCTCACGCCCCTCTACGCCCCCTGTGCGGCGTATAAAGAATCCATGCGGCGAAATCGCCTGCACATGCGCAGAGTGACCTCTGCACATGCGCAGACGATAAACATCGGCGGGCCGTACGCAAGCGGGAATATCCGCACCGATCAGAATAAGGGCCTTAGTTGGGACTTTGGGTCACTACAAAAAACCAGGGTGGAGCTAGTCTGCCCCAGAAAGGTGGCTATTAATGGCGAAGTCAAAGACCTGCGCAAGTGCCTGCTGACACAGGATATGGTAACAGAGTCAGAATTAAAGGATACTGTGGTTTTACTACCTCAGTTGCAGAAGCACAATTCAGGTTGAAGTCAACTTCTTACAGACCTGCCAGCCAGAGCAAGGGTTAATTCTGTGCTCATCCCAGATTAGCATAACATCTGCACCACTGTCATCCACATTTTAGGGCTTATCATGTGTGAGACATTATTGATTATATGTTATTAAATGTTTTATAGATAAAATCCAAAATACCTTAATTATGAACAATATAGACAGAAAAGATTTTCTTTACAAGCTACTGCACCTCATAGAAAAAATCGAGACTGCTATTGGGTATAAAATAGTAAGTACTGTATTTGCACTGTACAGAGACAATTATTAAAAGTTATTCAGTAACACTAGTATCCATTATGAAATGGAAAATGGATTCTCTGCTGATATAAGGATTGCAGAAGTATTTTACATAAAATCTATTGTGTGAAACATTATCCTATGGTCAAAAGGTAGTTTTATATGTACTAAAGAAATATTGTCTTATTTCAGAGCGACTATTGGTAAGTGTGGGGAATTGTGACCTGTTCACAGACTACACCTCAGGACAATAGTGTGTGCCGTGAAGATCACGTGTGCTCACATTGATAGGGCAGGCCAAAAGCCCAAATTTGGGTATCCGTCATAACAGATGGAAGTTAGAATGGAGAACCGCAACCGTGCACACACAGTAAGTGGAGTACTTATCTAGCTTCTTGAAGAAGATCTGAGGTAAGAGAGCCAGTACTAAAGCACTTTGGAACTCCATGCTCTAAATAAAAATAAAAAATATATGTAGAAAAGGCTGTCCAATCCTGGATCGTGGTTGTGAGCGTTGGATATTTGGTTCAAGTTTCCTGGTATTACCAATAGCTTCTCTAGTCTGTGTTCATTGCACATAGTTAGTGGTACTGACGTAGATAATGTTACACAAAATTAGATTTACTATAGATATAGATTAAATTGCTATAGTTTGAGAAATTACATTGTCTCAATCACACTAAGTGATTACAATGGCCTTATTGTCTCTGGAGTGCAACATACAACTGACATGGAATAAGAAACATCTTTGATTAAGAAAAACCCATAACTATTCAATATTATAAGTGAATTCACGATTTAAGGTTCAATGAAGAGAAAAGTAATTTAAAGCTAATGACACTGGTTTAATGTGTATAATAGTCTAAGATATCAGTCGACAGTCTATTTATCATATTCGTATTGTTCCTACATACTGACAATATTACTAATATCCATTGATTGACTATATAATTGATACAATGATGAAAAGATAGGGTGATAATTAACAATTTTCTTTTCACTTACACTTAGCTGAACATATGGTATCCATAAGAAAGGTGATCATTTATAGAGATAATTCTATATTTTTGAGACCGATAGTTATACATATTAAGGGATGAAGCTGATTCTACAGAAAGAATAATGCATGGGTTTATTCTAAGTAAGATTCTTAGTAAGATTCTAATAAAATGGTTTATGAATCAAGACAATAGGTATTGGGATATATATGCTTATGTTGTGCATCCCTCAAGTGTTGAAATGCTTCCGTTTGTGTGAAAAGAAAATAAATGCAACAGTCACTAATGCGTTCTCTTCTAAGACTGCAGATATCCGTATGATGACAGTAACTAGTCCACCGCCTACTGAAACGTATGCAGCCTTTATTGAAAGACAAAATGGACTCAGAAATGATTTCTAAATTGCTGCAAAAAGTGGGGACTGATAAAATGGATTTTGATTATATTAATTGTTGCATCAATGTACAAACATTTATTGTGGAAAACCAGCAAGGACATATCAATTGTGACTTTGAAAAGCTATTGCAAGCTACTATCACCTGTTGTCATCAATTAAAGACTACCAGCTCAATCTATTCTGAAGCCTCATCACCTGTTCCTGTCAATCAAAGACCAATCAACAAGCTATTATGAGGATCACCAGTTGTTCCTGTCAATAGAACTTTATGTAAAGGGTTTAGAATATATACATTACAACATGTCTTACGTCAGAAAGTTAAAAGAACTGCCTAAGACCACATATGAAATGATTTAAATAAAGGTAGTTAGCATTATCACCATATATGAAAGCACCCCCATACTATTTGTGGCCATAGATAGATAGGAAGTTTAAAAAGTATAAATTGGATGATGTGACGACAGCAGAGTGGGAAGTGCTGGGGCCCCGCCCCTCACACTCATCCTCCACACTCCCTATTCCTGGATGCTGTGCTGTTCTGTTCTGTCTGTCTGGAATTAAGCAATATTGTATAATATATTATTTTGGATAAATATGTAATTACGTGTCATTTATTTATCCTCGAACTTAACAGTGGATTTATTCCATACTTATCAGGAGGGAAGAGTTTTATAGGGAGGATGGTGTGCATCTGAGCCCGGAAGGAATGGCTATGTTCCTGGCAGATTTGTTTTTGTGGTTAAGAGGTTGGTGCTGAGCATTTTTCCTTTTTCTGTTGGTGGCGGTGCTGCGGCTTAGGGCCTGGCTTGGCGGTAAAGAACGGTCAATTGTGTAGATGGAATGTGTGTAGGTTAGTGGGTGAGCTCTCCAGGCATCAATTGTCACGAGCCATACTTCTATGCACGGAAGATGGCTGCCACCACCGACCCGGGTGGTGGCTGGGAGAGTTGGTCACCAGCGGTGTGTGAATGGTATGGTGATCCTAACCCACCCCCCTTTTTCTTTAATCTGACCGTTCTTTAGTGCCGCCACCAATATATATAGTTTAGTCTGTTGTCAAAAATAAATTTGACATTCATTATTTTAAAACGCCAGCACTTGTGTCCGTGTCGTTATTTTTAGATAAGTTAGTAAGTTAAGTGTTAAGGTCTGTTAAGCATGAGAGTACCGATGGTGAATTTATGAGTTTCCTGCATGGAGATAGTAGTATAAGCACCGATGAGCAGGTCACTGCAAACCCCCTGTGGCGCAATTTGTTCACGTATAGCAATAATACCAGGAAAAAGATCACAGACCACACGAAAGTTCTGCAAATAACAGGAAATGTGACATTATTGCTTCTCTGTGCAGTATAGGACTCTCACTTCCTTACTCTGTATTTCTGTCTGTCACGCCTGTGTACGGTACAGCAGCTCCTCTGTATAGTCTTACTGAGCCTCCACCTGACCGATCCCTCATACATCTGCTACCAGCGGGGTCAGACCAAAGCCGGCAGCTCTGTCCCCTGTCAGCAGCTCCTCAGGTAAGACATCACATGGGAATGTATCTGGGCTGTCTTCTACATCAGGGGGAGGAAGCTGCGGCACTCCAGCTGCTGTGGTACTACAAATCCCAGCATGCCCTGCCATGTTTCTTTCTGTTAGGACATGATAACACTGTGGCATTCCAGCTGTTGTGGAACTACACATCCCAGCATGCCCTGCTATGTTTCTTTCTGTTAGGACATGCTAACACTGTGGCACTCCAGCTGCTGTGGGACTACACATCCCAGCATGCCCAGCCATGGTTCTTTCTGTTAGGACATGCTAGCACTGCGGCACTACAGCTGATGTGGAACTAAACATCCCAGCATGCCCTGCCATGTTTCTTTCTGTTAGGACATGCTAACGCTGTGGCACTCCAGCTGCTGTGGAACTACACATCCCAGCATGCCCAGCCATGGTTCTTTCTGTCAGGACATGATAACACTGTGGCATTCCAGCTGCTGTGGAACTACACATCACTGCATGCTTTGCCTTGTTTCTTTCTGTTAGGACATGATAACACTGTGGCCCTCCAGCTGCTGTGGAACTACACATCCCAGCAGGCCCTGCTATGTTTCTTTCTGTTAGGACATGATAACACTGCGGCACTCCAGGTGCTGTGGAACTACACATCCCAGCATGCCCTGCCATGTTTCTTTCTGTTAGGACATGATAACACTGCGGCACTCCAGCTAATGTGGTACTACACATCCCAGCATGCCCGGCCATGTTTCTTTCTGTTAGGACATGCTAACACTGCGGCACTCCAGCTAATGTGGTACTACATATCCCAGCATGCCCGGCCATGTTTCTTTCTGTTAGGACATGCTAACACTGCGGCACTCCAGCTGTTGTGGGACTACACATCCCAGCATGCCCAGCCATGTTTCTTTCTGTTAGGACATGCTAACACTGTGGCCCTCCAGCTGCTGTGGTACTACACATCCCAGCATGCTTTGCCTTGTTTCTTACTGTTAGGACAGGCTAACACCATGGCACTCCAGCTGCTGTGGTACTACACATCCCAGCATGCCCAGCCATGTTTCTTTCTGTTAGGACATGCTGACACTGTGACACTCCAGCTGCTGTGGAACTACACATCCCAGCATGCCCTGCCATGATTATTTTTTACGACATGATAACACTGTGGCAGATGTCTAAAGAGAAAACTGGAGACATTGGTGGGTGCAGTCTGGAGACTCGATTGTTTTCGTTGGTACTTGTTTCCTAGCACGGGCCCATCGGAAACCTTTTCTTTTTCCTCAGTGGCTTAAGCTCTGCAGATTCATACCCTCCAACTGTACCGTTTTTTAACAGTCTGTATCAGCTAAAATAAAGCGTACCGATTGAACCAATTTTATTAAGCTCTGGCTGAGGGACCCTGTGCACCCTGGGAAATGTAGTTAATACCATTGCTGACTGCTTCCCAGGGAGTGGCAGGCCAGGACTACATCTCCCAGGGTGCACGGCGGTGGGACATGCAGGTCCGTCCGTCCCTGCTTAGGGAGAGACATCGGTTGGGGGACGTCACGCCTGTGGGGTGCGGCATGCGTGAGCCGCTCCCTCCCCCCTCCCAGTGCCCTCTACCATTGCAGCAGGGACCCTCCCCCCCCCAGCGGCGGTTATATTACATGCCGGCACGGGCGACAGTCCCAACGGAACAAGTCGCTGCTATTTCCAGTCACTGCCTGTAGCAGCCTCATCTGCCCGGTGTCCGAGCTGCTGCCCAACTCTGCGCTACCGGTGTCTGAGTGTGGGGGGGTAATGTGGGACACAGCGTGCGCAGTGGTGGGTATTGCACCCTGTAGAGCAGGGGCCGGCCACACTGTGTCTGTGTGTAATGAAGAGAATAATGCCCTCCAGGCTCTGCTGCCGGGAACTATGCACTCAGCTGTCCTGTATAGTCTCATTGTGGGGACGGGGGACTGACGTGGCAGCTGGCTTCTTACGGGCATGTTATATGGGTACATTGCAATGTATCCTGGGAAATGTAGTCCTGCATACTGACATGATGCTTGGATGGTGTTGCACACCCTCCAACTTTATGTACAGAGCTTTTGGCCACGCCCCTCTACAAGTGGTCACGACCCTTTCCAGAGTTGTACCGATTTACACTGATCAAATGTTGGAGGGTATGCAGATTACTTACCCCTGTACTATATACAGTTCCTATAATAGATGTAATATAGAGAGGTTACTGGTAATGTGGCACCCCAGAACTTGGAGGTGCCCCGTTTTGGAGCCCCGCCAGGGGTTTGCTTGTTTAACATTGGTGGGCAGCGGTGCCCTCAACCAACATGGCGGACGGCCATTCAAGGACCGGGTTGCCCGTCCACCAATCCGGACTCAGAGAAGACGGAGCGGGAACCAAGAGGGGAGGAGAAGGCTGGTGGCGCGAGGAGGAGACGGGAACGCCCAGAGGAAGGAGGTGACGGACGGAAATGGCGTGAGAGAGGGGACCCGACAGCGTGTGAGAACAGGAGCCGGGGGAAGCGCGCTGCCGCAGCCGAGGAGAGAGATCGCGAGGCGGCTGACACCCGGGTGCAGAAGAGTGACGTCGCTGCCGGGTAAGAGAGACGCCGTGCGGACAGCAGGAGAAGAGGACCGAGAGGCAGCACGCCACGCCACAGCAGAGAGCCGGCGGAGTCACTGAGTGGGGCAACGCCGCGCCTGCAGCGCCCCCACTAGTGTCCCCGGTGAAGAGATCGAGGTCCGGTGGAGACGCCCGCGGTGGGGAGAGCGGAGTTCCTGGTCGAGACGGGCAGGAGCCTGCAACTGGATGCGGTCACCAGGTATACACTCAGCCAGGTCACCAGCCCCAGTGCAGTACCCCACTACCACCAGGTACAACCAGCTTGCCAGTCCCCAGCGCCATTATCCTTACTGGCGCCCACCATCCGGCTAACTTACCACCCTAGCGCCACTACCCCTTTGGGCCCAATACCCAGGCACCCCGTCACACACACTTGGCCGGTTGATAATCACTGTCGCATCTAACGGTACCCGGCTGGGACCGGTACAAGGGGGGAGAAAGAGGCCACTAAGGAACGCAGCTCCCTAACTTGACAGAGATTTCTTGCCTTCCATTGCACCACGTGTGCCTTCCCTATTAGGGACTAATTCAGAACAGCCTGCCTCTGCCTTGCAGCCTAAACCCCTGCGATTGGGTGGTGTTCACCCATTCGCTGCCGCATTTAACCAGTGACTACCATTGGGACAGTTGTATTCGTTGGCTCAGTGCCAAACCTCAGGGACTCAGTGTCCTTCCTGGATCTATGGACATTTTCTTATTGTTTGTATTAACTGTATAGTCTTACAGCGTTATCAAAGTGTAGTTACAAATCTGTTGATGTGTGACCCTTGCTCTCTGCAGTGTCCAGGTTAATAGTGGTATTGCTGAAGTTGTATATTGTGCGACTTGTGGCCTACGGGTATTACAACGGGCCCCATTGCGCACAATATTTTCATTGCAGGACACTTTACGTTCTTACTGTAATACTTGACAACTGTAATGTACAGGTTGTGTACCTGTTATTGATCTCCTGTTTTATTGTTATTACATTGATAAATTCCCCTGTGGTGACGGTGATTTTGCACTTCCTAGTAATCCAAATAAAATATTCTGATCACCGCCCTAGCGAGTGCTGGCCGGTTTGTGGGGTTGTCTTGAGGTATTGTTTCCCGGGGAGCCTTGTCCCTCCACCCTCCGAATTGCAGGCGAGTGAAGCCGGCAAGATCCAGCAGAGCAGTGCCAGAAGAGGAGTCCGGAGTCTCAGGTACCAGCCACCTACATCTACACGTGATTGGGCTTTATCACACTTGGCGTCCGCGAACAGGATTCAATGATGTCGGACTCTGACCAATCGGAGGTGCCCACATCAACCAGAAGGAGGAGACGACTCCCTGCGTCACCTGGGGAAGGGAACCCAGCGGCACCAATCACCATGCCATACTACTTTGGCGCACCCTGGGTACCGACGTACTCAGGAAACAACACCCCAGGGACACATACGCTGAAAGAATTCAAAAACCGGATACTTTCCATGACACAGCTGTACCGGCTCGGCAACAAACAAGCCGTAGAAATACTGGTGGGGCAACTGAGAGGCCCAGCGCTACGGGAAGTAAGGACGTGGGAGGCCAACGAAAAAGAAACGGCAGAGCAAATCTTCGAAAAACTGCGGGAGATCTTTGAATCGAAGACGATAGCCGATTTGAAGAGCCGCCTGTATTCAAGAAAGCAGCGGCCGAACGAGCCTCTGCGGGAATACGCACTAAGCTTGCAGGAAGCCATGAAGGCCATACAACTGAGAGAAAAGACACCGAAAGAACTAGCAGATGAAACATTGACCAACCTTTTCATCGAAGGAGCGAGGGAGGAGGCAGTCAAGTCACAATTACGTATGTGGAGGCGGCAACAACCTGACAGCTCCTTCGCCAAATTCAAAGAGACCGCCCTACAGATCCTGGGCATGAACCAGAGTGGCCGGGATGAAGAGGAGGAGTCGGCAGAAGGAGAGGTCTACCAACAGGCCCCAAAAGGGCAAATCACGGACACCCTATACCCAAGTAGGCCCGTTACACAACAGGCACAAGCCCCCGCAGAACCAAGCCCGCTCGACGTGCTGACTCGCCAGATGTCCGAGCTAACTAATAATATGACGCGCATGTCACAGAAATTAGAAGACTTAGACAAAAACCAAGGCAGAAGTCGACAAGGGGAATGGCGGCAAGACCGTGGCCCAAGGAATCGCCCAAGATGGGAAGTCACACGCGAGTCCGGCCGAAGACCATCTGATCAATTCGATCAGCAAGGGCGACCGATCTGCCGGAGGTGCCGGCTGAGCGGACACGTCGAGAGAAATTGCCCAGAAACGGCTTTAAACGAGGGGACCCCGAGGCAAGGGACCGACCCTCGGGAGGAGATGCACTAACCGGTCCGACACCACCAGCAGAATGGTGGCCCCGATATGTCGGGGAATGCCCCCACCTGAGCATCAGAGTGAACGGGGTACAGATGACAGCCCTGTTGGACACAGGGTCACAGGTGTCCACCATCAGGATCACCGACTTCCTACAGCATTGGGCACAGAAGGACATCGTGTCTCCCCCCGCAACCTGGTTACACCTACTAGCCAGTAACGGCCAGCCTATCACCTTCCAAGGATATTGGGAAAAACTGATGTCCAAGTGGGAAAAGCCACCCTAGGCCAACAGGGGTTCTTGGTCACCACCAACTCCAACGAATACTTGCCGCCGATAATACTGGGCATGAATGTGCTAAAGAATTGCCCGGGCGAAGTAGTGGAAGCATTACAGTGGGAAATGAGAACAGCCCCCCCCCCAAGAGAAGAGGGCTTTGCAGCAAACAGTGCGACTGATCACGGGTCAGCAGAGGTTCGTCAACGAGCAAGGAGAAGTGGGGAAGGCCCGAATCGCAGACCGCCGGCCGATCCTCCTGCGCCCAAACTCAGAGCAAGTCGTCTGGTGCAAGGCCAGGACAGGCCCAGGAGGCAGGGACTACGAAGCCCTGATAGAACCCTGCGATACTGACGGTCGACAGCCCTTCGCAGTTGCCAGGACCCTGGCGAAGGTGGTCCAAGGGAGAGTACCAGTGAGGCTGCTGAATCCACACCCATATGCAGTCAGACTATACAAGTATTGTCAAGTGGCCAGGATCAGCTGGGTGGACTTCCAGGACATCTTGGGGCAAAGCGCCGTGGCGGCTCAACAAGGGGTGACGGAGGGAGAGAGAAACGACAGCGAATCCCCCTGGCACGCAGCCATACAGATCGGAGATGGGGACACTCCGGCCGAGAAGCGAGAGGGGGTCCTCCGCGTTGTGGAACGGAATGCTGCCGCGTTCAGTCAACACCCGAGCGACTTCGGTAAAGCAGAGAAGGTATACCACCACATCCCTACAGGATCGGCTCCCCCGGTCAAAGAAAGGCACCGACCCCTCCCACCAGCCATGTACCAGCCCGTCCGGAACATGATCACCGAAATGAAAGAGGCTGGTGTCATCAAAGAAAGCCATAGCCCCTGGGCGGCCCCCCTTGTGATCGTCAAAAAGAAGGACGGTAGTCTACGCTTCTGCGTGGACTACCGCAAACTGAACGCCGTAACCCATAAGGACGCATATCCGCTCCCTAGGATCGAGGAGTCGCTCACGGCCCTGAAAACGGCTGAATACTTTTCGACCCTTGACCTGACCAGCGGGTACTGGCAGGTCCAGATGGCCCCAGAAGACAGAGAGAAGACGGCCTTCACGACGCCAATGGGCCTGTTCGAGTTCGACAGAATGCCCTTCGGACTCTGTAACGCCCCCGCCACGTTCCAGCGTGTGATGGAGCACTGCCTTGGGCAGCACAACTTCGAAATGGTGCTCCTCTATCTAGACGACGTGATCATTTTCTCAAGGAGCTATGACGACCACCTGCAGCACCTGGACGAGGTCTTCAAACGACTGATACAGAGCGGTTTGAAGCTGAAACCCAGCAAATGTCACCTGCTGAAGCCCAGAGTACAGTACCTCGGGCATGTCGTTAGCGCGGAAGGCGTGATGCCCGATCCAGAGAAGATCACTGTCGTCAGAGACTGGCCAGCGCCCAAGACCGTCAGAGAGGTCCGCAGTTATCTGGGGTTCGTGGGCTACTACCGAAGATTCATTGAGAATTTTGCGAAGGTAGCGTCCCCCCTACACGAGCTGTTGAGAGGCCAGTCGGGCCAGGAACGAAGGGGGTCGGCCTCCGTCACCTGGGGAGAAGACCAACAGCAGGCCTTCGACCAGCTGAAAAGATCCCTGATAGACGCCCCATTATTGGCCTACCCCGATTACGACAAGCCGTTCCAGCTTTACACGGATGCCAGCAACCGCGGGCTCGGTGCTGTGCTCTCCCAGACCCAGAATGGGCACGAACGGGTAATAGCATATGCCAGCAGAGGCCTTCGCAAGACCGAAAGAAACTGTGAAAACTATAGCGCTTTCAAGTTAGAGATGCTTGCCCTGGTGTGGGCCGTGACGGAAAAATTCAAGCACTACCTCGCTGCCACCCCGTTTGTGGTCATGACCGACAACAACCCGCTAGTCCACTTGCAGAACGCCAAACTGGGAGCCCTGGAACAGCGGTGGATGTCGCGCCTCGCTAACTACCGGTATACGACACACTACCGCAGTGGCAAGGCCAACGCTAATGCCGATGCTCTCTCCAGGTTGCCGGTCATCGACGCTCCAGAAGAAGAAGGGGACCCGAGCGAAGAGGTGGAGATGCCCTCCTTCGGGACGTACAAAGCGAGGAACGTGGTCACCTCAGACCCCCTGTCCGTCACAGAGCCACGTCTCCAGAGAGGTGGGCTGCTAGACACCCCCACTGACGACTGGGAGAAGATCCAACGCCAAGACCCAGTATTGAAAGAACTCCTGGTACTACTACGCCAACATCGTCAGCTAGACAGGCACCAACGTAAAGACGCTGACCCTGAGCTTGTGAAACTGTTGAGGCACCGCGACAGATTTCGGGAAGAAGAAGGTATCCTGATTCGGGACAGCGTAGATCCCGGCACGCACCACCCCGTGGTTCAAATAATTGTCCCCAGAAGACAGGCCCCAGTGCTTCTGACCGCGTATCATGACAAGTCTGGCCATTTTGGGGTGCAGAAGACCGAAGCCATACTGCGCACCCGATATTTCTGGGTGGGTATGCGGGAAGACGTGGAGACATGGTGTCGAGACTGCGTCCCCTGCAGCCTAAAGAGATCCCCTGACGCTTCCCAGAGGGACCCCTTGCACTCCATAACCACCCAACGCCCGCTACAGATCGTGGCTCTCGACCACGTCAAGCTCGAACCCAGCTCCAGTGGCCATCAATATGCCTTGACCATTACCGACCACTACAGTAAATTCTTGGTGGTCGTTCCGGTCCGAGATCTCACCGCCAAGACCACCGCGGAGCAGTTCCTCAAGCATTTCGCACGACCCTATGGCTATCCCGACTGCATTCTCACGGACCAGGGGCCCGCCTTCGAGTCCCAACTCTTCCACGAGTTATGCTCCTACTACGGCTGCCAAAAGATCCGGACTACGGCTTACCACCCCCAGGGGAACGGGCTCTGCGAACGGGCTAACCAGACCGTCATCGGCATGCTCCGCAGTCTGTCAGCCGGAGATCGGAATAAGTGGCCGACCCTACTTCCCGAACTGGCGTATCTATACAATAACGCCGAACACTGTTCCACCGGCTTCACCCCGTACTACTTAATGTTCGGCCGCAAGGGCAAGCTGCCGCAAGACCTGGAACTGGCCCCGAGAGAAGGCCCACCAATCCGACCCCAGACCAACTGGGTCCGTGAGCACCAGCAGAGGATTGACGCTGCTAGAGAAGTCGTTACTCAGCGGATGGAAAGTGCCCAACGCCGGCAAGGCAGGGACTACAACGCTAACAACCGGCCCGCACCCCTGAAAGTAGGAGACTCCGTATGGAAGAAACGGAATCACCGCTCAAGTAAACTCGACGCCATGTGGGAGAATGAACCGTACACAGTCGTCAGGACGCCCGCGGGTGACCGATACACCTACGAGATCCGGAAGACCCCTGGAGGAGCCATCAGCGTGGTGGCAAGGGACCAGCTCAAGCTTTGCACTGCCGAAGTACCAGCGGAATAGAGAGTCTCGCCTGAGGTGGAGGGGCAGGAGACCTGGGGGGGCATGCCTTGGGACAGCCCCACTGATATGTTAGTCTTCATGAGTGCCCCGGCACCCTTCCTTCCAGGGGTATCCCCCACTCCTGTGGCGGAGGGACCCCCGTCAGTGTCCGGTCACGACTCCCCGGAGGTCCGTCCACCGGTGGTACAGCCACGCAGGTCGGAACGCCCAACCAAGGGTATCTTACCCTTGAGGTATAGAATGTAAAGCACTTTCTTTCAGTATTATTGTATATTGCAAATTGTTCCCTAACCTTTCCTCACCGGAATGTACGGGTATTAGTTATGCAGAAAGGCCCAGGCCTTAAATGTTTTGTTTTATACCAAAAGACTGGAACTGGACTACTGCCAACCCCGATATAATGCCTGCGGACTGGCATTTTTCTAGCAGGGAGGCATGTGGCACCCCAGAACTTGGAGGTGCCCCGTTTTGGAGCCCCGCCAGGGGTTTGCTTGTTTAACATTGGTGGGTAGCGGTGCCCTCAACCAACATGGCGGACGGCCATTCAAGGACCGGGTTGCCCGTCCACCAATCCGGACTCAGAGAAGACGGAGCGGGAACCAAGAGGGGAGGAGAAGGCTGGTGGCGCGAGGAGGAGACGGGAACGCCCAGAGGAAGGAGGTGACGGACGGAAACGGCGTGAGAGAGGGGACCCGACAGCGTGTGAGAACAGGAGCCGGGGGAAGCGCGCTGCCGCAGCCGAGGAGAGAGTTCGCGAGGCGGCTGACACCCGGGTGCAGAAGAGTGACGTCGCTGCCGGGTAAGAGAGACGCCGTGCGGACAGCAGGAGAAGAGGACCGAGAGGCAGCACGCCACGCCACAGCAGAGAGCCGGCGGAGTCACTGAGTGGGGCAACGCCGCGCCTGCAGCGCCCCCACTAGTGTCCCCGGTGAAGAGATCGAGGTCCGGTGGAGACGCCCGCGGTGGGGAGAGCGGAGTTCCTGGTCGAGACGGGCAGGAGCCTGCAACTGGATGCGGTCACCAGGTATACACTCAGCCAGGTCACCAGCCCCAGTGCAGTACCCCACTACCACCAGGTACAACCAGCTTGCCAGTCCCCAGCGCCATTATCCTTACTGGCGCCCACCATCCGGCTAACTTACCACCCTAGCGCCACTACCCCTTTGGGCCCAATACCCAGGCACCCCGTCACACACACTTGGCCGGTTGATAATCACTGTCGCATCTAACGGTACCCGGCTGGGACCGGTACAAGGGGGGAGAAAGAGGCCACTAAGGAACGCAGCTCCCTAACTTGACAGAGATTTCTTGCCTTCCATTGCACCACGTGTGCCTTCCCTATTAGGGACTAATTCAGAACAGCCTGCCTCTGCCTTGCAGCCTAAACCCCTGCGATTGGGTGGTGTTCACCCATTCGCTGCCGCATTTAACCAGTGACTACCATTGGGACAGTTGTATTCGTTGGCTCAGTGCCAAACCTCAGGGACTCAGTGTCCTTCCTGGATCTATGGACATTTTCTTATTGTTTGTATTAACTGTATAGTCTTACAGCGTTATCAAAGTGTAGTTACAAATCTGTTGATGTGTGACCCTTGCTCTCTGCAGTGTCCAGGTTAATAGTGGTATTGCTGAAGTTGTATATTGTGCGACTTGTGGCCTACGGGTATTACAACGGGCCCCATTGCGCACAATATTTTCATTGCAGGACACTTTACGTTCTTACTGTAATACTTGACAACTGTAATGTACAGGTTGTGTACCTGTTATTGATCTCCTGTTTTATTGTTATTACATTGATAAATTCCCCTGTGGTGACGGTGATTTTGCACTTCCTAGTAATCCAAATAAAATATTCTGATCACCGCCCTAGCGAGTGCTGGCCGGTTTGTGGGGTTGTCTTGAGGTATTGTTTCCCGGGGAGCCTTGTCCCTCCACCCTCCGAATTGCAGGCGAGTGAAGCCGGCAAGATCCAGCAGAGCAGTGCCAGAAGAGGAGTCCGGAGTCTCAGGTACCAGCCACCTACATCTACACGTGATTGGGCTTTATCACAGTAATGTGTCCTAATTGCTGGTTGGCTGATGTGTATCATGTGACCTCAGCAGCTGGAGCACTGCAGATTACTTACCCCTGTACTATATACAGATCCTCTAATAGATGTATTATAGAGAGGTTACTGGTAATGTGTCCTAACTGCTGGTTGGCTGATGTGTATCATGTGACCACAGCAGCTGGAGCTCTGCAGATTACTTACCCCTGTACTATATACAGATTCTATAATAGATGTATTATAGACAAGTTACTGGTAATGTGTCCTAATTGCTGGTTGGCTGATGTGTATCATGTGACCACAGCAGCTGGAGCTCTGCAGATTACTTACCCCTGTACTATATACAGATCCTCTAATAGATGTATTATAGAGAGGTTACTGGTAATGTGTCCTAACTGCTGGTTGGCTGATGTGTATCATGTGACCACAGCAGCTGGCGCACTGCAGATTACTTACCCCTGTACTATATACAGATCCTATAATAGATGTATTATAGAAAGGTTACTGGTGATGTGTCCTAATTGCTGGTTGGCTGATGTGTATCATGTGACCTCAGCAGCTGGAGCACTGCAGATTACTTACCCCTGTACTATATACAGATCCTATAATAGATGTATTATAGAAAGGTTACTGGTAATGTGACCTAATTGCTGGTTGGCTGATGTGTATCATGTGACCTCAGCAGCTGGAGCACTGCACATAACTTACCCCTGTACTATATAGAGATCCTATAATAGATGTATTATAGAAAGGTTACTGGTAATGTGTCCTAATTGCTGGTTGGCTGATGTGTATCATGTGACTTCAGCAGCTGGAGCTCTGCAGATTTCTTACCCCTGTACTATATACAGATCCTATAATAGATGTATTATAGAAAGGTTACTGGTAACATGTCCTAATTGCTGGTTGGCTGATGTGTATCATGTGACCGCAGCAGCTGGAGCACTGCAGATTACTTACCCCTGTACTATATACAGATCCTATAATAGATGTATTATAGAAAGGTTACTGGTAATGTGTCCTAATTGCTGGTTGGCTGATGTGTATCATGTGACCACAGCAGCTGGAGCTCTGCAGATTACTTACCCCTGTACTATATACAGATCCTATAATATATGTATTATAGAGAGGTTACTGGTAATGTGTCCTAATTGCTGGTTGGCTGATGTGTATCATGTGACCTCAGCAGCTGGCGCTATGCAGATTACTTACCCCTGTACTATATACATATCCTATAATAGATGTATTATAGAAAGGTTACTGGTAATGTGTCCTAATTGCTGGTTGGCTGATGTGTATCATGTGACCACAGCAGCTGTAGTGCTGCAGATTACTTACCCCTGTACTATATACAGATCCTATAATAGATGTATTATAGAAAGGTTACTGGTAATGTGTCCTAATTGCTGGTTGGCTGATGTGTATCATGTGACCTCAGCAGCTGGAGCTCTGCAGATTACTTACCCCTGTACTATATACAGATCCTATAATAGATGTATTATAGAAAGGTTACTGGTAATGTGTCCTAATTGCTGGTTGGCTGATGTGTATCATGTGACCACAGCAGCTGGAGCGCTGCAGATTACTTACCCCTGTACTATATACAGATCCTATAATAGATGTATTATAGACAGGTTACTGGTAATGTGACCTAATTGCTGGTTGGCTGATGTGTATCATGTGACCCCAGCAGCTGGAGCACTGCAGATTACTTACCCCTGTACTATATACAGATCCTATAATAGATGTATTATAGAAAGGTTACTGGTAATGTGACCTAATTGCTGGTTGGCTGATGTGTATCATGTGACCTAAGCAGCTGGAGCTCTGCAGATTACTTACCCCTGTACTATATACAGATCCTATAATAGATGTATTATAGAAAGGTTACTGGTAATGTGACCTAATTGCTGGTTGGCTGATGTGTATCATGTGACCTCAGCAGCTGGAGCACTGCAGATAACTTACCCCTGTACTATATAGAGATCCTATAATAGATGTATTATAGAAAGGTTACTGGTAATGTGTCCTAATTGCTGGTTGGCTGATGTGTATCATGTGACCACAGCAGCTGGAGCACTGCAGATTACTTACCCCTGTACTATATACAGATCCTATAATAGATGTATTATAGAAAGGTTACTGGTAATGTGTCCTAATTGCTGGTTGGCTGATGTGTATCATGTGACCTCAGCAGCTGGAGCGCTGCAGATAACTTACCCCTGTACTATATAGAGATCCTATAATAGATGTATTATAGAAAGGTTACTGGTAATGTGTCCTAATTGCTGGTTGGCTGATGTGTATCATGTGACCTCCGCAGCTGGAGTGCTGCAGATTACTTACCCCTGTACTATATACAGATCCTATAATAGATGTATTATAGAAAGGTTACTGGTAAAGTGACCTAATTGCTGGTTGGCTGATGTGTATCATGTGACCTCAGCAGCTGGAGTACTGCAGATTACTTACCCCTGTACTATATACAGATCCTATAATAGATGTATTATAGAAAGGTTACTGGTAATGTGTCCTAATTGCTGGTTGGCTGATGTGTATCATGTGACCACAGCAGCTGGAGCTCTGCAGATTACTTACCCCTGTACTATATACAGATCCTATAATAGATGTATTATAGAAAGGTTACTGGTAATGTGACCTAATTGCTGGTTGGCTGATGTGTATCATGTGACCACAGCAGCTGGAGTGCTGCAGTGCAGATTACTTACCCCTGTACTATATACAGATCCTATAATAGATGTATTATAGAAAGGTTACTGGTAATGTGACCTAATTGCTGGTTGGCTGATGTGTATCATGTGACCACAGCAGCTGGAGTACTGCAGATTACTTACCCCTGTACTATATACAGATCCTATAATAGATGTATTATAGAAAGGTTACTGGTAATGTGTCCTAATTGCTGGTTGGCTGATGTGTATCATGTGACCACAGCAGCTGGAGCACTGCAGATTACTTACCCCTGTACTATATACAGATCCTATAATAGATGTATTATAGAAAGGTTACTGGTAATGTGTCCTAATTGCTGGTTGGCTGATGTGTATCATGTGACCTCAGCAGCTGGAGTGCTGCAGATTACTTACCCCTGTACTATATACAGATCCTATAATAGATGTATTATAGAAAGGTTACTGGTAACGTGTCCTAATTGCTGGTTGGCTGATGTGTATCATGTGACCTCAGCAGCTGGAGCACTGCAGGTTACTTACCCCTGTACTATATACAGATCCTATAATAGATGTATTATAGAAAGGTAACTGGTAATGTGTCCTAATTGCTGGTTGGCTGATGTGTATCATGTGACCACAGCAGCTGGAGCACTGCAGATTACTTACCCCTGTACTATATACAGATCCTATAATAGATGTATTATAGAAAGGTAACTGGTAACGTGACCTAATTGCTGGTTGGCTGATATGTATCATGTGACCACAGCAGCTGGAGCTCTGCAGATTACTTACCCCTGTACTATATACAGATCCTATAATAGATGTATTATAGAAAGGTTACTGGTAATGTGACCTAATTGCTGGTTGGCTGATGTGTATCATGTGACCTCAGCAGCTGGAGTGCTGCAGATTACTTACCCCTGTACTATATACAGATCCTATAATAGATGTATTATAGAAAGGTTACTGGTGATGTGACCTAATTGCTGGTTGGCGGATGTGTATCATGTGACCTCAGCAGCTGGAGCTCTGCAGATTACTTACCCCTGTACTATATACAGATCCTATAATAGATGTATTATAGAAAGGTTACTAGTAATGTGTCCTAATTGCTGGTTGGCTGATGTGTATCATGTGACCACAGCAGCTGGAGCTCTGCAGATTACTTACCCCTGTACTATATACAGATCCTATAATAGATGTATTATATCCAAAGCAACAAGACAACTACGAAATCAGTCACGTAAATTAGAACGCCAATGGCGTAAATCTCGTAATATGACTGATTTCCTCACATATAAGACTAGCTACTACTCCTACAGCAATGCTTTGGACACTGCCAAACAAACATACTACCAATCTCTCATCTCTTCTCATGCCACCAACCCAAAGCGACTTTTTAACACCTTCAAGTCTCTTCTGTACCCTCCCCCTCCTCCCCCACCGGCTACCATCAGTGCACAAGAACTTGCCTCCTACTTTAAGGACAAGATTGATAACATCCGAGATGAAATGGTATGCTCTTCTACTACCTCTAACCCGCTCTCTTCCCTACCTGAACCCTCTGGCACTTTCTCTTCATTTGAGCCCACAAATGAAAAGGAAGTATCTGCACTCTTCTTATCCTCCTACTCTACTACCTCTCCTCTTGATCCTATACCTGCACAAGTTATAAAAAATCTATCTCCTGTGCTTATTCCAACCTTAACTAACATCTGCATTCTCTCTCTTGCTACTGGTACTTTTCCATCTCTGCTCAAACATGCAGTGATTACTCCTATTCTAAAAAAACAGAATTCTGACCCTAACTCTCTCTCTAACTATCGTCCTATCTCTCAGCTCCCATGCCTCTCTAAGCTACTGGAGAGACTTGTCTACTCTCGCATCACAAACTTTCTTAACTCTCACACCCTATTAGACCCGCTTCAGTCAGGCTTCCGCTCTCAACACTCCACTGAGACAGCACTGACTAAAGTGGTGAATGATCTGGTAACTGCTAAGGCTAAAGGCCATTACTCACTACTTATTCTTCTAGATCTATCTGCTGCATTTGACACTGTGGATCACACTCTTCTTGTAGAAATACTACACTCCCTAGGTCTTAATGATACAGCCCTTTCCTGGTTCACATCTTACCTATCTGATCGCTCTTTCAGCGTTCGCTTCTCTGACTCTACTTCCTCTTCACTACCTCTGTCAGTCGGAGTTCCGCAAGGCTCAGTCTTAGGTCCTCTGCTGTTCTCCATCTATACTTCCTCTCTTGGCAAACTAATAAGCTCTTTCGGATTTCAGTATCACTTATATGCGGATGATACTCAAATCTATCTATCAACCCCAGACTTGTCACCAGTGGTTTTGGGCCGAGTTTCAGAATGTCTCTCTGCCATCTCATCTTGGATGTCTTCCCGCCAACTCAAACTCAATATTTCAAAAACAGAATTACTTATATTCTCGCCAACTAAGAACAGTTACCATCCTGATATATCCATCACTGTTGACAACTCGACCATCTACCCTACCCCACAAGCTCGTTGCTTAGGGGTCATCCTCGACTCTGACCTGTCCTTTCTTCCCCACATTCAATCTGTCTCCAAATCATGTTACATGCATCTAAAGAACATATCCAAAATACGACCGTATCTCACACAAGACACTACTAAATCTCTTATACATGCACTCATTATATCCCGCATTGATTATTGCAATAGTCTCCTGACTGGTCTTCCCAAGAACAGACTCTCACCACTACAATCCATTTTAAATGCTGCTGCTAGGCTGATCTTCCTTGCAAGACGCTCATCATCTGCTGATCCGCTCTGCCAGTCCCTCCATTGGTTACCTGTATCTTACCGTATTCAATACAAAACACTTCTACTAACTTATAAAGCTATTAACCATACTGCACCAGCATATATCTCTCTACTTATCACAAAATATCTCCCATCTCGACCACTCCGCTCTGCACAAGATCTGCGTCTCTCTTCTGCACGGATCACCAGCTCCCATTCACTATTACAGGACTTTCATCGGGCTGCTCCCATCCTATGGAATGCCCTTCCATGCACAATAAGACTCTCCAATAGCCTCCAAACATTCAAGCGTTCCCTGAAAACTCACCTCTTCAGGCAAGCCTATAATGTTTAAGTTCTACATGCATAACCCTCTGAGGCACTTATGTATTATATAGCTACCCTTCTGGACTTGTAACTTGGTGGGACTGCTATGGTATTACTGGTGCCTGTCCTTGTGTTTCCCCCTATATCCCTATAGATTGTAAGCTTGCAGCAGGGCCCTCCTACCTCCAAGTCTGTATGTTGTTACCCAGTTTGTTTTATCACTGTCTACTATTGTAAAGCGCAACGGAATCTGCTGCGCTATATAAGAACCTGTAAATAAATAAATAAATAAATAAATAAAATAGAAAGGTTACTGGTAATGTGTCCTAATTGCTGGTTGGCTGATGTGTATCATGTGACCTCAGCAGCTGGAGCTCTGCAGATTACTTACCCCTGTACTATATACAGATCCTATAATAGATGTATTATAGAAAGGTTACTGGTAATGTGACCTAATTGCTGGTTGGCTGATGTGTATCATGTGACCACAGCAGCTGGAGCACTGCAGATTACTTTCCCCTGTACTATATACAGATCCTATAATAGATGTATTATAGAGAGGTTACTGGTAATGTGTCCTAATTGCTGGTTGGCTGATGTGTATCATGTGACCTCAGCAGCTGGAGCACTGCAGATTACTTACCCCTGTACTATATACAGATCCTATAATAGATGTATTATAGAAAGGTTACTGGTAATGTGACCTAATTGCTGGTTGGCTGATGTGTATCATGTGACCTCAGCAGCGTGAGTGCTGCAGATTACTTACCCATGTACTATATACAGTTCCTATAATAGATGTATTATAGAGAGGTTACTGGTAATGTGTCCTAATTGCTGGTTGGCTGATGTGTATCATGTGACCTCAGCAGCTGGAGCACTGCAGATTACTTACCCCTGTACTATATACAGATCCTATAATAGATGTATTATAGAGAGGTTACTGGTAATGTGTCCTAATTGCTGGTTGGCTGATGTGTATCATGTGACCTCAGCAGCTGGAGCTCTGCAGATTACTTACCCCTGTACTATATACAGATCCTATAATAGATGTATTATAGAAAGGTTACTGGTACTGTGTCCTAATTGCTGGTTGGCTGATGTGTATCATGTGACCTCAGCAGCTGGAGCTCTGCAGATTACTTACCCCTGTACTATATACAGATCCTATAATAGATGTATTATAGAAAGGTTACTGGTAATGTGACCTAATTGCTGGTTGGCTGATGTGTATCATGTGACCACAGCAGCTGGAGCTCTGCAGATTACTTACCCCTGTACTATATACAGATCCTATAATAGATGCATTATAGAAAGGTTACTGGTAATGTGTCCTAATTGCTGGTTGGCTGATGTGTATCATGTGACCACAGCAGCGTGAGTGCTGCAGATTACTTACCCTGTACTATATACAGATCCTATAATAGATGTATTATAGAAAGGTTACTGGTAATGTGTCCTAATTGCTGGTTGGCTGATGTGTATCATGTGACCACAGCAGCTGGTGCTCTGCAGATTACTTACCCCTGTACTATATACAGATCCTATAATAGATGTATTATAGAAAGGTTACTAGTAATGTGTCCTAATTGCTGGTTGGCTGATGTGTATCATGTGACCACAGCAGCTGGAGCTCTGCAGATTACTTACCCCTGTACTATATACAGATCCTATAATAGATGTATTATAGAAAGGTTACTAGTAATGTGTCCTAATTGCTGGTTGGCTGATGTGTATCATGTGACCACAGCAGCTGGAGCTCTGCAGATTACTTACCCCTGTACTATATACAGATCCTATAATAGATGTATTATAGAAAGGTTACTGGTAATGTGACCTAATTGCTGGTTGGCTGATGTGTATCATGTGACCACAGCAGCTGGAGCTCTGCAGATTACTTACCCCTGTACTATATACAGATCCTATAATAGATGTATTATAGAAAGGATACTGGTAATGTGACCTAATTGCTGGTTGGCTGATGTGTACCATGTGACCTCAGCAGCTGGAGCACTGCAGATTACTTACCCCTGTACTATATACAGATCCTATAATAGATGTATTATAGAAAGGTTACTGGTAATGTGTCCTAATTGCTGGTTGGCTGATGTGTATCATGTGACCACAGCAGCTGGAGCTCTGCAGATTACTTACCCCTGTACTATATACAGATCCTATAATAGATGTATTATAGAAAGGTTACTGGTAATGTGTCCTAATTGCTGGTTGGCTGATGTGTATCATGTGACCTCAGCAGCTGGAGCTCTGCAGATTACTTACCCCTGTACTATATACAGATCCTATAATAGATGTATTATAGAAAGGTTACTGGTAATGTGACCTAATTGCTGGTTGGCTGATGTGTATCATGTGACCACAGCAGCTGGAGCTCTGCAGATTACTTACCCCTGTACTATATACAGATCCTATAATAGATGTATTATAGAAAGGTTACTGGTAATGTGTCCTAATTGCTGGTTGGCTGATGTGTATCATGTGACCTCAGCAGCTGGAGCTCTGCAGATTACTTACCCCTGTACTATATACAGATCCTATAATAGATGTATTATAGAAAGGTTACTGGTAATGTGTCCTAATTGCTGGTTGGCTGATGTGTACCATGTGACCTCAGCAGCTGGAGCTCTGCAGATTACTTACCCTGTACTATATACAGATCCTATAATAGATGCATTATAGAAAGGTTACTGGTAATGTGTCCTAATTGCTGGTTGGCTGATGTGTATCATGTGACCACAGCAGCGTGAGTGCTGCAGATTACTTACCCTGTACTATATACAGATCCTATAATAGATGTATTATAGAAAGGTTACTGGTAATTTTTACTAATTTAAATAATCTGCATTTTATTTTCTACTAGGACATATAAGATCTTATTGGTTGCTGCACGATGGCCACTTCCACCTACCGTGAGTGTCAGCTTTTGTACCCATTTGTATTAGTAATTACTGTGTTATTATTTATTTATTAGCAGTTTCTTATATAGCGCACACATATTCCGCAGCGCTGTACAGAGAATATTTGAACATTCAATCAGTCCCTGCCCCAGTGGAGCTTACAATCTATATTTCTAACAAACCGGTTCGGCAAAACCATACAAATAGACCAATTAATTACTTGTGAAACACATGGGGTGAAATGTAATAGGATGAGATATTCGGAAAGTGAGAGATTTGGTAAGAAATCTCCAGGTTTTTTTTAAAGCGGCAATCATTAACTCTGCACAGTTAGTTTGATTTTGAAGTGTAAATGATTGCCGCTTTAAAAAAAACCTGGAGATTTCTTACCAAATCTCTCACTTTCTGAATCTCTCATCCTATTACATTTCACCCCAGGAGTAATATATTGCCTTGAATGCCCCTGCGGACTTCGGTACGGGATCCGATACGATTTCCCGGCGGTCGGGATCCCGGCGGTCGGAATCCCGACACTGGAATCCCGACCGCCGAAATCCCGACAAGGGGGGGACATGGATCGACCCCCCTTGCGGGCTCGCTGCGCTCGCCACGCAGTGGGCCCGGTGCCTCGCTACGCTCGGCACGCTATTTTATTCTCCCTCTATGGGTGTCGTGGACACCCACGGAGGGAGAAAGTTTCGGGATTTCGGCGGTCGGGATTCCAGTGTCGGGATTCCGACCGCCGGGATCCCGACCGCCGGCAAATCAACTGCATCCCTCGGTACGTGGGGATGACAAGCAGGAAACTCAAACTTTGTTTACTGGAACATGCCAGCAACAGCCGCAATGCAGAAGCGGATACCCATAAATTCAAAAAATTGACATCGGTGGCTAGACACTTCCTGACTAAGCACAAAGGGTCACCTCAAGAATCGAAGGCCTTCGGACTAGAAAGCATCCGAATGGGGGTGAGAGGCAGAGATCTAATTAAAGAACTACAACAGACAGAAAGTAAATGGATCTTCTACCCATGTAAACCCACATGGTCTCAATGAAAATAACAGCTCCGGATCATTTCTGTAAACAATTAAACAGGGGACCGTGCCTTCCTCTCTCTACGGCTGAGTAACAACCATGCCATATTATCCAATCCTACACTCCTGCAAGGCTATCCAACCAAAAATAACCCTTTTCCAAGTGCACATTGCAAAGTATCATTTGACACCCCCTGCTCCAACTGCACGTCACTCCTGGGGGAGCCCATATACTTGGACTCAATACCCACATCAGCACCACACCTGTCAACAGCACCAAACTAGCAGCACAACACTTCCTCACTACGATTTTCACAATACCCAAGCACATCTGGTGACCAGGGATTTTCCTTTTCTTCCCCCCCCCCCCTCCTCCATTCACGCCACCACAACAACCCAATGGACAATATATAGCTGGCAGCTTCATCACAGTTTGTCACCAGCTTTTCACGTTTTTTTCCCTTCTCAACACATTATCACGGTTTTTATAGAAGACTGCCCCTAGGCACCCACTAACATACACTGTACTGATGTTCACATCAGACCAGCAACTGTCGCATCTAAAGTAGCTGCACTCTACACACCTTAGCTTCACGCTCCTAGATCACATTCCCCTCCCGATTTATTTTCGGTTAATACAAGCAACCATCCCCCCCACTTCTTAGAAATAGAGTAATCATCATTATTTTGACCGCCAATATCGTCTGGGTTAAGATCCCAGCACCGTATAGGCAGCTACTACCGACTTAACCCAATCTAGACACTTGCACATCCACCCCACGGCAACGTCTACTTAGACCACTGTACAATATAGTCACAGTCAGAATGTGAATTTTTCCCTCACAACATTGCAGGCAAATTTCAGGGCATTGCCTCACATTGTACGAGTTTCCCGCAAAACCCACCCCAAACCTCTCCCTCTGCGAGCATTTCCCTGTCATGCTGGACAATTTCAGTATGACGGAACTGCTCCCTTTATGTAATATCACCTTCAAGGTAACACCCTTCACATACCTGCCCCCGGGCATGACTAGTTCAACAGGAACACAATAAGCATAAAATATCATACCGTCCAAACAGTAGATTAGCAACAATCCAAACCTATGCATGCAAATTTTTAGGGTATATTACTTTAGCCCTTGCAACTTTTTCCTCTCTCTATATCCATCTTTTCCTCTGTCTTTAACTCCCATTCATCTAACCTAAGACACCCGGGACAGTAATTATTCTCAATAACTAGCTGATTCTAGTTAATTCAGCACAGACCTACATCTGAGACTGAACGTCCACTAATTAACTACTAACGCATAATTTATTTATTTATTTATTAACAGTTTCTTATATAGCGCACACAGATTCCGCAGCGCATAATGTGATCAAATTAACCAATGACAGGCAATATGCAGACAAGTTATAAGGCGGATCACCGCCTTACACACATACACACTAACCCTGAAGAAGCCTTGCCCCAAGGTGAAACGATCGTTGGTGGTGATAGTGGAGTGACGCCATTACAGTGCGCCTCCCCGCAGCAGCAGCAGCTAGCAGCATCTCAACCCTGCCCAGGTGAGACGAACACAACAGCGCACACGGGAACCAGCAGCTGTCAGCTAAAAGGACTGGACCGGATGCCACGAGCACACCAGCGTGCTGAGAGGTATCCCAGTATCAACGGCCTGCACATGGCCCCGCCAGTATTAAGTACTCCACGTTGAGAGGCATCCCAATATTTAATTCAATATGTAACTGCCCACACACAGCCCTGTCAGTATTCCGTGCTGAGAAGCATCTTAATATTAACTGCCTGCACATGGCCCTGGCATTTGATAGTACACCCCTCACTCAAAACAGGGACAATATACTATACAGAGTGATTGTTAACCCATGTAGCCCCTGTCGACACTGGGACCTATACTCAATATTAACTCTCTTTTTTCATAACTATCACTATTTCTGCCGGAGTAATCTCCCAAGTATTGCTCATCCTCCACCACTGTATTTATTTACAAGTGGAGGACAGCAGCATACTACCCGGCACCTCTATTAAGGCCCTCTTGGCTACCTCACTATTTCAGGGGCCACTCACCCAGAACCTATAACCAAAGTACTACCCTGCACTGGAGATACTCTAAACATGGGGACATAGGCATAATACTGGGCAGCAGTACCACCTTCTATCAGCTCTTAACATAGGAATCCCCTATCTGTGCACACAGGCCCGCTCGCCCGCAATACCCTAAGGGCCCACCTAAACTAAACTGGTGGCAGCCTGTCGGAGGTGTTGAAAACATTTTTTGAAGAAGGGAGACCTCTTCAGAAACAGATGTACTAATTCCGCCCTGACCAGAAGGTATATAAAGCTGGGCAGCAGCCGCCTGTAACTCAAGGGCCCCCAGAGCCATCTATATTTTCCCTGACACCCTAAAGGGAGGTGTTCCCCCACAATACCCATAAAAGCCCACCTAGGTGGCAGCTAACCATTGGATTCGAGGGACCTGCCTGACGGGAAGGGGGACCTTCCCTGTCGAGACCAGACCCCACTACCTCTTTGTTCGGGTATATAAAGTTGGTCTGGGAACACCTCATTTAAACCCCAAGGGAATTACATTATCTCTCTCTGCTCTACCTTGGTTCCATTATCGACATAAATACCTGCACAGGAACAGGGGACATAGGAAGGGAGTGGCAGACTACCTTACCTCTCTCTATCCCACTCCAGGTCTCTATGTGTGAGTAAGCAGCAAACGTGTACAGACCTAGGCCAGACACTAGCAGGCACATCACACCCATACCCTACAGGTGCTCATAACTGCTCAAAGTATTTACTGTATTGCTCTGCTGATTATTAAATACAGAATGTGTTAATAACACTGGCACCCGATACAGGGGCCAAGAATTCAGTATAAGTACCCTCATATTGTGTTAACACACTATGACAACCCGGCAATTTAGACTCCTCCGGCAATTTTGAAGTCTACCGGTTGTCTCCGTAGCAGCTAACAGCTTCAGAGGCTGAGAGCGTCTTCGGCTTATGCGTCTCCATGGAGACGCATAGCTCAGCCAATCAGGGCTGAGCTTTGCGTCTCAATGGAGACGCATCGCCCAATCACGCTCTCAGCCTCTGTTGCGACAGAAGCTGTTAGCTGCATCAGAGACAGATTTTTTGTCCCCCGTATTTTTGTAACCAGGACCGGTCCAAGAGTCCGGGACTGGTTTCAGAAATACGGGGGACCCCTAACACACTCTATTAACTCCACATTTTGATATGTGACATGTGCATATGTATCAGAACAGTGAAATGTTATATGTATACGCCCTCTGTGGCAGAAATATGACCACAAATGTGAATGAAGGTTTTATTACACACATATGACTAATACATTCCTTCCCGACTAAGGAATAAGTGTTTCAAAACAAATGTTGCAAGATATTAGTAACAAACTCTGAGGGTGACATTCTATGGAATGCGAGAAAAGCGCATATATTTATCGCACTCCACATCGCCGCACTTCGCACTTTCTGAATTCGCATTTTTTAGTCATACTTCGCATATTTAATGGAATACGCATTATAGGCTAAAAAGTGCGATAATGGGCGAATTTTCGGCATGAAAATGTGCGATTTTTAGCCATGAAAATGTGCGCATTTGAGCTTATGTGCGATTTTGGGTTTGAATAAAAAAAAAATGGTAAAAAAAATGGTACTTCTGTAGTTTCACGGCGCCACCGCGCACACAGTGAAACTTCCTTATGTAAGCTACGTTATCAGCATAGCACTGGGCATCAGCAGTGCACCCAGCGCTGACAGGTCACTGTGGTACTTGTAGTTCCACAGTGAAATAGGCAGAACTGAGCACCGCTGACAACCCGGCAATTTAGACTCCTCCGGCAATTTTGAAGTCTAGATTTAGACGTCTAAATCCAGACTCCCTGCAGTCCTGCGCACCGCTGACAACCCGGCAATTTAGACTCCTCCGGCAATTTAGCAGTATAGATTTAGACGTCTAAATCCAGACTCCCTGCAAACCACTAAGATGGGGGCATCTAAATTTAGATGGTAAAGCGTCTAAATTTAGTAGGGTCTAGGGGTACACTATTAAACCTGTTCACAATGACACTAGTCGACGTAACAGCTGTCCACCTTGTTAATTCCACTATCCACGCCAACCCGAAGCGTGGCGAGCACGCTTTACTGTCTAAATTTAGATGCCCCCATCTTAGTGGTTTGCAGGGAGTCTGGATTTAGACGTCTAAATCTATACTGCTAAATTGCCGGAGGAGTCTAAATTGCCGGGTTGTCAGCGGTGCGCAGGCCTGCAGGGAGTCTGGATTTAGACGTCTAAATCTAGACTTCTAAATTGCCGGAGGAGTCTAAATTGCCGGGTTGTCAGCGGTGCGCAGGACTGCCTATTTCACTGTGGAACTACAAGTACCACAGTGACCTGTCAGCGCTGGGTGCACTGCTGATGCCCAGTGCTATGCTGATAACGTAGCTTACATAAGGAAGTTTCACTGTGCGCGTGGTGGCGCCGTGAAGCTACACAACTACCAAAAAATTGCGTGGGGTCCCCCCTCCTGAGCATAACCAGCCCCGGGCTCATTGAGCCGGACCTGGTTCCAAAAATACGGGGGACAAAAACGTAGGGGTCCCCCGTATTTCTGAAACCAGACCCGGACTCTTGGACCGGTCCTGGTTCAAAAATACGGGGGACAAAAAATCTGGAGGTCCCCCGTATTTTGAAACCAGCACCGGGCTCCAACAACCCGCAGTGTCATGCCACAGGCGGGGGACACTTTTTACATAAGGTCCCCCTGCCGTACCATGAGCACCGTGGCTGGTCAGCCTTGGACGGGTACCTGGAGGAGTGGGGACCCCCCCAAAAAAGGGGTCCCCCCCCCAGGCTTCACCCATCCAGGGCTGAAGCCCGGGGCTGTCACCGGCGTCCCTGGCCAGTGGACGCCGGCCTGATGGTGTAAAATCTTTCAATCCTAACATTGCTTTATACAGGAGAACTACAAGTCCCAGCAGACCTCCCCCACAGGCTGGGACTTGGAGAACCACAAGTCCCAGCATGTGGGGCATTAATGGCCCCGCTGGGACTTGTAGTCCACCTGTAAAAAGAATGTTAAAAGAAAACACACACACAGAAAAGTAAAACTTTATTACACACACACACACCTCACTTTTACAACCACATACTCACCGATCCAGGATCCAGCGCTGGTCTCCCTTCTGCTGCAGAGCCAGCTACCCCCGCACTGACAGCGGGGACAACCGGTTGTCTCCGTAGCAGCTAACAGCTTCAGAGGCTGAGAGCGTCTTCAGCTTATGCGTCTCCATGGAGACGCATAGCTCAGCCAATCAGGGCTGAGCTTTGCGTCTCAATGGAGACGCATCGCCCAATCACGCTCTCAGCCTCTGTTGCGACAGAAGCTGTTAGCTGCATCAGAGACAGATTTTTTGTCCCCCGTATTTTTGTAACCAGGACCGGTCCAAGAGTCCGGGACTGGTTTCAGAAATACGGGGGACCCCTACGCTTTTTGTCCCCCGTATTTTTGGAACCAGGTCCGGCTCAATGAGCCTGGGGCTGGTTATGCTCAGGAGGGGGGACCCCACGCATTTAAAAAAAAAAAAAAAACATTTTTTACCGCAGAACCCTGCACAGATCTCAATGATCTGTGCAGGGTTCTGCCCAACTCGCATATCAGAACCTGGTCTTAAAAAATGGCTATTATTAGACACCTTAAAAGTGCGATTTGCGAAATCCCATTCCATTAAAAAAGCGAATTGTATACTTTTCTATTGGGAAACATCTGGATGCGATAAAAGTGTGAATTTTTACCGCACTTTCAGTACGCATTATTTATCGCAAAAAATATGCAATTTAGGGACATTTTTGCATCATATTAAATATGAGAATTCAAGGAAAATGCGAATTAGCCGTTTTTTGGAGAAAAATTCGCAAAAAAAAACAAAATCGCATTCCATAGAATGTCACCCTGAATGTGTAAAAACCAATAGATACAGTATCCATTTGTAACAGGTCTCTAGGCTTACTGGACTCCTCTGGCAAACTAGCTGCCTGGACGGACTGTGAGTGTGTGCAATTAAATCAGAAGGTGCAAAACCCATTCTACACTTTGCTCCCCTCACAATCTGCCCCTAGGACTTGCCAGATCTCTCCCTTCTCTCCTTTCTGCCCATATTAGCGAGAGCACACACTCCGATTATCGGGAGAAGTGGGACTAGTAATCGGAGGAGATCAATACCGGCCAATACAGACAATCCCCACGCAATCGATAGAGGATTGTTGATATTTCGCCACACACACGGAGATACACACATATACTGCCGTTTATATGTTTGTCTATATGTATATGCGTCCATGTCTTGTTAATATGTTTGTCTAGCCAATTTTTTATTTGTATTGATTAAAAGTTATATTTTAGAATCCATTAAGACCCAAACCAGGGAAAATTGAGAACTCCGTCTAAGGTTCCCCTTTTCTTTTCCCTATTATATTGTTTACTAGCAATCTACCAGTAGCTCTATACAGACACCCTTTTCAGCACCTACCTGCCACTCTGGCATGATAGTGAAAAGTGAAGAGTGTGGGAAACTCACTACATGCCTATATGATAATCTAATACAATTTACTAAACGCACAGATTACCACGTGTAATCTGAGCAATAAAAGTGCCCCAAAAAAAGAGAGAGTCTTTTTTCTCTGTTTTCCAGTAACCCCAATTACTCTCCTGGATGCACCTCCACTCACTAATTAAATAAAAGGGAGCATGCCCTCTCCTTAAAATGTATTGTTATTGTGGAATCCAACATCTCTGTACGCAATCCTATCTTCGTGACATTAACCTGTGCACCGGTCATCATCCCCTTTTCCCCTTTCCCTTGAAAAGTAATCTATATTTCTTACCACATGTACACACATGCACAGACATTCTAGGGTTAATTTGATTGGGGTATATTTTTGGATTGTGCTCCTCGCACAAACGAAACCGGAGTACCCGGAGGAAACCCACGCAAGTACGGGGAGAATATACAAACTCCGCACAGTTAGGGCCATGGTGGGAATCGAACCCATGACATGCGCTGTGAGGCAGTAATGCTAACCACTACACCATCCGTACTGCCCCGTATACATAAAACATGGTGGGGATAGAACCCATGACCTCAGCGCTGTGAGGCAGTAATGCTAACCATTACACCATCCGTACTGCCCCGTATATATAACACATGGTAGGAATAGAACCCATGACCTCAGCGCTGTGAGGCAGTAATGCTAACCATTACACCATCCGTACTGCCCCGTATATATAACACATGGTAGGAATAGAACCCATGACCTCAGTGCTGTGAGGCAGTAATGTAACCATTACACCATCCGTGCTGCCCTGTATATATAACACATGGTGGGAATAGAACCCATGACCTCAGTGCTGTGAGGCAGTAATGTAACCATTACACCATCCGTACTGCCCCGTAAATATAACACATGGTGGGGATAGAACCCATGATCTCAGTGCTGGGATGCAGTAATGCAACCATTACACCATCCATACTGCCCCGTATACATAACACATGGTGGGAATAGAACCCATGACATCAGCGCTGTGAGGCAGTAATGCTAACCATTACACCATCCGTACTGCCCCGTATACATAAAACATGGTGGGGATAGAACCCATGACCTCAGCGCTGTGAGGCAGTAATGCTAACCATTACACCATCCGTACTGCCCCGTATACATAAAACATGGTGGGGATAGAACCCATGACCTCAGCGCTGTGAGGCAGTAATGCTAACCATTACACCATCCGTACTGCCCCGTATATATAACACATGGTAGGAATAGAACCCATGACCTCAGCGCTGTGAGGCAGTAATGCTAACCATTACACCATCCGTACTGCCCCGTATATATAACACATGGTAGGAATAGAACCCATGACCTCAGTGCTGTGAGGCAGTAATGTTACCATTACACCATCCGTACTGCCCCGTATATATAACCGTATATATAACCCATGACCTCAGTGCTGTGATGCAGTAATGTAACCATTACACCATCCATACTGCCCCGTAAATATAACACATGGTGGGGATAGAACCCATGATCTCAGTGCTGGGATGCAGTAATGCAACCATTACACCATCCATACTGCCCCGTATACATAACACATGGTGGGAATAGAACCCATGACATCAGCGCTGTGAGGCAGTAATACTAACCATTACACCATCCGTACTGCCCCGTATATATAACACATGGTGGGGATAGAACCCATGACCTCATAGCTGTGATGCAGTAATGTAACCATTACACCATCCGTACTGCCCCGTATATATAACACATGGTGGGGATAGAACCCATGACCTCAGCGCTGTGAGGCAGTAATGTAACCATTACACCATCCGTACTGCCCCCTATATATAACACATGGTGGTTATAGAACCCATGGCCTCAGCGCTGTGAAGCAGTAATGCTAACCATTACACCATCCGTGCTTCCCTGTATATATAAGACATGGTGGGAATAGAACCCATGACCTCAGTGCTGTGAGGCAGTAATACTAACCATTACATCGTCCGTACTGCCCCGTATACATAACACATGGTGGGAATAGAACCCATGACCTCAGTGCTGTGATGCAGTAATGTAACCATTACACCATCCGTACTGCCCCGTATATATAACACATGGTGGGAATAGAACCCATGACCTCAGTGCTGTGAGGCAGTAATGTAACCATTACACCATCCGTACTGCCCGTATATATAACACATGGTGGGAATAGAACCCATGGCCTCAGCGCTGTGAGGCAGTAATGTAACCATTACACCATCCGTACTGCCCCATATATATAACACATGGTGGGGATAGAACCCATGACCTCAGCGCTGTGAGGCAGTAATAATAACGATTACACCGTCCATACTGCCCTGTATATATAACACTTGGTGGGGATAGAACCCATGACCTCAGCGCTGTGAGGCAGTAATACTAACCATTGCACCGTCCGTACTCCCCAGTATATATAACACATGGTGGGCATAGAACCCATGACCTCAGCGCTGTGAGGCAGTAATGCTAACCATTACACCATCCGTACTGCCCTGTATATATAACACATGGTGGGGATAGAACCCATTACCTCAGCGCTGTGAGGCAGTAATGCTAACCATTACACCATCCGTACTGCCCTGTATATATAACACTTGGTGAGGATAGAACCCATGACCTCAGCGCTGTGAGGCAGTAATACTAACCATTGCACCGTCCGTACTCCCCAGTATATATAACACATGGTGGGGATAGAACCCATGACCTCAGCGCTGTGAGGCAGTAATGCTAACCATCACACCAGGGCCGGTGCTAGGGGGTTCAGCGCCCTCCTGCAAACTATAAATTTGCGCCCACCCAAACTTTACAAAGGGAGGGGTGTGGCCACACAATAATGCTCCCACTCCAAATTACACCACACAGTAGCACAATCTTATTCTTATTCTAACACAGCACCAGTGCCGTAACTAGCCATTTTGGTGCCATGTGTGAAAAAAACAGGGACAGTGCAAAATTGTAGAAGCGTGGCTTCATTAAGAATTGGCGTGGTCACATAACAGTACCAATAACACCATAATCCCCATAACACATTATGCACATTATAGTAACCACACACAGTAATGCACATTATTCGTAATGCCACACATCAATGAGCAGAACACCATAATGCCCATTACACATTATGCCACACACTGTAATTTCCCTTACATAATATGCCATGCACTATAATGCCCATATGACATTGACACACATTATGCTACACATAATGCCCCGAGTACTCCTGCATACGCCCACATTTGTAGCATTGCTTATTCATAACACCCACAGCAGTTGCGAAAAGTAGTTGCTCTGCTTACAAGTAGTGCCCACACCAGTTGCCGACAGTAGTAGCGCTGCCTATATGTAAGCCCACACCAGTTGCCGACATTAGTAGCACTGCGTAAACATATACCCACACCAGATGCTGACAGTAGTACCTCTGCTTATACATAACACCCACACCAGTTGCCAAAAGTAATTGATCTGATTATACACGTGCCCACACCAGTTGCCTGAAAGTAAAACCTCTGCTTATACGTAGTGCCCACACCAGTTGCCGACAGTAGTAGCACTGTGTAACCATATGCCCACACCAGTTGCTTACATTAGTAGCGCTGCCTATACACGTGCCCACACCAGTTGCCGACATTATTAGCGCTGCCTATACACGTGCTCACACCAGTTGCCGACTGTAGTAGCACTGCGTAACCATATGCCCACACCAGTTGCCGACATTAATAGCACTACCTATGCACGTGCCCACACCAGTTGCTGACATTAGTAGTGCTGCCTATACACATGCCTACACCAGTTGCCGACATTAGTAACGTTGCCTCTACATGTGCCCACACCAGTTACCGACATTAGTAGTGCTGCCTCTACATGTGCCTACACCAGTTCCTGACATTAGTAGTGCTGCCTCTACACGTGCCCACACCAGTTGCCGACATTAGTAGTGCTGCCTATACACGTGCCCACACCAGTTGCCGACATTAGTAGTGCTGCCTACACACATGCTCACACCAGTTGCCGATATTATTAGTGCTGCCTACACACGTGCTCACACCAGTTGTCGACATTAGTAGCGCTGCATATAGACGTGCCCACACCAGTTGCCGACAGTAGTAGCGCTGCCTATACACGTGCCCACACCAGTTGCTGATATTAGTAGTGCTGCCTAAACACGTGCCCACACCAGTTGCCGACATTAGTAGTGCTGCCTATACACGTGCCCACATCAGCTGCCGACATTAGTAGCGTTGCCTACACACGTGCTCACACCAGTTGCTGACATTAGCAGCGCTGCCTATATACGTGCCCACACCAGTTGCCGACATTAGCAGTGCTGCCTACACATGTGCCCACACCAGTTGCCGACATTAGTAGTGCTGCCTACACATGTGCCCACACCAGTTGCTGACATTAGTAGTGCTGCCTACACATGTGCCCACATCAGTTGCCGACATTAGTACACTCACGCTTTACAATGGTGGCAGCTCATTCTCTCCTGTTTCCTGGTGTCTTCAGTCAGTCTTGCTCCCTTGTAGCTCCGCCCCTTATGGTCCGTGTAGCCACGCCCCATCTGGTAGTGTAGCTCCGCCCCCTTTCAGCCCCTGTCGATGACCAGCTGATAATGAGCCAGGAGGGATCTCTGTGCCTCCGGCGCTGCTGCGTGTGATGAAGTGTGACAGGCGCAGCAGCAGCCGGCAGGCATGGAGGACAGCAGAGGATGCACAGCAGGGAGGGCACCTCTCCTGCACGGCGCCTACCTGCTTTGCATCCTCTGCTGAGTGGGTAGCGCCAGCCCTGCATCACACCATCCGTACTGCCCTGTATATACAGTATAACACATGGTGGGAATAGAACCCATGACCTCAGCGCTGTGAGGCAGTAATGTAACCATTGCACCATCCGTACCAGAGCCGTTTCTAGACAATTTAGCTCCCAGGGCAAAGAGATAGAAAAGGCGCCCCCCCCCCCCCCCCATTTTTTTTTTTTATAAAACAGAAGTAATTTGCGGCGAAATAGGGGGTGTGGTTTATTTTAAAAGGGGTGTGGCTTAATATAAGGGGCATGGTCTAGCAGGGAAACAATTACCAATTGTCATTGTCCTCCCGCACTTAAGTTGGCGGGCTGAAGGCCACACAGTGACATAAAAATATAAAGGCCCACACAGTTACCTAGTACGCCTCACAGATCAATGCCAAACAATGACAGGCTACTTAAATCATTATACACTTTTTATCCGTGATGCCAATTACACATTACGCCGCACACTGTGTTGACAATTACACATTACGCCGCACAACATGATGACAATTACACAATACTCCCCACAACGTAATGCCTATTACACATTATGCCCCACGCGCCGCTGCCGCACAACTGATGCCGTTTACTAATATGCCTCCACAGTGCCAGATATGCCCTCACAGTGCCATACATATATGCCCCCACAGTGGCAGATATGCCCCCACAGTGCCACAAATATGACCCCACAGTGCCACACATATATGCCCCCACAGTGCCATACATATATGCCCCAACAGTGGCAGATATGCCCCCACAGTGCCACACATATATGCCCCCACAGTGACAGCTATGCCCCCAAAGTGCCACACATATATGCCCCCACAGTGCCACATATATGCCCCCACAGTGCCACATATATGCCCCCACAGTGCCACATAAGCCCCCACAGTGCCACACATATATGCCCCCACAGTGCCAGATAAGCCCCCACAGTGCCACACATATATGCCCCCACAGTGCCACATATTTTCCCCCACAGTGCCACATATATGCCCCCACAGTGCCACATATATACCCCCACAGTGCCACATATATACCCCCACAGTGTCACACATATGCCCCCACAGTGCCACATATATGCCCCCACAGTGCCACACATATGCCCCCTGCAGTGCCAGACCTATATGCTCCCACAGTGCCAGAATATTATATCCCAGCAGCAGCACTACTCACTGTTGCTGCTGCTGCTGGGGAGAGAAGAGTCCGGGTCTCCGTGTCCCCCTCCAGTGCCCCCGCCGCCGCTGCTATTGCTGCTTCCTAGGGGAGGGGAGTGTATAGCGCATCTCTCCTTCCCCTTCACTATGTCCCGACCCAGCCAATCATACCTCGCGGGCTGGCAAGCTGATAGCCCAGTGACAGCCAGGGGCAGGAGAGACGCACTATGCGCGTCTCTCCCCTCGTCCAAACGCAATCTGTGGCTGGGGTGGCGAGAGGCAGTGGCGGGGGGGCAGCGGCGCGGGGGGGGGGGGGGAAGCTGCAGAGCGCCCGGCTGTTTAACAGAGGCGAACAAGCCGTGCGGCGCCCCGGGCGGCTGCACGGCTTGTCCGCCTCTAGAAACAGCCCTGATCCGTACTGCCCCGTATATATAACACATGGTGGGGATAGAACCCATGACCTCAGTGCTGTGAGGCAGTAATGTAACCATTACACCGTCCGTACTGCCCGTATATATAACACATGGTGGGGATAGAACCCATGACCTCAGTGCTGTGAGGCAGTAATACTAACCATTACACCATCCGTACTGCCCTATGAGTCACCCGAAAGTTCAAAGCGCTATAATAAGCAAAATGGTGAAAAAGGTGAAAACAGTGCTCAAATTGGAGGAAAAAGTACTTCCCCTTCTAGATATTTATATTCTCCGGGGTATAAATGAGTCCAAACAACAGGTTTCCAATGAATATCTACGGGAGAGATGTTTGAACAGATTCCGTGTCCAGTTATGTTTCCCAATGGGAGGGGGGAGGAAATACAAGAAAGTAGCAAGATATTAATAATAAAGTCACACTGGTAATCCTATTATTGTTCTTTCTTGAGTTCTTTATCACATGGCGTACCCCACTCACACGAAAAAGGTGCAGCTAACACATATAAAGGTTTCTTTTCCGAATGGTCGTCAAGATCCTACAGGGGCATACCACTACTCATATGTATGGATGATATTATACACTTTAAGATTGAATGTTTCTATGATGCTTACTCACTCTCGATAGGAGGAGATAACTCTTATAAAGGTATCTTTGCTTGACCAAAAAGAGTAATGGACCAAGGAAGGTCTGCAGCGTACCCTTTACTCACATCCAAATAGATATGGAAACATTCATAAAGGTATCTTTTTAGGAATCGACAACACACAAAGATGGTGTACCACACTCACGGTGTCAGAAGCAGGAACCATGCACATCTGGGTATCTTTTTAGAATCCTTGTATCCTTTGATCCTCAAATTTTGAGGTATATTAGGTAACCCCAAAAAAAGGAGAGTGGACGTATAAAAAATATTTATTACATAAAGCCCATAGTTGGGCTAAAAAATTACTTGACAGACATAGGCAATGTAAAAAACTTTCTTAAAAACATAAAAATAAAAAGTAGGCAAACTGAGCCCCAGAAACCCAGAAGAGGATGATCAAGAGACCACAACACACAGTAGTAGATGGTAAAAGTCCAAACAAAGTGAGTGGTGTTGGAATCCAAAAGGTTACCTCCGTGGTTCTGGTGGGCTTCAGGATGCAGGAAAATCCCCTGGTCAACGCGTTTCGGCTCACTTGGAGCCTTTTTCAAGACATTGGGACTGTAGCAGGCTTCTCGGTATTTATGTGGTGGAGCTCCAATCAAAAAAACGGAAGTGACATCACATCATGAATATTCATCACATAATAAAACATTCAAAATTAAACATATTGATAAAAGTAGCGAAGTGTCTTCTAGTAATAAAACTGAAGAGATCAAATGGTAAAAAAAAAGTAGCGAAGTGTCTTCTAGTAATAAAACTGAAGAGATCAAATGGTAAAAAAAAAAAAATTCCAAATGATATACTAAAATTACTCTGTAAATGTTTAGAGGATTGTATCACGCCGCAGTGGAACGCATTGCGTTCCACCGATATACGGAAGTGGTAATCACATAATTAAATCCAAGTGTAAAAAGAAGGGATGGAGTGCGGAAATTACATGTGATATGTTATTTGCTGACAGACAATGATGCGCGCCTGTTGGATCCTCTAAGAGATCAAGTTTCTTAGTGTCCAATATAAGGCTAGGGGAATGGACCGCATTATGCGTGTCAGCGTCCTTTCTGTATGACGCACAGGCGCACAGAACGTGATGCTGTATTGCCTGAGGCGGCTTCATGGAACGCAATATGCGTGTCAATGTGCTTCCTATAAGACGTATAGGCGCACAGGGTATAATGTTTAGATAGAACTGGATTGGAACACATGCTGCGTGTCAACAGCAGCATGTGTTCCTTAAAGCAAACAGATCGCTTTACAGAAAGAGAAATGTAGGCAATTAGGAATCTAAATGGATACAATTAATAGTACATTTATGACCATAGATACAGTTTATACTGTAACATCCTCAACAATAATTTACATGCATATTAGCAGTTATTATATAAACACTCACAGATCAACCTTACAATGTTTTTACAGTTGATATTTATATACAAATATTTGACATATTATAATGGAGACATTCACCCATCTGGGACCAGATGTGGTTGAAATCACTCACAAATGAGATCACATGTATATATTTTTTTTTGGTCCGTATATTGAAAGCTTTGCAGGACTAGTACTCAAGGACTTAGAGGAATTAGAAGAAGAAAGAAATCATAAATCATTTAATCTAAATCAAAAAGAAAGAAAAGCCCTAAAGGAATTAAGAGAAAATAAGAAATTACTTATTAAACCAGTGGACAAGGGGGGTGGGGTAGTTCTAATGGATTGCGATAAGTATGAAAAAGAGATGTATAGACAATTGCATGATCCTATCACTTACAGACAATTAAAAGACAACCCCATTAAAAAGATGAAAGAAACATTTGAAATATTGATTACTAAGTATAAAGACAAAAATGTTTTATCACTTAAGGAGTCACAATTTCTGTACATAGAGGATCCCACTGTGCCTGTCATATATCTGCTGCCCAAAGTTCACAAAACTTTAATAGATCCCCCGGGGAGACCTATAATCCCCGGGGTGAATTCCATATCATCTAATCTTTCTCAATTTATAGATTTTTTTTTCTGCAACCTTTAGTTAATAAAAATAAATCTCACTTGAAGGACACTAGAGAAATTATCATGGCCCTTCAAGAGTGCAATTGGAAAAAGGGCTCCTTTTTGGTCTCAGCTGACGTCAGCTCACTTTACACCATAATTAACCAAGAACAAGGCCTACTAGCTACAAGATTCTTTTTTACAGGAATCAGATTTAAATCCAACTTTTCAAGAATTCATCTTGGAAGGCATAGAATTTATTCTTAAAAATAATATTTTCTTTTTTAAAGATACTCTCTTCATTCAACAGACTGGTACAGCAATGGGCACTAGGTTCGCTCCTAGTTATGCCAACTTATTCATGGGCAAATGGGAGCTTGATAACATCTGGCATAACAACCCATTCGGAGCGAACCTAGTGTCCTATAAAAGATATATAGATGATTTTTTTTAATTTTTGAAGGAGACAGGAGCACTTTAGATCAGTTTTGCACATTCTTAAACGATAATTTAAATATAACACTAACGTTTGACATCCAGACAGAAAGTATAAATTTTCTGGATATTACCATATACATCAAAGACAATTGCCTGTTAACCAAAAATTACACAAAACCTACCGACTCAGGAATGTATATACCCACTAGCAGTTGTCATCATCAGGCATGGATTAATGCCATACCAAAAGGCCAATTTAAAAGGATCCGCAGAAACTGCACAGAACAAGAGGTTTTTTAAACTCAGGCACAAACAATGAAGAAGAAGTTTTCAGCAGCTGGATATGATGAAGGAAAAATACAGGAAACCATTGAAACAATAAGCAAAGAAGATAGAGATGAAATGTTCAAACCAAAAATTAATGTGCCTAAGGAATCTAAATTTGACTGGGCATTCATTACTGAATTCTCAGTCAAACATAAAAAAATTGAAAATATTTTTATTCCCTGAAAATGGACCCAATTCTGGGACCAGCACTCCCGGAGAAACCAATACACATTTATAGGAAAGCTCCAAATTTAAAGTCAAAATTAGTGTCCAGTGCTTATATGACAGGTGGAAAAACAATATATAAATCGTACGCAGGGTTTCCATAGATGTGGATGCTGTATGGGGTGCAAAAATATCAAATCCAATGGAGTTACAAAATATAATAATATAACATAAATGGACAAGAGGCCGTGATAAAAGACCTTCATAACATGCCACACAAAAAACGTAATTTATGCCATACAATGTAGTTGCGAAAAATATTACATAGGAAGGACTTCGCGACCTCTGAAGGTGCGTGTTAGTGAACATTTGAGAAATATAAAAAATGGTTTTGAAACACATGCATTATCCTCGCATTTTAAATTAATACATAATTGCTCTAGTGGTTCCATAAAATTATTTCTGGGATTGAAAGTTATAAAGGAAAATATGAGCAAAAGAAGAAATTAAATTCATACATGGACTCAAAACCCTTGTCCCTCTGGGATTAAACAAGGATTTTGAGCTTAAGTGGTTCCTGTGAAGATTTTGTCTGTTTTTGCTTTTTTTTTTATTACTAACTATGTTCTTTCCGTTTCTAGAATAAAACATTCAAGCAAGAAGTTTCTCAAAAAAAATTATATACATGTGATCTCATTTGTGAGTGATTTCACCTACATCTGGTCCCAGATGGGTGAATGTCTCCATTATAATATGTCAAATATTTGTATATAAATATTAACTGTAAAAACATTGTAAGGTTGATCTGTGAGTGTTTATATAATAACTGCTAATATGCATGTAAATTATTGTTGAGGATGTTATAAACTGTATCTATGGTCATAAATGTACTATTAATTGTATCCATTTAGATTCCTAATTGCCTACATTTCTCTTTCTGTAAAGCGATCTGTTTGCTTTAAGGAACACATTGAGCAGCATGCGTTCCAATCCAGTTCTATCTAAACATTATACCCTGTGCGCCTATATGTCTTATAGGAAGCACATTGACACGCATATTGCGTTCCATGAAGCCGCCTCAGGCAATACAGCATCACGTTCTGTGCGTCATACAGAAAGGACGCTGACACGCATAATGCGGTCCATTCCCTTAGCCTTATATTGGACACTAAGAAACTTTATCTCTTAGAGGATCCAACAGGCGCGCATCATTGTCTGTCAGCAAATAACATATCACATGTAATTTGCGCACTCCATCCCTTCTTTTTACACTTGGACTTAGGCCCTTATTCTGGTTGGTGCGGATATTCCCGCATTCTTACGGAGCGGTCCGCACGCTACGGTGTTTTGCCGCATGCGGCCATCGTCCGTAGAAACGCCCGCGTGTCCTCCGCATTCGGACGGACTCACTCTTTAAGAACAGGGCGTGTTTACGGACGACATACAAACCATGCGTGTGCGGGAGAAACACTCCGATTCTGCACGGTATTACAGAGTATTACAGAGTATGCTCGGAAATACCGCATCCGACCGGGAGCCAAGCGGTGCTACCGCCCGTAAGCGGAGTATTTACGCCAAACAACCCACTATTAAGTATCTTCTGCAAGACATCACATGACCCACTTATTCAATTACCTATCCTCATAAAAAACTGCTTATTTGGAATTGGAATCAATTAGATGCCAATATATCCTTACAAGCATGCCTAACACATGCATTGCACACATTAACCCTTACAGCAATTTAAGTGCAATGGTTTGTATTAGACCCTGTGTAAAAGATTATAAACAATCTACACATATACTGTTTAATGTGCAAAGAAAACCAACAACTGTGAACTTGCATAAAGAATTTATTAGAAAAAACAATTAACATATAAATAAAAAAATATCAAAACATAAATTAAATAAGCAGATCTTTGAGGTCCTGCAGGTCGGCTAGCAGGAGCCTCAAGTGGTGCTCCGCCCGCAGGAGGGCCCCACGCACCCCCTCATCTGCCGGTGTGGTGTCATCTGTGGGCATGTGAAAGGGGCAAAAATTAGTCATGTTATTCATGCATACATTTCACATACTGCGACATAAATTCCACAAATGCTAGGTGACATGTGTGTGTATATATATATATATATATATATATCTATCTATGTAGAGAGATAGAGACACACATAGATAAATAGATATGACACATACATATATACATACATGCAAACTTATTTACTACATACTGTCTTTTTTTGCCTCTACCCTTTACTCTGCAGAAGACATAACAGTCATAGTGTTTCTTCTCAGTCACAACCCACCCATGACTAACCAATGACAAGCATGTCATGGCCTCCGTCAATAAGAACTTGTCACAATCTGCTCAGTCTAAGTTCAGTGATGGTTCGTGCCATGGGAGTTATGCAAATGTCAGGAATGCACAGTACACATCCTCAAAATCATAATTCTGTCTAAACCAACCTACAATTCTGTGACGGCAAAAAAAAAATCTGAACTACAGGGGGTGTTTAGGTAGAGGAGGCTCCTGGGACACTGGCAACTTCTGACTCCATTCCAAGGTAGGCCGGCCCATACTCCATTTATAGCATACATCCTAGAGTTTATAAATAACATTCACCAACAATATAGATTCCACTATTTGATGGGTCATAATCTACGATTGCAGCAGGTGAATTTAATCCACAAATGATCCACTCATCCCTTTACTCCAGGATCCTGTTTAACTACAACGGTTATGTGGCAGTCAAAATGGAGCTCCAACCCATCCCACAAACCTGTGTAATTGAGAGGTGTCCTGGATGAAAGGGATGCATTGGACACCCCATCTAACCCGTACCTGTATCTGTAGCTACCCACTTTGGGGTCTATATGAATAGTATTGGCACACAATTTTGAATCACCAGTGCTACATAACAAATACCAGTACAACTACTTCATGAATGATGCATTATGTAAACATACCGATCTGCTGGGACTCCGGGGCTTGGCACGCCTCCTCCCCCTCTGAATCTGACTCCTCTGGGGCAACCGTGGCCTCCTCAGCCCCCTCCTCCGCCAGCTCCTCTGCCACCATCACCACGTCCACCTCCTCCGCCACAAGCACCTCCTCCTCCACCTCCTCCTCCTCCTCCTCCACCTCCTCCTCCTCCACCTCCTCCTCCACCACCACCACCTCCTCCTCCTCCACCTCCTCCTCCGCCACCAACACCTCCTCCTCTTCCACCTCCTCCACCACCACCTCCTCAGGCACCTCCTCCTCCTCCACCACCTCCTCCACCATCTCCTCCACCATCTCCTCCTCCTCCACTTCCTCCTCCTCCACCCTTGCCGCCACCTCCTCCTCTGGGTGTTGGGCCTCCTCCTGGGCCAGGGCTGCCTCGGCCTCTTCACGGGCCTGTCGGCCTCGGGCTCGTGCTGTGTGGTAGAAAAAAAAATCATGGTCAATGTCGGGTCATTGGGGCACATGTATTAATCCATAACAAGACATACATGGAAGGGTGATAATGATGGCAAACGATGCAGGCAAGTAGCTCCTTACTGTTAATGGACTCAAAAAAGTGACATTTAAATTATTATGTGATTGTTAGTAATTTGTTCAAACATTACAACCCTGGCATTTATCAATGTGTAACACATATTAGATCTGGCACATTGTATGCATCAGAATCCTCAATGCTATGTCATTACATATAAAAGCCACATGACTGCATGTTAACCAGGAAGAAGCACACATAACAGTCTATGGACTTTTAAACCCATGGACACCCACTTATCATGAGACACATGTTATTGTTGATATATGCTATGTTGTAAGTGCGAAATTTCATAGCTAAAATACTCACATTCAGCAATTTCGCCCCTGATTTGCTGCAATAGCTGGGGCTGGCGCCTGCGGAGGTCCGACCACCGCCTCTCGAGCTGCCCGAGGGACCTCCGCACCCGAGTGCGGGCGTAAATACGGCGCCCTGCCGCAGCATATGCCCTCCGCTTATGGCGGTTAGTTATAAAGGGCCCCGCACGGCCCAGCCTTGTCTCCATGACGGAGACCAGAACCCTCAGCTCCGCATGTGTAAAGGGGTCTGCCCTTCGTGTCTCCGCCATGTTAACAATGGCATCTATCAACCAATCAGGTGGTGGCATTGGTTGATCACAGTTATTTGTGTTAATAACTTTATTGTTCATCTTTACATGAACAGCGTCTCTGCGCCAACACAAATGGTGACAAATTCGCATGCCTTAAAAACAGTAGTGCTGATGTATGGCAATGAACAAATCTGATATATATAAAACACAGTGTGTATGCACTTAGCAAATCCAATGACGCCTGGCTCCGCCAAGCAACGCGTGCTATAGCTTAGCAACGCATAGCTGTAGTTAGCATTACTTACTCTATGCATCTATGTGTATGCGTACATTTATGTGTCAAAGACACATACACATACTTGCAGGTATCCTGAGACCAGCATTATACACCAGCCCTGCCTGCCTGCCTGCCTGCCTGCTCCTTGAAATGTTGAAACATGTGAATAAATTCAAATATCATATATATATATATATATATATATATATATATATATATCTGCAAACAAATCATACATCAACACAGGAAAAAATCCCCAACACATTAGAGAATAAATCAATGTACTCACCAGTCATCAGGGATAGTATCAACTACAATAATGAAGATATAACAAACACATAAGATCCCTTGTACAAGGTATAATAATTAGCACCTATATTGAACTTCCCCCAAAACTAAGCACATATGATAAATATCTCCTATTTCTTTGCCATTAGGAGGACAGGCTGGCTATTTTTAGTTTTGTAACACTGACAACTAACACACTGTACTTATTTGAAGGGCTGATTTTGACTAAAATTGGTGTGTTCTGTCAACTCGATAACATGTACCTGAAGTATCTTTGCGCCACAGAGTCCCGCAGCTGGTATCCCCTCCGGCATTCAGGGGCGCGGGATGGGCGCATGGGCGGATCTTGCGGCTCAGATGGTACCTCCCACTCATCAAAGGGTATCTCACGCCGCACAGCAATGTTGTGGAAAAATATACACAGGCCCACGATCCTCGACACCATTTGAGGCGCATATTGTAAGTCACCACCAGTGCGGTGGAGCACTCTAAATCGACCTTTTAAAAGGCCAATTGAGCGCTCCACCACTTGCCTGGTGGCAACATGCGCCCGATTGAATGCCTTCTGTGGGCCCGGTGCTGGGTAGCTGTACGGCGTAAGTAGCCAGGGCGTACATGGGTAACCGGAGTCACCCAGAACCCACGCATCACGGCCTTCCAGCTCTTGGAGTCTTTGCCATATCCCGGTTTGTCGGATGACATGAGAGTCATGGGCACTTCCGGGAAACTTCGAGTTGAAGGCGAGAATTTCCATGGATGGGCCACATACCACCATCACGTTCAGTGAGTGGAACAATTTGCGGTTCCTATATATCTTCTCACTTCGAGATGGAGGCACAAATGGTACATGGGTGCCATCCACAGCCCCTATCACATTAGGGAAGCCAGCAATTTGATGGAAGGCCTGCTGGCTTCTGCGCAGGGTCTCGGTGGCAAATGTCATGGCCATGAAGTGCCCCTTGCGCCTGAACATGGCCGACGTCACACGCCTCAGGATTCGGCAGAAGGCCGGCTGAGATATTCCAGCAAGTACTGCCACTACTTGTTGGAATGATCCTGAGGCGCAGAAATGCAACACCGCCAGCAGCTGTGTGTGAGGCGGAATTGCTGTCGTGATCCCGTGTAGAGGTTCCAGATCGCTCTGAATTAAGGTGAGCAGATCCAGAATGACATGTGGCGGTAACCGGTACCTAGTAAGTACCTCATCATCGGGCATAGCAAACAGAGTCACCCGTGTGCGATAGATTCTAGCACGTCCTGGCCTCCTTGGCCGACGAGTGGGGAGAGCCGCAAGTGCCCTTAGCCTCCTCTCCATGTAGCGCATCATTGCTTCAGCAACCTATAAAGAAATGAACATAAATACTGATGCACCTATGCACATAATGGGCATATCCCACTACAAATAGATTTGTAGCCTTCAATACGTACAATAGATGGCCGCCCCGTGAAATCCCTCAGATCCATTTGACTCTATAATGATGACACAATAATATGAACTTAATACACACAGTCCAAAACACTCAGATAAAGGTGTCAGCATTTTTTGCCGACATCATGTACTATGAGACATTTCATCTATTGCTGGGACATGTTGTCCTGCAATAGATGAACCCACACAGGTTTAAGACCTGTGAGTGAAATAGTGAACATGTGACATGTTGCAATAATGCTACACGCACTTTGCTGGCCCAACAATCTGTAGTCAGTGAGGCAATGGTGCATACATTCATACACTTACATTGTTAATGGATATCATATCTACAAGGAGCATGGAAGAGCTTACCTTAGACCCTGACAAGTCCAGATCTGGAGACAAATGATTCTAGCAGGAAGTCACTATTTATAGGGCTCTCACATGTGTGGTCTATAACAGTACAGATGAGTATTGCATGACTTGTGGCCTGGATTATCTAAGGGATTGGGCTACTTTTAGCTTGCAATCAAACGCCACAATACCACAGTAGTCATGAATCAAATGTCATGTCATGCTAGCAAATAGCATGTGTATTGTGCAATAGTCACAGGTGTATCAGAAGATTCTATGCAATGTTAGCATTGGTGCCCAGTATTTCATGTAGAACTTTCGCCAGGTTTTACACAATGGAATTTCCGCCACCGTATGCGGCGCGAAAAAACAGCGACGTACGCTCACGCACGGAACGCAGCTGCCGCTGATGTCCGCCAAACAGGATACACAAACAGTATATAAAGGTGTATTAGAAGGTGACCATGTTGTTGCTAACATGTCTGGATCACAACCAGAGCTGGACCCAGATCTGCAGCAACTATTTGACCAGATGGACTCCAGCACCACCTATGTGCCACTGCACATGCGGCCAGTGGGTAATGAGGAGGCTGCTGGACCTTCTACAGCAGGGCAACCTGCACCTGACCATTCTACAGCAGGGCAACCTACACCTGGCCCTTCTGCAGCAGGCCAACCTGCAGCTGGCTCATATGCACCATCAGCAGAATTGATTGGAACACAACCGGGGACTTCACAAGGTAGTACCATGGCCAGCACTTCAAGTGCAGCGACACGTGACAGGGGGCGTGGCCAAGGACGTGGCAAGGGGAGAGCCAGGGCAACAGAGGAACCACCCAAAAAAAATAAGGCATATGAAGCACAGGAGCTTGCCATCCTGGTTCCCCGAGCACGTGATTGGATTGAGTGTCCATCGGAGAAGCTGACACACACACGCAGATGGAAGATTTGGGAACAGATAACGGCAGAGATTAATGAAGTAGCGCCACAAGTTCGTGAGACGGACCATGTGAAGAAGAGGCAAGTTGTTTTGTGATTCATGTGCCCAGTAATAGCCAAGTAATGATTGAATTGATGCTTAGATGGATTTAGCAAATGGCCCGTGAGGTTGTTACGATACACATACATTATTGCCATGTTATTTCGGTGAGAGTTAGAGTAGGGTGATTGTGAATGTGTATTGTAACGGTGGATATCATAGTTGCATAGAATATTATCTTTTGGACATTAATCACATGTCGTAATATGTAGCACAGAGCAATGGCTGCAACAGCTAACATCTGGAGTGACATGTATTAATATGTCAACTTACATTGCAGGTGGCAGGACTTCAAAACCAACCTGAAGAGGAAGATGACCAAGCGGTGGGAACACAGCCAGACATCTGGGGCCGGGCCCATGCCATCAGGGCTAGAGCTCACCCCCCTGGAGTTGATGGCCGAGAGCTGTATATCAGTTGAGGAGATCAGGGGGGTGAGCACGATGGATAGCGAGGCCCCAGCTGAAGTGTTTGCGTCTTTGCTGGAAGGTAAATATTGGTCATGCCATAAACTTGTGCAAGTAATTATCTTAGAATGTCTCCTAATTGTGTTTATCTTTTTCCACAGACACCCCACCGCTTGGTGCCGACTCTGCTCAGGAGGTGGAGGAGTCCGTGCCACCTGGCCCCAGTGGTAGGCCTGTGCAGCAGCAGCCATCGGCCCAAGCCGATTTGGCCGCCTTGGCACAGATGCTTGGGGACATCAACCAGCAGGGAGACTTGGCATCAGAACGGATGCATAGGACCGAGGAGATCCTGGCGAGCTTGGTCAGCACCCAGCAGGCCATCGCTGCGAGCATGCAGGCCATGGCTGAGTCACATCAGGCCATGGCTGCAAGTGCTCAGGTGCTGGCCGAGCAAGCCACCCGCCAAAATGATCTCCTCCTCCACCATAATGAGCTTATGGTGGAGCTGGTTACCAGCAACAGGGTCCTAATGTCATCCGTTTCTGGTGCATTACCACCGGCAACACTCCCTGCTGGCAGGAGGGGTAGACCAGCCAACCCCTCAACATCATCTGCTCCACCTGCCCCAGCATCTGGCCGTCCCCGAAGAGCTGCTGCACAGGCCAAGGAGCCTACCAAGGCCAAACGTGGTCGCAAATGAACTTGTGGCTGCATTAATCTCCACCGTTATGTGGTCCCAAATCTTCCATTGTGCTGTGTGTGTCAGCTTCTTGTGTCCAATCACGTGCTGAGGGTAACCAGATGAGCCCTTGCTTCATATGTCCTTTTTGGTTCCCCTGTTGCCCTCTTTTGCCTGCCATTACTGTCAGCTGTACTTGAAGTGATGGCCATGGTACTATCTTGTGAAGTCCCCGGTTGTGTTCCAAATGATTCTGCTGATGGTGCATATGAGCCAGCTGCAGGTTGGCCTGCTGCAGAAGGGCCAGGTGTAGGTTGCCCTGCTGTAGAATGGTCAGGTGCAGGTTGCCCTGCTGTAGAAGGGCCAGCAGCATCCTCATTTCCCACTGGCTGCATGTGCAGTGGCACATAGGAGGTGCTGGAGTCCATCTGTGTGCAATTATATTTGTTTTGTATTATTATTTATTTTGCTACATTCCTGCCATGTTGTTTATTTTTTGGATTTTGTATTTTTTGGTCATTGCATCACAGTGGCATTGACTGTGACATGTATATAAATAAATTTATTTACTTTACCCAAAAATGTGTGGTTTCATGAGTACATGTCGAATACACATGTGTATTGCTAGTATTAATATTCTGTCATGTCCATTGTTAGCAGTTTGAAAGTGTCTGACAAGTACAGCATATGTGGGTGTTTAGTACGGGTTCCTTGAAGCAGCAATGGTTTCAATTAAAGCACTGACAAGCGGCCTATTAGTGAGTAATGAGTAAAGGAGTAGATTCTATTGGGTTCAGGTGTTAATGCTTGTAGTCATTAGGCGTACGTTCGCCTACCGCATGAACGAGTGGTGTCCGCAAAGCAATAGTACACTTGTGGACACCGCACATTTCTTCCCTTTTTGATCGCGTGCATTCGGAGTGCTATCCGAATGTACGCCCCCCAACATAAGTGTACTCCCCCGTGTCCGCCCATGTTTCCGCCCCGTTTTGCCCACTTTGAAACTACGCCCATGTGACATTCCGCATGACGCCCATAATACGCCCATATTTCCCGACTGATTGCGGGGAACAGTTTTGTACGGGATTTGGCCGAACTGGTACGGAGTCAAGGCGTGGCACATGCGCGTTGCGTTCGCCACGCATGCGCAGACGCCGAAAAGACGCGATCCGAAAGTATGCGGTAAAGTCCGCGTCAATCAGAATAAGGGCCTTAATTATGTGATTACCACTTCCGGATATCGGTGGAACGCAATGCGTTCCACTGCGGCGTGATACAATCCTGTAATTTTAGTATATCATTTGGAAATATTTATTTTTTTGACCATTTGATCTCTTCAGTTTTATTACTAGAAGTAAACATTTCGCTACTTTTATCAATATGTTTAATTTTGAATGTTTTATTATGTGATGAATATTCATGATGTGATGTCACTTTCGTTTTTTTGATTGGAGCTCCACCACATAAATACAGAGAAGCCTGCTACAGTCCCAATGTCTTGAAAAAGGCTCCAAGTGAGCCGAAACGCATTGACCAGGGGATTTTCCTGCATCCTGAAGCCCACCAGAACCACGGAGGTAACCTTTTGGATTCCAACACCACTCACTTTGTTCGAACTTTTACCATCTACTACCGTGAGTGTGTTGTGGTCTCTTGATCATCCTCTTCTGGGTTTCTGGGGCTCAGTTTGCCTACTTTTTATTTTTATGTTTTTAAGAAAGTTTTTTACATTGCCCATGTCTGTCAAGTAATTTTTTAGCCCAACTATGGGCTTTATGTAATAAATATTTTTTATACATCCACTCTCCTTTTTTTGGCGTTACCTAATATACCTCAAAATTTGAGGATTAAAGGATACAAGGATTCTAAAAAGATACCCAGATGTGCATGGTTCCGGCTTCTGACACCGTGAGTGTGGTACGCCATCTTTGTGTGTTGTCGATTTCTAAAAAGATACCTTTATGAATGTTTCCATATCTATTTGGATGTGAGTAAAGGGTACGCTGCAGACCTTCCTTGGTCCTTTACTCTTTTTGGTCAAGTAAAGATACCTTTATAAGAGTTCAAAAACAACAGAAAAAACTATAAACCAAGCGCAGGAAAAACAACTAATAGTTGTCCTTGCTGCTGTCTTGGAAGGGATACTCAACCCTTCCTACACCAAAAAGGCCAAAAAAATATACACACAAATTAGACAGCGCAGATTGGACACAATTAGTCACTCAATAAATTTAAAATTTATCTCTATTTATTTTAGACAAATGTTTTTAAAGATATATCAAACTTTAAAACAGATCACCGGCCGGTGGGGTTCATACAATACATATATGGTATCATAGAATAGGTATAATACACACAATCGCTAAAAAATCAAAAACATATATAAAATAACAATAAGGGCAAAATACAGCAATAATTTCTCTCAGCCTGGTTCAGCATATGCAGGGTTAATTTGCTGGTTTGTAAGCAGGGTTAGATATGAGTTAAGCTTGTCTACTAACAGCCCTTTGGCAAACAGCTTAACTCATATCTAACCCTGCTTACAAACCAGCAAATTAACCCTGCATATGCTGAACCAGGCTGAGAGAAATTATTGCTGTATTTTGCCCTTATTGTTATTTTATATATGTTTTTGATTTTTTAGCGATTGTGTGTATTATACCTATTCTATGATACCATATATGTATTGTATGAACCCCACCGGCCGGTGATCTGTTTTAAAGTTTGATATATCTTTAAAAACATTTGTCTAAAATAAATAGAGATAAATTTTAAATTTATTGAGTGACTAATTGTGTCCAATCTGCGCTGTCTAATTTGTGTGTATACTTTATAAGAGTTATCTCCTCCTATCGAGAGTGAGTAAGGGTACGCTCCCATCATAGAAACATTCAATCTTTAAGTGTATAATATCATCCATACATATGAGTAGTGGTATGCCCCTGTAGGATCTTGACTACCATACGGAAAAGAAACCTTTATATGTGTTAGCCGCACCTTTTTCGTGTGAGTGGGGTACGCCATGTGATAAAAAACTCAAGAAAGAACAATAATAGGATTACCAGTGTGACTTTATTATTAATATCTTGCTACTTTCTTGTATTTCCTCCCTCCTCCCATTGGGAAACATAACTGGACACGGAATCTGTCCAAACATCTCTCCCGGAGATATTCCTTGGAAACCTGTTGTTTGGACTCATTTATACCCCGGAGAATAGAAATATCTAGAAGGGGAAGTACTTTTTTCCTCCAATTTAAGCACTGTTTTCACCTTTTTTACCATTTTGTTTATTATAGCGCTTTGAACTTTCGGGTTACTCATAACCACCATTTTCCATTTTTGCTTGGGGCTGTAGGCATTATGTGTGATGGGCCATTGGGTCCCCTGATCATTCAAAGCCGCTAAAGCGCAAACCTTCAGTCACATTCACTTTTTCACTTTTTAATGTAACCATTATACAATCCGTACTGCCCCGTATATATAACACATGGTGGGATAGAACCCATGACCTCAGTGCTGTGAGGCAGTAATACTAACCATTACACCATCCGTACTGCCCTGTATATATAACACATGGTGGGAATAGAACCCATGACCTCAGTGCTGTGATGCAGTAATGTAACCATTACACCGTCCGTGCTGCCCCAGTATAGATAACACCGTACATATAACACATATGATATCTGGCACAGTGGGGCATATGATATCTGGCACAGGGGGCATATGTGCGGCACTGTGTGGTATATGATATCTAGAACAGGGGGCATATGTATGGCATTGGGGTCATATGATATCTAGTACTGGGGGCATATGTGTGGCACTGTGTGGCATATGGTGTGACGAAACGAGATGGACCTGGACAGAGAACCTTCATATTCACCTCTCGTTTCTCACAGTGTAATGTACTTTTTAATCCTTGGCCCAGTTTATACACAAGAGCACCTGTGAGTTATGTGTATTGTTATGTACAGTTATCAGGTCTATACTGCGGGATGGTAAGTATTGGAGAGATACAGGTCATTGCCATAGTTTGGGACAGAAAGCAGAGCCAGGTAGCTGGGCTAGCTAATTACCATGTGTATCACAGTCCCTAGTCCATTGTGGGAGGTGTGATAGGTGTTGCTGGTAATGTAGCAGAACAATGCCTGAGTGACTGATAAAATAGCTGCCAGACAAAGAGATGTATCTAGGTAACCTGGGAGATAACAGGTCAGACCCCCCAGGGGATGTACAATGGGCCTCTGCTGCACTATATTGGCTGACCCAGTTTTGGGATATCTGAGCCTACCCCCTGAGTAGACTTTGTGGCACCAGGGGGGATCTGCCAGCCATGTATATAAGGAGAACAGTTTCTCTATGGAGAGATTCTATCCTGGTGGGTCCTGTAACTAAGACATCAGAGGAAACCCTACCAGGACACAGAATTGTCTAGCTAACGGTAGTGGTAAGGCTGCAGGATACTGAGATTGCTATATCAGGGCACTGACTGCAAGAGGCTGTAGGAGGATCTATGCTACCAATTATCCTGTACCATGTGACCATCTTTTTGGTTGTGCTGTCATAATAAAGACTTATTTTTAATAAAGTCTTGTCTGCCCAAGTGATTTGCATCCCACCAAGGGTCACCACCTTCCCAGCTAAGGGTGGTTTCCTCACATTTGGTGGCAGCAGTGGGATCACTCGGTCCGGTTTTACAAGAACCGGGAAGGCTGTGAGGAACACAAGCGATTGTGGTCTAAGAGCCTTGCAGGGACAGCACAACACAGACTGGACCTTTCCCTACTCGATGAGGCAGTCTAGATGAAAATAGCAAAAGACCAAATGGCGGAATTTGCCCAAGTCAGGAGTTATGCTTCAGGGATCGTGAAGGCCAAGGAATCAGCTGAGGAACAGGAGCAGCCCCGAATATTTGTGCTAAGTGATGGGGGCAAGTTATTTGCAAAACCGGCTGAAGTGAATTTTATCAAGGAAGGGCAGGAGAACTTCCTACAGGTGGAGAGGGAATCGGCCAAGGAGACCGGGGTGAGTTACTATACAACTTCACTACCCGAGGAGCAGACACGATTGGAACCCTCAGACCTGGCACTACTTTATCCGGAGCAGCTAGAAAGTCTCCCTGAGATCACAGCTACTGTACAGACCAAACCCACCAAAGGTCAGTCAGCATTGCGCACTAAAAGCTGCGACTATGGTCAGCTTCTCCAAGAGCTGCAGGAAGTCCCGGGTCAGTGGATCTGGAGAAAAGGGCTCGGGTCAGTAAATACAGGGCTGCCTGAGATTTTCTTCGGCCTACAGGAATGGGTGGCTCAGTGGAAGCCACAGTCCCAGGACATGTCAGAAAAGGGGCAGAAGGAAGGCCCAATGCGACCTAGCAACTGAGGACCAGAGATATCACACCAGGGACAAGTCTGGAAGCGGTGTCATCGATGTGGCCACTGGGGACATATCCATCGGGAGTGTCCCAGGAAGAGATTTCAATTGAAACAATCACCACCCATGGGTGTTGTGGGCAGGAGCAATCCCCAGAACAACAAACACTACCACCCTGATGCACCAGAGGTGAGGGTGGCAGGTGCCAATGGCCATATTGTGGCTTGTGGAAAGGAGAGTACAAGGCAGCAGAAGAATTTCTACCCCTACACACCAGTGACAACCAGACGCCAGCAGCCCATTTTCTCCATCTCCGGACCTCTGAGGGTGAGTAGCCAAGACCATTCTGAAGGTGGGTTAGTAATGGGGGAGGAGGATAAGTCTAGAATGAGAGAAGCCCAGTTACTAGATCCAGAACTAGAAGGAATACGGGCAATAGCAGACATGGCATATGAGACAGGGATGCCAGAGGAATGTATTTGGGTGGATGGATTACTGTATACGGTGTCTAGTCTGAATAATAGGTGCAGGCTGGTAGTCCCACATGAATATCAGAGTCGGTTCCTAGCTCAGGCCCATGTCGCTGGTGGTACAGAGCACTTGGGAAAACGGAGAACACGAGCTCTGCTCAAGCAGCATTTCATGTGGCTAGGGTTAGCAAGGGATGTAGACCGCTACGTAGCCAACTGTGCAGACTGCCAGAATAAGGTACAGCAGGGCTACATCAGTGGCAGGCAGACGCAGGAGGTTGGAAGGCTGCATAAACAGCAGGATATTGAGGGCTGTGTGCTGTCAGTAGTCCCTGTAGGAGTTAGTGAACATCAGGAATCCTGCAGGCAGTCTGTCCATAAGCAGCTGCAGACTGGAGAAATGACCAACCCCAGGACAGATAGGAACAGGCAGAGGTGTAGACATAGCCAGGCAAGTTCCCAGGCAATCATAGAAAGGCAGTGGGGAGGTCATTCAGACAGTAAGGCTCAGAGTAGCTACTGGAGAAGGAGACAAAGACTCCCTGCAGAGGTTCGGGGAACTGGTCAGTGCTGGCGGCTTCAAGAACACAATATGGGGACACATGTGAATGCTGGAGTCTGTGCACATCCAAGCAGGAGTTCGCTCAACTTACAGAGGACAACCTATATCCTGCGGTAGGGTCTGCAGAAAAGACTTGGGCTCAAGTTTAAAAAGTGGCGGAGGTGTGTGACGAAACGAGATGGACCTGGACTGAGAACCTTCATATTCACCTCTCGTTTCTCACAATGTAATGTACTTTTTAATCCTTGGTCCAGTTTATACACAAGAGCACCTGTGAGTTATGTGTATTGTTATGTACTGTTATCAGGTCTATACTGCGGGATTGTAAGTATTGGAGAGATGCAGGTCATTGCCATAGTGTGGGACAGAAAGCAGAGCCAGGTAGCTGGGCTAGCTAATTACCATGTGTATCACAGGGGTAGATTTATTATAGCGGTGCCTATCGCGCCGCTATAACAGTTCCTGCTTCGCCTCATTAGCGAGGCGAAGCAGGAGGGGACACCGACAAGATCTACTAAGATCTTGCCGCCGGAGTGGGGGAGCGCTAACTCCCCCCTCCGGCGATGTCCCTCCTGGAGACAGCGCCATCAGTTAATACTGATGCGCCGTCTCCTTCCCCCCCGGCCGGCTGACTGCGCATGCGCGGGATCTCGCTAGTCTCGCGAGATCCCAGCGCAGCTCAGCCCCAGCAGCAGGGACAGCGCTGTCCCTGTTGTTAGGTATAGGCATCGCCGCCTGCAGCTGGCGAAGTCGACAGCTGCAGGTGGCGGAACGGTCAGCGATGCTGACCGTTCATAAATCTGGCAGGAGGCAGGGGCGCAGTGCAAAATATCGCCCCTGCGCTATGCCTCCTGCCCCACACCGCCGGCGTTAGAGTAAACGCTCGGCGGGTGTGATAGATCAGGGGAAGCGCTATCCCCTGCTATAACGCACGGGGATAGCGCATATTCCCCTGATCAACGTTTAATAAATCTACCAGACAGTCCCTAGTCCATTGTGGGAGGTGTGATAGGTAATCAATACGTATGTGGCCACTAGGGTCACCCAAAAGCGCTGGTTTCTACAGTAGATTAGCAAGGATATTATTCTCTTTTTGACCAAGCTGCAGCCTCCTATTCAGAGGAATTGTGTACCTCTCACAGGGCCTTATTTTGGTTCATTCTTTCTGACAAAATCCTTCTTAGATGGGCAAAACCATGTGCACTGCAGGTGGGGCAGATGTAACATGTGCAGAGAGAATTAGATTTGGGTGGGGTTTTACTACAAAGTGAGATCTATATTGCAGTGTAAAAATAACGCAGCCAGTATTTTCCCTGCACAGAAACAAAATTACTCACACAAATCTAATTCTCTCTGCACAAGTTACATCTGCCCCCCTGCAGTGCACATGGTTTTGTCCATCTAAGAAGGATTTTGTCAGAAAGAATGAACCAAAATAAGGCCCACAGTGCAGATATGTATATAACAGGTATCCAGCTATAAGCTGGTGTCCCTAGATGGCGCTGCTTAGCCAAAAACAATTATTCATTCAGAATCCAGATTAGGATAAGCATATATTTATTTAAAAAACAATTCATCATAATTATAAAAAGAAATACATTCTCCTAGACATACATAACATACAACATATAACATATAATATAGTGAACGAAGCTGATTTAGCTTTAAGTGTCTGTATACTGAGGCTTAAGTTATGGAATGACTGTTCATCATGTCATAGAGGCATTTTTAGTATAGAGGCTTTGATAGTTACCAGTCCCAAGGGCCGTATATATAAGAGATGGATCTCACAGGTTTTTGCTGTAGTGTCCTATTGGACTTCCTCCCTTTATCTGAGCCAGGAATGTATTTGTAATCCTTTGGATGGTCAACCTTTTTTCAAAGGGACCGGCTCCAGGTGGTGTCCGTCCAATGGATCTGACCTGCTACACAGTGCAAGCTGTGTGTCGGTGTAGTGCGGCGCTGGGCTGTTTCCGGGCTGTTTGCGAGGCTCCCAATACGCGTTTCTCCGCCTGTTATTAGATCAGCGGCTTCAGCGGCACCCAGCTGATGCACTGAGTAGCAGGTCAGATGTTGTATGTCTAGGAGAATGTATTTATTTTTATAATTATGATTAATTGTTTTTTAAATAAATATATGCTTATCCTAATCTGGGTTCTGAATGAATAATTGTTTTTGGCTAAGCAGCGCCATCTAGGGACACTAGCTTATAGCTGGATACCTGTTATATACATATCTGAGGTGTGATAGGTGTTGCTGGTAATGCAGCAGAACAATGCCTGAGTGACTGATAAAATAGCTGCCAGACAAAGAGATGTATCTAGGTAACCTGGGAGATAATAGGTCAGACCCCCCCAGGGGATGTACAATGGGCCTCTGCTGCACTATATTGGCTGACCTAGCATTGGGATATCTGAGCCTACCCCCTGAGTAGACTTTGTGGCACCAGGGGGGATCTGCCAGCCAGGTATATAAGGAGAACAGTTTCTCTATGGAGACATTCTATCCTGGTGGGTCCTGTAACCATGGCCCTTATTCTGGTTGGTGCGGTCAGAGCCGCACACGGGGCTCCGACCGCACAAACCAAGGGCCGCCCACCCGACGGATCGCCACTGCCGTCCGTACACGGACGGCTGGCGATCCGCATCAAAATGGTGGAGGCGTACGCCTCCACCATGGTGGGAGCTGCCCCCTGCCTTCGATGGTCGTCGACCATCGAAGGCAGGGCCGCACGCCGCGGCAGCCCCGCAAGCTGAGACCACACGGACAATCGTCCGTGTGGTAGCTTGTATGGGGGCTGAAAGCTGACATCCGGCGACGTCAGCTTTCCGCCCCCATGTCATGGTAATGAGGGCGTCATGCCCTCATTACCATGCATACGCCCCGCGTTTGCATGGGAACGCCCATGAAACGCGGGGCGTACACATAGGGAAATGAGGGGATGAAGCCCCTCACGCCCCTATACGCCCCCTTTGCGGCGGACGAAATCCGTCTGCGGCGAAGGGGGCTGCACATGCGCAGAATGACCTCTGCGCATGTGCAGTGGCAAAACATCGGCGGTACGGCCGCACGCGGGCCGTACCGTGCCGATTAGAATAAGGGCCTAAGACATCAGAGGAAACCCTACCAGGACACAGGATTGTCTAGCTAACGGTAGTGGTAAGGCTGCAGGATACTGAGATTGCTATATCAGGGCACTGACTGCGAGAGGCTGCAGGAGGATCTATGCTACCAATTATCCTGTACCATGTGACCATCTTTTCTGTTGTGCTGTCATAATAAAGACTTATTTTGGTACTTATGTAGTATCTGGGCGTCCGATTTAGAAATCGGATCGCATCGCATCGCATGCGACCAAATCGTATGCGATGCGATGGTCAAGATTTTTCCATAGGATTCAATGTTAAAATGGTCTGAGTCCATTTTAACATAGAATTCAATGGGAAAAAGGGGTCCTTTTCCTTTCCCCACTATCCAAGTGGGCATGGAGTTGGATATAAACCTGTGGCGAGCGTAGCGAGCCACCGAGCCCGAAGCGTGGCGAGCGTAGCGAGCCCCGTGAGGGGACACAGAATACTTTATAAGAAATATGCGTCCGCTCGCCACGCTTCGGGCTCGGTGGCTCGCTGCGCTCGCCACGCTATATAAAATCAACTCTATGCCCACTTGGATAGTGGGGAAATGAACAGGACCTTGTTAACATTGAATCCTATGCAAAATCGCATCGCATCTGATTGTATGCCTTAAGGTAAGGCATACAATCACAAAATCGGCAGCCCAGATACTACATAAGTACCCTTATTTTTAATAAAGTCTTGTCTGCCCGAGTGATTTGCATCCCACCAAGGGTAACCACCTTCCCAGCTAAGGGTGGTTTCCTCACATATGGCATCTGGCACAAGGGGTATATGTGTTGCACTGTGTGGCATATGATATCTGGCACTGGGGGCATATGATATCTGGCACTGGGGGCATATGATATCTGGCACTGGGGGCATATGATATCTGGCACAGGGGGCATATGATATCTGGCACTGGGGGCATATGATATCTGGCACTGGGGGCATATGATATCTGGCACAGGGGGCATATGATATCTGGCACAGGGGGCATATGTGTTGCACTGTGGGGCATATGATATCTGGCACATGGGGCATATGTGTTGTACTGTGGGGCATTTGATATCGGGCACTGGGGGCATATGTGTGGCACTGTGGGGGCATATGATATCTGGCACTGGAGGCATATGTGTGGCACTGTGGGGGCATATTAGTAGTGGGCAACAGTTGTGCGGTGCAATGAGCATTATGGTGTGGGGCATAATGTGTAACTGGCATTATGGCGTGGGTCATATGTATTGGGTGTGTGACGCGTAACAGGCATTACTGTGTTCATTTTGGTTGTGTACCTTTGGCGTGCAATATTCTAGCTACTCCCCCTGGCATCATATGACTACGCCCCTAACACGCCTATTTCTCTTTCCTCCACTAGGTGACACTGGAGAGTTACAGTGGGGAATAGAAGGGCGACCACAGGGAGCACTTTAGAATAAATTAACAGTGACTAACTCCTCCCTTTCTACTTCCTCTCCTAGCCAGTCTTAGCATGTGCCCTGTGGGAGCTGGGTGCATTCATTGCTCACTCCTGGGCTTTTGTAATTTTAAGTGATCTGCAATCAGCAGGAGGACAGGCAGGTAGCCCCCTGTCCCTACCTGCCTGTGACGAGGGCGCTGTCGGCGGGTCCGGTCGCAGCTGCACACAGCTCGCCTCCGGTACCCGGCTGCAGGATCCACAGATCCTGAGGTCCCGTCGCTGCTGCACGCAGCACGCCTCGAGGACCTGTCAGCACGCCGCAACCAACAGCAGAGGCAGGGGTAAGTATAACGCTGATCCCCCGTTAGCGGGGGATTCGGCGAAAGAGACGTGGCAATGCATTTTAAAAACAGCGCCATAAGGAGAAGCGGCATGCTGGGCACTTCCGCTTCCTCCTTCTTTAAGGTGTGGCAGCCATTGAAGCAGCAGCGTGATCCGCGGCTCCCTCGAGGCGTCTGAGAAGTCCATCTGACCCTGGTACAGTGAGTCACAGCAGGACATAGGAGGTCAGGGCGGCTTGTACTGTGTCCAAAAAGGTCCCTTAGCCGGCGCAGGTTATATTTATATACAGTGCGCGTGTCGGGCTTGTGGCAGACTCTGCCTTGTATACCTCCTCTCCTGTCCGGTACTTAACCTCTCTCTCTCATCTCTGTTGGATGATTGATGAGTGTATGATGGCTGGTGGGGCTCCTAAAAAGATTGCTTGCAAGAAGTGCAGCACCAAGTTCACCCCACATGCTGAAGGCGCCATTTTATGTCCCCCATGTGCTGCAGCCCCAGTCCCCCCACCCCCAACAGCGGGGCAGGATACTCCTGTATGGGCTTCCCAATTGTCCACAGTGATTTTTCTGCTAGCTTATGAGTTATCTGCAGCCAGACAAGACAGGGATGTAGCCATGGATCAACAGGCAGAGTTAACCTCGGCTGTTGAGGGTCTGTCTAGAGCATTTTTCCTCAAGTCCCTCTGTTAGATGATACAGATGATGACATGCCAGATCTAGAGGAGGGTGAATTTAATGAGCCAGAGGCTCCAGTTCTACAGGACACTGATGTCCCCTCTCAGGGTTTGGAGGACTTAATACAAGCAGTCCATTTAACCCTCAATGTCTCTGAGGAGGAGAGGCCTGCTGCGCGTCCCTCAGTTTTTGCCAAGAAGCAGAAACAGTCTGCATTTTTCCCATCCTCAGAAGAGCTGGATGATCACTTGCAAAAGGCAAGGCAAAGGCAAAAAGTTTCAGGTGTCCCAAAGGTTTTTCACTTCCTATCCCTTTCCTACGGATGCTAGGAAGTCATGTAAAACGCCCCCCCCCCCCTGCTATAGACTCTTCGGTATCACGCTTGTCTAAAAAGACAGTGTTGCCCATACCAGGAGCCTCTACCCTTAAGGATGTATCTGACAGAAGGTTAGAGAGCACCCTAAAGAATATTTATTCGGCCGCAGGTCTCTTACAAAGGCTGGCCCAGGTGGGCTGTTGGGTCAATAGGGCCATGGAGGGCATCCCAGGTGGCCTCCTCTCTAGACCCAGGTGCAGGTGATATGTTGCTTCTGGTTGAACACATGCGTGAGGCTGCAGGCTACTTAGTTGAAGCCTCTTCAGACGTCTGTATGCTGGCGGCTCGTGTTTCTGCCCTTTCAGTCTCAGCTCGCCAAACTCTTTGGTTGAGACAGTGGAATGCGGACGCCGACTCCAAGAAGGCGGTGGAAGCATTACCCTTTGCTGGTGAGGCGCTCTTCGGTCCAGAGCTGGACAAGATGATCTCACAGGCTACAGGGGGTAAGTCACAGTTTCTGCCTACAGCAGCCCCTCCCCCACGCAGGTCCTTCCCAACTACAGGAGGGCAGTCCTTTCGTTTCTTCCGACCCACCCCCAGATTCAGGGGTAGGTGGAACTGCTACCAGTTCTAGAGGCTTCCGAGGCAGAGGTTCAACCAGCGCACCCATCCTGGATGCAAAGGTTACCTCCAAGCCCTCGGCATGACTCTCCCAGTCCCTGCCCGGAGCACAGGGTGGGAGGCCATCTGCTGTTTTACCAATAGGTTTGGCCCATGTCCTGTCAGGACGCATGGGTAAAGGACCTCGTGGCAGTAGGCTACAAGATAGACTTCTTGTTGCCTCCTCCTCTACGTTTTTTCCCCACAGGTTCGCAGAGAAAAGCAGAGCACTACAGGCTGCCATTCAAAAACTCAGAGACATGGGGTGGTGATCCCAGTCCCAGACTCAGAGAGGTCAAAGGGATTCTATTCCAGCCTGTTTCTGGTTCCCAATCCGGACGGCTCGGTAAGGCCCATCTTGAACTTGAAACAGCTCAACCCGGTTCTGCGGTTCACCCGCTTCAAGATGGAGTCTCTGCAATCAGTCATTGCAGGCCTGGAGCCAGGGGAGTTTCTCATATCCATCGATATAAAAGATGCATACCTGCACATCCCCTTCTGGCCTCCTCATCAGGCTTACCTGCGGTTTGCCGTTTAGAGCTGTCACCTGCAGTTCAGAGCCCTTCCCTTCGGACTCTCCTCTGCGCCCCGGGTATTTACTAAAGTCATGGCAGTCATGATGGAAATAATCAGGGCTCAGGGAGTTACCATTGTCCCTTATTTGGACGACCTTCTGTTGAAGGCTCCGTCCAAGGAGATCCTGCTGCACAACATCCAGCTGACACGTCAGACTCTGGAGTCCCATGGCTGGATGCTCAATATCCAAAAGTCGCAACTGACCCCCTCACAGAGGATTCTGTTCCTGGGGATGACCTTGGACACTATCCAAAGCAGGCTTTTCCTTCCACGGGACAAGATAGTGTCTCTGCAGGAGTCGGTTCGCCTGGTGCTGCAGCATCGGAAAGTATCATCCTACTCTGCACAAGGCTGCTGGGAAAGATGGTGGCCACATTCGAGGCGGTGCAGTACGGGGGTTTTCGATCTCGCCCCTTCTATCTTTGTCTGCTCCACCAGTGGTCAGGTTCGCATCTTTTTCTTCATCAGTGAATCACCCTTTCCCATCAGGCTCGAGCATCACTGGCGTGGTGGCTCGACTCCAGCAACCTGCAGGAGGGACGGAGGTTCACCATACACAGCTGGACGCTCCTCACCACAGACGCCAGCATAAGGGGCTGGGGAGCGGTCACGCTGGGGCTCCACTTCCAGGGCCTGTGGACGCCGGAGGAAGCGCAGTTGTCCATCAATGTGCTGGAACTCAGAGCGGTGTATTATGCCCTCCTCCAAGCGGAAGTCATTCTCCGGAACAAGGACATCAGAGTGGAATCCGACAACGCCGGAGAAGTGAAGAGGATTCTGCGCTGGGTGCAATAGCACGCGGGGGCCGTGTCTGCCATTTTCCTACCAGTCGTGGAAAATTGGGAGGCAGACTAACTCAGCCTACGAGACGTCCATCACGGAGAGTGGTGTCTGAACCCCCAGGTCTTCCAGACCTTGACTCGTCGGTGGGGATGTCCTCAGATAGACATGATGGCCTCCAGGCACAACCATCAGTTGCCCCGGTACTGTGCTCAGACAAGAGATTCTCAGGCAGTGGCAGTGGACGCTCTCACCGCCCCTTGGACAGATCAGTTCCTCTACATCTTCCCTCCATTGCCTGTCATCCCTCGGGTTCTTCAGAGAATCCGCAGGCAGTCGGTGACAGTGCTGTTCATCGCTCTGGACTGGCCTCGCCGGTCGTGGTACACGGTTCTAACGGGCCTGTTAGTAGATGAGCCGTGGCCTCTACCACTCTGCGATGACCTGCTAACACAGGGTCCGTTCACCTGTCCAAACTTACAACATCTACATTTGACGGCATGGATGTTGAGAGGTCCATTCTGAGAAAGGCAGGGATTCCGCAGGCAGTGATAGCTACCATGATAGGTGCCATAAAACAGGTTACCTCCTGCATTACCATCGCATATGGAGGGCCCTATGTGGCCTGGTGTGAGACCAGGAGGGTCTCTCCTGCGAATTGCAAACTGGCCAGGTTGCTTTTGTTCTTACAGAAGGGCCTTTCCTCAGGACTTGAATTGACAGGTATCCGCTCTCTCCACTTTTTTTCCAGAGAAAGCTGGCGCTTCTTCCTCAGGTTCACACTTTCTTCCAGGGGGTGTTGCGGCTGAAACCTCCCTTCAGGCCTCCCACAGCACCGTGGGACTTGGATTTGGTATTGACCTTCCTCCAGTCCTCTCTGTTTGAACCCATGGAGGATGTGGACCTGAAATATGTCACTTGGAAGACTGTCTTACTGCTGGCCTTGGCCTCGGCCAGAAAGGTGTCAGAACTGAGTGCTCTCTCTTGTAAAGCACCCTTCTTGCGTTTCCACGAGGATAGAGCAGAGCTGCGCACCTCTAGTGTTTTTCTCCAAAAGGTGGTCTCGGCATTCCACATTAACCAACCTATTGTGGTGCCGGCCTTTCGGGAGGAATCAGATGAGTCTAGAGCGCTGGACGTGGTCCGGGCCTTGCGCATATACGTTGCCAGAACGGAGTCTGTTCGTAAGTCAGATGCTCTTTTTATCCTCTATGACTCCCTGCGTCCTAGATGGCCCACCTCCAAGCAGGCCCTGGCCAGGTGGATCAGGCTGACAATTCGTCAGGCTTATGTGGCTTCCTCTAGAGTGCCACCGTCTTCTATATCCGCCCATTCTACACGGTCGGTGGGTACCTCCTGGGCGGCTGCCAGTGGAGTTTCTATTCAAGATCTATGTAGAGCGGCTATTTGGTCTGGACAGAAGACCTTTGTCCGATTTTACAAATTTGACACATTTGCGGCAGCTGCTTCGCGGTCCGGCCGTTCTGTGTTACCCATGTTGGGAGCTCTGGGACGTCCCCACTGTAACTCTCCAGTGTCACCTAGAGGAGGAAAGAGAAAAGGGGATTTTGTACTTACTGTTAAATCCTTTTCTCAGACTCCATAGGTGACACTGGACGCCCACCTGACGCTGTCTCTCTCTTTTACTGCTGTTTCAGGTTTGTTCAGTTACCTGAGGCTAGGAAACTTTTGTACTTAGCCTTCTTTCTAAGTTTTACCAGCATTTATGGGTGTGTTCATTCTGTTATGAATGATGTTCTTCAAACTATGTTTTCACTCTATGTGAGTGTGTGTGTGACTTGTTTTGTTATGTTATGTTTAACCTCCTCTTGGAAGTGTGTTTTTTCTTTCTTCCAGCTCCCTCCGGGCACATACCTAGACTGCTTAGACTGCCTAGGAGAGGAAGTAGAAGGGGAGGAGTTAGTCACTGTTAATTTATTCTAAAGTGCCCAAGCTCCCTGTGGTCGCCTTCTATTCCCCACTCCAGTGTCACCTATGGAGTCTGAGAAAAGGATTTAACAGTAAGTACAAAATCCTCTTTTTTCCCACCGCGCCACGGCACAGTACCACTGAGTCGTTTTTCCTACTTGCACCACTGTAGGCATATGTAACCTGTGTATCCCAGGGACACGGTCGGTTGGTCAACCTAAAGATGGTCGACAGTCATTAGGTCAACACCACTAGCTCGACATACTGGAAGGTCAACATGGGTCTAGGTTGACATGGCACAAGGTCAACGGGTCGTTAGGTCTACATGGTCTAGGTCAACTGTCAAAAGGTTGACATGGGGTTTTTCACTGTTATTTGAGCCGACAGGTGGTATTTCATGCCCTACCATCCACTAGCTCATGGTGGGAGAATAAAATAGAAAATATTGCTCTCAGCATCGTGCCCGAAGCATGGTGAGTGTAAAAAGCCATGCCAGGGGACACGGAGCACTTAAAACTGTGTCCATGTCAACTGTGTCAACATTCCGGTAAAAAAACAGTGAAAAAACGCATGTCGAAGTTTTGACTGTCAACCTAGACCATGTCGACCTAATGCTTGTGTCGTCCTAATGACCTGTCAAACTTGTACCATCTAGACCCCTGTCGACCTTCCAGTATGTCGCCCTAGTGGTGTTGATCTAATGACTGTCGACCATCTTTAGGTCGACCATACACTCCGTACCCGTATCCCAAGCAGCAACCTCATCGTGTAAAACTCTAGGAAATGTTTTTATGGAACTATTTACAGAGACAGCATCAAAGTTAGATCTAGGCTGGAATCACTGATGTCATATCCTGGTCACATGTTACCCTATCACTGATGTCATATCCTGGTCACATGTTACCCTGTCACTGATGTCATATCCTGCTCACATGTTACCCTATCACTGATGTAATATCCTGGTCACATGTTACCCCGTCACTGATGTAATATCCCTCTCACATGTTACCCTGTCACTGATGTCATATCCTGGTCACATGTTACCCTGTCACTGATGTCATATCCTGGTCACACATTACCCTGTCACTAGGGTTACCACCTAGTCCCTTTAATTCCGGACACATATTAATTACACAGGTTCTGTGGCTGGCTGACTTCAAGACTCCACTTCACCTGATTTTAAACTGCCACAGAACCTGTGTAATTAACATGTGTCCGGAATTAAAGGGACTAGGTGGTAACCCTACCTGTCACTGATGTAATATCCCGCTCACATGTTACCCTGTCACTGATGTAATATCCTGGTCATATGTTACCCTGTCACTGATGTAATATCCCGCTCACATGTTACCCTGTCACTGATGTAATATCCTGCTCACATGTTACCCTGTCACTGATGTAATATCCTGCTCACATGTTACCCTGTCACTGATGTAATATCCTGCTCACATGTTACCCTGTCACTGATGTCATATCCTGCTCACATGTTACCCTGTCACTGATGTCATATCCTGCTCGCATGTTACCCTGTCACTGATGTAATATCCTGCTCACATGTTACCCTGTCACTGATGTAATATCCACCTCACTTGTTACCCTGTCACTGATGTAATATCCTGCTCGCATGTTACCCTATCACTGAAATGTTCCTTTAAACAAAAAATCTGATTTAGCTTAAAGTTCTCAGTTTCCCACTGGAATGGATTACATTTAACTGAGGGTACAAAGTTTAAACCTTTGAGCTCACCCGCAGGGAGACCCGTACTTTGAGCTCACGCGCAGAGAGACCCGTACTTTGAGCTCACCCGCAGAGACACCCGTACTTTGAGCTCACCCGCATGGAGACCCGTATTTTGAGCTCACCCGCATGGAGACCCGTACTTTGAGCTCACCCGCAGAGAGACCCGTACTTTGAGCTCACCCGCAGAGAGACCCGTACTTTGAGCTCACCCGCATGGAGACCCGTATTTTGAGCTCACCCGCATGGAGACCCGTACTTTGAGCTCACCCGCAGAGAGACCCGTACTTTGAGCTCACCCGCAGAGAGACCCGTACTTTGAGCTCACCCGCAGAGAGACCCGTACTTTGAGCTCACCCGCAGAGAGACCCGTACTTTGAGCTCACCCGCAGAGAGTCCCGTACTTTGAGCTCACCCGCAGAGAGACCAGTACTTTGAGCTCACCCGCAGAGAGACCCGTACTTTGAGCTCACCGGCAGAGAGACCCGTACTTTGAGCTCACCCGCAGAGAGACCCGTACTTTGAGCTCACCGGCAGAGAGACCCGTACTTTGAGCTCACCGGCAGAGAGACCCGTACTTTGAGCTCACCGGCAGAGAGACCCGTACTTTGAGCTCACCCGCAGAGAGACCCGTACTTTGAGCTCACCGGCAGAGAGACCCGTACTTTGAGCTCACCCGCAGAGAGACCCGTACTTTGAGCTCACCCGCAGAGAGACCCGTACTTTGAGCTCACCCGCAGATAGACTCTGCGGACAAGTTGAACACTATGTTCTCTTTTGGAGCGGTGGACCGGGATTTCCCTGTTTTGCCTTTCATTCTGGTGTCCCCTCCTCGTGTAGGCACCTTTTTTTCCTGAAGTGACAGCCCTTGTATGGACACCAAATCATTTCTATAGAGCAGGGGTGTCCAAACTTTTTGCGACGAGGGACAGATTTGGTGAAGTGTAAATGTGTGGGGGACGACCATTCAGCCTGAATCATGAATCACATCAGAATGGTCCCCCACTCTGCCCCCATTCACTCTATGTCCCCCAGCCTGCCCCTTCACTGTATTTCCCCCAGCCTGCCCCCCATTCACTGTATGTCCCCAATCCTGCCCCTTCACTGTATTTCCCCCAGCCTGCCCCATTCACTGTATGTTCCCCAGCCTGCTCCTCCTTCACTGTATGTCCCCCACTCTGCACCCATTCACTCTGTCCCCCAGCCTGCCTCCCTTCTCTTAATGTCCATCAGTTCCTCCATTCATTGTATGTCCCCTAGCCTGACCCTCCTTTACTGTATGACCTCCATTCACTATGTACCCCACTCTGCCCTCATTCACTGTATGTTCCCCAGCCTGCCCCTGCTTCCTCTTCTCTGAATGGCCATCACTGCCTTCATTCACTGTATGTCCAACAGCCTGACCCTCCTTCACTGTATGTTCCCCAGCATGCCCCTGCTCCCCCTTCTCTGAATGTCCATCACTGCCTCCATTCCCTGTATGTCCCCCAGCCTGACCCTCCTTCACTGTATGTCCCCCACTCTGCCCCCTCCCTTCTCTGTATGTTTCCCAGCCCCTTGTGTGAGCCAGAGGAAGGCACTGCAAGGACAGGAGATGCTTGGGCTCCCGCTGCCGCCCTCCTCCACTCTGCATGTTATGGGAGCAAGCTTCCCCCTTGCTGCCCCCCCTCCCCAAACACTGCTGTCACTGTGATTGTGGAGTAGGTGATATATGATTGCAGCAGTAGGGGAGGACGCCAAACACATCTGACTGTGGCGGCCAGCCAGGGCCGGTGCTACCACTAGGCAGCTTTAGGCAGCTGCCTAGGGCGCCGGCCACTGGAGGGAGCCTCTTCAGCCCAACAATTCAATATAATGGGTCATGACAGGGGAGACACTTGTGCAGCGGGTTGTAGCCACCCTCACCACAGAGCGTATCACCCCCGCTGCACTGCTCCCGGGGCCAGCCTCTCAGCAGTTGCTTTGGGCTGAGGGTGGCTGGGCACAGCAAATGGTTGGGCCAGCTGGGTGGGGGAGTTCGCTAAAGAGGCACACAGAAGTTTTGCCTAGGGTGCCACAAACCCTTGCACCGGCCCTGCGGCCAGCACATCCTCACTGCAGCAGACAGCAAGGTAAAGGAGCACTCGCCGGGGCCCCACCTTTAGTGTCCTGTGCTTCCCACATCTAATGCTCTGCCCGCTTCCAACTGGAGGCTGTGGGCCACTTGAAATGACAGCACAGGCCACAATTGGCCCCTGGGCCTGACTTTGGACATGCCTGCTATAGAAGTTATGATGTTTTGGTGTCAGTATATTCTTATTCTGATAGCCTTTGCAATTTTGTATCATCTGTCAGTGCTGGGTATTATTTTTCACAGGTTTGGTTACATATTGTTACTTTTTATGTCAGTGGTTCCCAAACTGTGTTCCGCAGTCTCGGGACACTTGCAGGGTGATGAGAATAAAGTTCCCAAAACATTGATACAAACAGTTGCTGTTTGCAGTTATTCCAAGTCGCCGGAGTGCTACCCATTTACATCCCTGTCTGTTGTAGACCCCGTGGGGTAAGCTGGCACTCCACTGATCTCTAGTTTTGATGTGGCACCAGGTGCCCTCCCTGGGTAACCAAAGGCAAGGTTCCCAATATTCAGCAGAAGTATGGGCGGCACTCCAGAGGCTTATAATCAGAAAACACAGAGACCTGCATTGAATAAAATACAGGTCTCTGTGTTTTCTGATTACAAGCTGCTGGAGTGCCGCCCATACATATTCTATGTGTATGTATGTATGTATATATATATCTCCTATATATTTGGCTACATCTGTCACTCAAAGTGGGTGTCTGTGTCTATAACGCTCTGTTCCTGGACTTTCCTCTTAATGTGTGATTGCCTTCATCTGTGCTGAACACCTTTCTGAGAAATTAACCTGTTTAAAACAGGTGATGGCAATCATACATTAAGGGGAAGTCTAGAATCAGAGCATTGTGTCCCTCCTGGAGAGGGTCATGTTGGGAGGTATGTGACAGAGAACCAGCCCAGTGAGCCCACAGACAGTGCCAGACACCCACTGCCTTCCCATGTTGCCCAGCACTGCTACTCCACAGCCACCAGGTGAGCGCCCCCCTCCCGCGATTTGCGGCAAAACCTCCCCCCGCGTGCCCCCCCCCCCTCCCGCGATTCGCTGCAAAAACACCCGCTCCCCCGCGAACCCCCCTTACCGCGATTCGCAGCAAAAACACCCCTGCGACCCCCTTCCCGCGATTCGCTGCAAAAAGAACCCCTCCACGACCCCTCCCGCAATTCGCGGCATAACCACCACCCCGCGACCCCCCCCCTCCCGCGAATCGCGGCAAACCCTCCCCCGTGACCCCCCCCCCCCGATTCGCGGAAAAAACACCCCCCCCGCGACCTCCCTCCCGCGATTCGCGGCAAAAAGAACCCCCCCGCGACCCCCCCTTGCACGATTGGCGGCACCCCCCCTGCGACCCCCCTCCCGCGATTCACGGCACCCCCCCCGCAATTCGCAGCAGCCCCAGGATTAAATGGCACATGCAAAACACTGACATGGCTATGGTCGACAATGAAAAAGGTTGACATGAGTTTTTGAAGATTTATTTTGAATTTTTTAAATTTTTTCATATTCATTGTCATGTGTCGACATGGACACCAATGAAGTGGCACACTTATGTCAACATTTACATGTGTTGACCTTTCTGTGTTGATTTTTTCTTGTGGCGATTCGCGTCACACCCCCCCGCAACCCCCCCTCCCGCGATTCGCGGCACCCCCCGTGACCCCCCACCTCCCGCAATTCGCGGCAACCCCCCACCGGAACCCCTGTGAACCCCGCCCTCCCGCGATTCGCGGCAGCCAACCCCCCCCCCCGTGATTCGCGGCAGCTCCAGAATTAAATTGCACATGGAAAACACTGACATGGCTATGGTCCACAATGAAAAAGGTTGACATGAGTTTTTGAAGTTTTTTTGTCATTTTTTTAATATTTTCATATTCATTCTCATGTGTCGACATGGACACCAATGAAGTGGCACACTTATGTCAACATTTACATGTGTTGACCTTTCTGTGTTGATTTTTTCTTGTGGCGATTCGCGTCACACCCCCCCGCACCCCCCGTGACCCCCCACCTCCCGCAATTCGCGGCACCCCCCCACCGGAACCCCCATGAACCCCGCTCTCCCGCTATTCGCGGCACCCACCCCCCACAACCCCACCCCCTCCCGCAAATCGCGGCACCCCCCGCGATTCGCGGCAGCCCCAGGATAAAATGGCACATGCAAAACACTGGCACGGCTATGGTCGACAATGAAAAAGGTTGACATGAGTTTTTGAAGATTTATTTCATTTTTTGAATGTTTTCATATTCATTGTCATGTGTCGACATGGACACCAATGAAGTGCCACACTTATGTCAACATTTACATGTGTTGACCTTTCTGTGTTGATTTTTTCTTGTGGCGATTCGCGTCACACTCCCCCACCCCCCCCGCAACCCCCACTCCCGCGATTCACGGCACACACACACACACCCCCACAATTCTCGGCACCCCACCCCGTGACCCCCCCTCCCGTGATTCACAGCACACCCCCCGCGACCCCCCCTACCATGATTCACGGCAACCCCCGCCCCCGTAACCCCCCTCCCGCGATTTGCGGCAACCCACCCCGCGACCCCCCTCCCGCGATTCTCTGCAATCCCTCCCCTCCCGCGATTAGCAGCATCCACCCCCCCACAACCCCCCCTCCTGCAATTCGCGACACCCCCCGCGACCCCCCCTCCCGCAATTCGTGGACACCTAAGTTGCAATACAGGCATCTTTCATACAATTCTAACCATATTTCTCATATACAAACGTTCACAAATTAAGGGGGCGCAGCCCCTTACGACGGTGTGAAGAGCGCCCGTAGGGCGCGATGAATCACCTAGTATATATATATATATATATATATATATATATATATTCTCATACATATTTGTCATCTGTTGTTCGTCTGTTCATCTGGTATGCATTTGGACACTGTCAGACCGATTTGGATAAAAAACCAACAAGAGGTGGCTTGATTGGTCCAGATTAGGTGGAAGGCCTAAAAAGGGGTCTGGCCACTACAAAAATTGGGTAAGGAAAACAAGATATGGCAAATTTGCATATCACAGAGGTGGTAGAGGACATTGAGTTGAATTATTTACATATATGTTCCCCTTAATGCGATACAACACACAGCAACACATGTATTACATCTTTTAAATTATTGTGCAAAATTTGTTTGTTATTTGATTGATTGGTATTTTTCACATAAAGGGTGAAATGTAATAGGATGAGAGATTCAGAAAGTGAGAGATTTGGTAAGAAATCTCCAGGTTTTTATTAAAGCGGCAATCATTTACACGGCAAAACCAGTTTGATTTGGAAGTGTAAATGATTGCCGCTCAAAAAAAAACCTGGAGATTTCTTACCAAATCTCTCACTTTCTGAATCTCTCATCCTATTAAATTTCACCGAAAACTTTTTTAAGTACTAAATGATAAAAGGTATATTTTATTCTGAATATTCACATATCTATACATTTTTAAACTAGTGTGCCAGCAGAGGAGTAAAGCCCCATACAAATCATGCCACATACCACATTATGCCACACTCTGCAATGCCCCTTACACAATATGCTACATATCATGCCCATTACACATTATGCCACACAGACCGTAATGCCCATTACACATTATGCCACACAGACCGTAATGCCCATTACACATTATGCCACACAGACCGTAATGTCCATTACACATTATGCAACACAAACCATAATGCCCATTGCACATTATACCACACAAACCGTAATGCCCATTACACATTATGCCACACAGACCGTAATGCCCATTACACATTATGCCACACATTGCAATGCCCCTTACACAACATGCTGCATATCATAATGCCCATTACACATTATGCCACACTCTGCAATGCCCCTTACACAATATGCTACATATCATCATGCCCATTACACATTATGCCACACAAACCGTAATGCCCATTATACATTATGCCACACACACCGTAATGCCCATTACACATTATGCCACACAGACTGTAATGCCTATTACACATTATGCCACACAGACCGTAATGCTGATGATTCCAGCATTATTCTTTTCACTGTTGTGGAAGGCAGGAGCTGTGATAAACTGAGCCAGATTTGTATAAAATGATATGACCGGTGATTGGCTGGGACGTTAGGTGTAGAAAGCCTGAAGTTCTGTAGATAGGGGCAGCTGGATGACTTCCACAATTGCATCAGTGAGCCTAACTTGGTGTATATATATGTATATATATGTATATATATATTCCCACACCCACAGCACAGGCCACACCATTAGTCACACCCTTATATTAGTATAATGAGGTTACACCCTCTGTGGCAGCATACAATAGGCCCTTCATAAATGTCAGCTCCAGGCCGATGAGGACCTTAATCTGGCGCTGCTCTCAAGCACCTGGATACACCCTTTGGTAATTTTGTTTCTCTGTCCTCTGCAGAGGAGAACAGGACACTTTCGGACATTCTGTATGACGCCCTGGCGGATCTGACAAGTGATGACTACAAACGATTTAAGAACAAGTTGTCTGATTTCTCCTATAAAGACCATCGCCCCATCCGACGGGGACGCCTGGAAAAGGCAGATTATGTTACCACACAAACCCTTCTCATAGACACTTATGGAGAGGAAGCAGCGCTGGATGTGACCATAGAGGTCCTCAAACTCATCAGCCTTAAGGGACCAGCCGACGAACTCCAGCGCAATGTGACACAACATGTTATCCCGTCACTGAAGTAATATCCACCTCACATGTTACCCTGTCGCTGATGTAATATCCACCTCACATGTTACCCTGTCACTGATGTAATATCCTGCTCGCATGTTACCCTGTCACTGATGTAATATCCTGCTCACATGTTACCCTTTCACTGATGTAATATCCTGGTCACATGTTACCCTGTCACTGATGTAATATCCTGCTCGCATGTTACCCTGTCACTGATGTAATATCCTGCTCGCATGTTACCCTGTCACTGATGTAATATCCTGCTCACATGTTACCCTGTCACTGATGTCATATCCTGGTCACATGTTACCCTGTCACTGATGTCATATCCTGGTCACATGTTACCCTATCACTGATGTAATATCCTGGTCACATGTTACCCTGTCACTGATGTAATATCCACCTCACTTGTTACCCTGTCACTGATGTAATATCCTGCTCACATGTTACCCTGTCACTGATGTAATATCCTGCTCACATGTTACCCTGTCACTGATGTAATATCCTGCTCACATGTTACCCTGTCACTGATGTAATATCCACCTCACTTGTTACCCTGTCACTGATGTAATATCCTGCTCGCATGTTACCCTTTCACTGAAATGTTCCTTTAAACAAAAAATCTGATTTAGCTTAAAGTTCTCAGTTTCCCACTGGAATGGATTACATTTAACTGAGGGTACAAAGTTTAAACCTTTGAGCTCACCCGCATACAGACCCGTACTTTGAGCTCACCCGCAGGGAGACCCGTACTTTGAGCTCACCCGTAGAGAGACCCGTACTTTGAGCTCACCCGCAGAGAGACCCGTACTTTGAGCTCACCCGCAGGGAGACCCGTACTTTGAGCTCACCCGTAGAGAGACCCGTACTTTGAGCTCACCCGCAGAGAGACCCGTACTTTGAGCTCACCCGCAGGGAGACCCGTACTTTGAGCTCACCCGTAGAGAGACCCGTACTTTGAGCTCACCCGCACAGAGACCCGTACTTTGAGCTCACCCGCAGAGAGACCCGTACTTTGAGCTCACCCGCAGGGAGACCCGTACTTTGAGCTCACCCGTAGAGAGACCCGTACTTTGAGCTCACCCGCAGAGAGACCCGTACTTTGAGCTCACCCGCAGAGAGACCTGTACTTTGAGCTCACCCGCAGGGAGACCCGTACTTTGAGCTCACCCGTAGAGAGACCCGTACTTTGAGCTCACCCGCATGGAGACCCGTACTTTGAGCTCACCCGCAGAGAGACCCGTACTTTGAGCTCACCCGCAGAGAGACCCGTACTTTGAGCTCACCCGCAGAGAGTCCCGTACTTTGAGCTCACCCGCAGAGAGACCCGTACTTTGAGCTCACCGGCAGAGAGACCCGTACTTTGAGCTCACCGGCAGAGAGACCCGTACTTTGAGCTCACCCGCAGAGAGACCCGTACTTTGAGCTCACCGGCAGAGAGACCCGTACTTTGAGCTCACCGGCAGAGAGACCCGTACTTTGAGCTCACCCGCAGAGAGACCCGTACTTTGAGCTCACCGGCAGAGAGACCCGTACTTTGAGCTCACCCGCGGAGAGACCCGTACTTTGAGCTCACCCGCGGAGAGACCCGTACTTTGAGCTCACCCGCAAATAGACTCTGCGGACAAGTTGAACACTATGTTCTCTTTTGGAGCGGTGGACCGGGATTTCCCTGTTTTGCCTTTCATTCTGGTGTCCCCTCCTCGTGTAGGCACCTTTTTTTCCTGAAGTGACAGCCCTTGTATGGACACCAAATCATTTCTATAGAGCAGGGGTGTCCAAACTTTTTGCGACGAGGGACAGATTTGGTGAAGTGTAAATGTGTGGGGGACGACCATTCAGCCTGAATCATGAATCACATCAGAATAGTCCCCCACTCTGCCCCCATTCACTCTATGTCCCCCAGCCTGCCCCTTCACTGTATTTCCCCCAGCCTGCCCCCCATTCACTGTATGTCCCACAATCCTGCCCCTTCACTGTATTTCCCCCAGCCTGCCCCATTCACTGTATGTTCCCCAGCCTGCTCCTCCTTCACTGTTTGTCCCCCACTCTGCACCCATTCACTCTGTCCCCCAGCCTGCCTCCCTTCTCTTAATGTCCATCAGTGCCTCCATTCATTGTATGTCCCCTAGCCTGACCCTCCTTTACTGTATGACCTCCATTCACTATGTACCCCACTCTGCCCTCATTCACTGTATGTTCCCCAGCCTGCCCCTGCTTCCTCTTCTCTGAATGGCCATCACTGCCTTCATTCACTGTATGTCCAACAGCCTGACCCTCCTTCACTGTATGTTCCCCAGCATGCCCCTGCTCCCCCTTCTCTGAATGTCCATCACTGCCTCCATTCCCTGTATGTCCCCCAGCCTGACCCTCCTTCACTGTATGTCCCCCACTCTGCCCCCTCCCTTCTCTGTATGTTTCCCAGACCCTTGTGTGAGCCAGAGGAAGGCACTGCAAGGACAGGAGATGCTTGGGCTCCCGCTGCCGCCCTCCTCCACTCTGCATGTTATGGGAGCAAGCTTCCCCCTTGCTGCCCCCCCTCCCCAAACACTGCTGTCACTGTGATTGTGGAGTAGGTGATATATGATTGCAGCAGTAGGGGAGGACGCCAAACACATCTGACTGTGGCGGCCAGCCAGGGCCGGTGCTACCACTAGGCAGCTTTAGGCAGCTACCTAGGGCGCCGGCCACTGGAGGGAGCCTCTTCAGCCCAACAATTCAATATAATGGGTCATGACAGGGGAGACACTTGTGCAGCGGGTTGTAGCCACCCTCACCACAGAGCGTATCACCCCCGCTGCACTGCTCCCGGGGCCAGCCTCTCAGCAGTTGCTTTGGGCTGAGGGTGGCTGGGCACAGCAAATGGTTGGGCCAGCTGGGTGGGGGAGTTCGCTAAAGAGGCACACAGAAGTTTTGCCTAGGGTGCCACAAACCCTTGCACCGGCCCTGCGGCCAGCACATCCTCACTGCAGCAGACAGCAAGGTAAAGGAGCACTCGCCGGGGCCCCACCTTTAGTGTCCTGTGCTTCCCACATCTAATGCTCTGCCCGCTTCCAACTGGAGGCTGTGGGCCACTTGAAATGACAGCACAGGCCACAATTGGCCCCTGGGCCTGACTTTGGACATGCCTGCTATAGAAGTTATGATGTTTTGATAGCCTTTGCAATTTTGTATCATCTGTCAGTGCTGGGTATTATTTTTCACAGGTTTGGTTACATATTGTTACTTTTTATGTCAGTGGTTCCCAAACTGTGTTCCGCAGTCTCGGGACACTTGCAGGGTGATGAGAATAAAGTTCCCAAAACATTGATACAAACAGTTGCTGTTTGCAGTTATTCCAAGTCGCCTGAGTGCTACCCATTTACATCCCTGTCTGTTGTAGACCCCGTGGGGTAAGCTGGCACTCCACTGATCTCTAGTTTTGATGTGGCACCAGGTGCCCTCCCTGGGTAACCAAAGGCAAGGTTCCCAATATACAGCAGAAATATGGGCGGCACTCCAGAGGCTTATAATCAGAAAACACAGAGACCTGCATTGAATAAAATACAGGTCTCTGTGTTTTCTGATTACAAGCTGCTGGAGTGCCGCCCATACATATTCTATGTGTATGTATGTATATATATATATATATATATATATATATATATATATGGAAAAAAGTACTTGTGAGCTGCGCTCAGTATGAAATGTCCAAAATTGGTCCAGCAAATAAATACTTAATAGGAATTCCAAATAAACAGTCACCAAAGTCCACAATTAGACCTGCAGCTCCCTTTGAATAAATGTGGCATCCAGGGTCAGGATGAATGGATATCTAAAAAATACAGAGAACAAAGGGGCGCTCCATAGTGCATGTAAATGATGTTTTTAATAGAGCAAACACACTCCAACAACGATAAAAGCAGTTGCTCGTACCGTATAAAAAACTGCTGTGGGCTGGTTACCACAAGATGTTAAACAAATACTCCAGGCACACAGCTCCTGATGATATGCTCACCACCACCAGAGGGAGGGATTCCGCATACGCTGGCTTGCGCTGCCGGGACTCCTGACCACTTGTCGGGGAAGCAAACACCAGGCTGGAGACAGGGTATGGCAAGACGCGGGTATCACAGGCCACGCCCTAACGCGTTTCGTCAGGGACTTCGTCAGAGGGCGTGGCTCTGTGAATACCCGAGTGCAATATAACAGGCAGAGCCACCAATGAGCTTCAAGCCTGACAGATGACATCACCTGCCGGTAACAATGTACATTTAAACAAACCACACACAGTTTGTAACATAAAAGAGCAACAAGATGACAGTAAATGGCAAACATACAAGTGCCAATGAATACTGTACATGATACATATCAATACACAACACGGACAAAACAAAAATATCATTAAAAATATCGAATAAAAATCGATATATCGATAGATTATTTTTTTTTTTTTTAAATACTTATAGTGGTATAAAAATGACTTTAAAAATACATGAAAAAACAATCAATCAAAACACAAGGAGCGAAGCATATCAAATAGCTGCCATCTATTGGTTGATGAAAGGGGTGACTTCAAAACCTTAATTTAATCCAAAAGGCACCAGTGTGTTAAGTGTGATGATCCAATGGGTTTCACGTCTAATGAGCAACTTATCTCTATCACCACCACGTAGTGGGGGCGGCACATGTTCGATTGCTCGTATCCTCACCCCACTTGGATCTTTATTATGAAAGGAATTAAAATGCCTAGGGACACTGTGATTAGTCACACCATTCTTGATGTTTCTTAAGTGTTCAAGTGCCCTAATTTTCAATGGCCTTTTTGTTTTTCCTACATAATGTAAATCACAAGTACAAGATAGTACATATACTACATAAGAGGAATTGCAATTTAAAAAATTGTGCGTTCTGATCAAGGAGAGTTTAGGATTCTGTAAATCTGAACCACGAGTAATATGCTTACAGACCTTACAGTGATTACATGGGAAACACCCCTTTAAATCCAAAAATGTGGATGAAGGTGGTCTAGTGTTCACTTCTTGCAATTGACTCTTAGATAATAGATTTTTCAACGTTCTAGCTTTTTTATATACAATGCTAGGTTTAGTCGAAAGCCACTCTTTCATCAAAGGGTCAAGTTTGAGAATATGCCAATTTTTCTCAAATATGCGCTTGATTTCATGATCCTTATCATTAAATTGAGTGACAAACGGGCATTCAAAACTTTTAGTCGAATTGGCTGTTGGTGTAGCATGTTTATATTCCAGCAAGCTGTTACGTTCAATAGCACGTGCTCTTTCCCGTGCCTTGGTGACAACATTGCTAGGATATCCCCTTTCATTAAACCTATGAGTATATGTTGTAGCTTGAGAATCAAACGGCGTGATATCAGAACAATTCCGTCTCAGGCGCACAAACTGAGAGAAAGGAATGTTCTGTTTCCAATTTTCTAAGTGACAGCTTTCAAATTGTAAATAGCTGTTGCAATCAACAGATTTAAAGAACGTGGATGTCTCTATAGAGCGTGACAAGGGGAATTTGTCAGCGCTTAAATATAAATCGAGAAATTCAATATGCTTTTCATTAAAGTTAGAAGTGAACTTTAAATTATATGAATTGACATTAAGACCAGTTACAAAGGCATTGAAAGATGACTCATCGCCTCTCCACACTATAATGATGTCATCGATATATCTTTTAAATATAACCACCTTCTCCATGACATCAGGGGTTAATGTGCTGGTCTCCCAGTCACCCATGTACAGATTAGCCAGACTTGGGGCACAAATCGTCCCCATCGCCGTGCCCCAAGTCTGGAGGTACCAAGTACCTAAAAACTCAAAGTAATTGTGCTTTAACACAAACAATAAGCAATCACAGATGAAAATAATTTTGGGCTCAGAAAATGCACTATTTTTTCTAAGAACATTCTCAATGATCTCTACACCTTTCTTATGTGGAATCGCCGTATAGAGCGATGAAACATCGATGGTGCCGAAGCTGTAACCATCCTCCCACTCAAGATGTTGTAAAATCTGCAACATATGCGTGGAATCTTTTACATAGGTGTCCAGTAGTGGTACAAACTGTTTAATATATGAATCAACAAATTCAGACAGCCGGGCGGTCAGTGAACCAACACCGGCCACAATGGGTCACCCTGGTGGGTGAACCTTACTCTTGTGCAATTTTGGTAAATGGTAAAATGTGGCTAGGTTTGGCATCACATTATTTAGATATTTGAATTCATCCATATTGATGGATTTATCCATTAACCCACGATTTAGTAAAACCTGGAGTTCACCTAAAAATTGTTGAGTGGGATCTTTGTCAAGTTTCTTGTAAGACACCTCATCATTTAACAATTTATGAGCCTCCTCTATATATGCATCACGGTCTAAAATGGCGATACCTCCGCCTTTATCCGCGTTCTTAATAACAACGGATGTATCCTCCATTAAATTTTTTAGAGCCTTTCTCTCTTTAAAGGATAAATTGGAACTCTCTCTATGCGACAAATCTAGTTTATCAAGATAATTTTTGACCAACTCAGAGAACATCTCTAAGTAGGGGCCCCGTGACTCCACAGGGTAGAAGGTAGATTTTAATTTTAATCCTGAGTTGTGTTGAACTCCTGATGTTGATATAGGAGGGGAATTTTCACCATCTTTCTTGTAAAAATGGCGCTTTAGCGTCATTTTTCTCACAAATAAATTTAAGTCTACCTGCAGGTCGACTTTTTTAGGTAGCGCTGACGGTGCAAAAGACAGCCCCTTTAAGAGTAGAGATTTCTCATGGTTGGTAAGTACTTTATTTGAGAGATTATAGATCCCATTTATCTCAAGATCTACTGGGGTCTCTAGGGTTGATGTTCCTACAAAACTCGTTTTTTTGTTTGCCTTCCTGGTAATTCCAGATCCCCTCCCACCTCTAATCTTCTTTTTAACCTTATAGGGGTCCGGGCAGGGGTTGGTTGGGCATGAGTATTTTGCTGGAGACCTTGATCTAAAAAATGATGACGTCGGTCGCTATTGTCGTTATTTGAGCGTAACCTCTCAAAACGATTATTATGTATAAAGCCCCGAGGTTCATCAAATATAGGTTTATCCCAGTGTTTCTTGGGATCCCCAAAAGCTGATTTTTTCCTATATTTAGGACGTACAACCGTCCAATCATTTCTATGGGGAGAGTCAACACCATTTCTGTCGACATAGTCATTTTTCTGGTAGAACTGGTTCCGATTGCCACGTGTGTACGCCCTGTTTGCAGGCTTCCGTGTGTTATATTTGGTGGCAGCAGGAGCAGGTCTATCAGAATCAACATTAGCACTATCATTATTTTTACTTGACCAAGACCGCACCATATTTTGTTCATAGTCTAGTTTGTCTCGTAAAAATTTTTTCTGCTTAGTTTCAATTACCTTACTTTCTATAATAGAGACCTTCTTTTCAATCTCAATTTTAGCCAATGCAATTTTCTCATTATCAAGAATTTTTTCCAATTCAGTAGCAGTCACTTGCAATTGTTTCTCAGTCTCAGTAAGCATCTTTTTCTTTTCTAAGACCAATAACCGCATGAGCTCAAACGAGCACTCATCAAGAATGTGAAACCAACTTTTAGAAAATTGCTCACAATCATTACCAATAGTGGGTGTTTTAAGCAGACGCAGGCCCCTAGGGATTCTCCTGCAATCAACATAATTACTCAAACTTTTTATATCCCACCACAATTTAGCCTCTTTCACATGTAATTTTTCTAGGCTAAGTAAAAGATCAGTTTTTTGTGGCTGACTAACGTTTGATAATAAAACATTACTATCTTCATTGAATATTCTACAACACTCAATTGACCTCTTGTTTGTAAGGTCTCCATTACGCCACATGATGAATATCAAATTAGCAGAAACCTGCACAAGCAGCTGAGCTCACACAAATGACCCACAGACAAACACAGAATGAATGGAAAAAAGTACTTGTGAGCTGCGCTCAGTATGAAATGTCCAAAATTGGTCCAGCAAATAAATCCTTAATAGGAATTCCAAATAAACAGTCACCAAAGTCCACAATTAGAACTGCAGCTCCCTTTGAATAAATGTGGCATCCAGGGTCAGGATGAATGGATATCTAAAAAATACAGAGAACAAAGGGGCGCTCCATATTACATGTAAATGATGTTTTTAATAGAGCAAACACACTCCAACAACGATAAAAGCAGTTGCTCGTACCGTATAAAAAACTGCTGTGGGCTGGTTACCACAAGATGTTAAACAAATACTCCAGGCACACAGCTCCTGATGATATGCTCACCACCACCAGAGGGAGGGATTCCGCATACGCTGGCTTGCGCTGCCGGGACTCCTGACCACTTGTCGGGGAAGCAAACACCAGGCTGGAGACAGGGTATGGCAAGACGCGGGTATCACAGGCCACGCCCTAACGCGTTTCGTCAGGGACTTCGTCAGAGGGCGTGGCTCTGTGAATACCCGAGTGCAATATAACAGGCAGAGCCACCAA